>NC_057806.1:191600732-191920823 GCF_018294505.1 Triticum aestivum
CCGAGTGGGAGGTTTGCTCTCCACTTGGTAGGATTTTAAAACACTTAGGCGAGCACTGGGCTGCAGCTAAGCCCCCGAGTGGGAGGTTTGCTCTTCACTCAGTAGGATTTTTTCAAACTTAGGCGAGTGCCTGACTGCAGCTAAGTCTCTAAGTGGGAGAACTTAGGCGAGTACTGGACTGCAGCTAAGCCCCCGAGTGGGAGGTTTTCTCTCCACTCGGTAGGATTTTTTCAAACTTAGGCGAGTACTGGACTGCAGCTAAGCCCCCGAGTGGGAGGATTGCTCTCCACTCGGTAGGATTTTTTAAACTTAGGCGAAACGGATTCGCGGCTAAGTCACCCACTGGGGGATTTCATATGCAAACAAAAGTGACAGCGATTATTGGGACACTCTTGTCTTTGATAAAAATGAACTGCAGAATTTTTTTTCTTGTTACATCTCGTCCAAGGGAGAACTCAAGTGTAAAAGGGGCGGAGTAGTTCCGCATTCCAAGCTCGTGGCTCGTCGGTCTGGTGATCAACGTTGTAGAGGTGATATGCTCCATTGTGGAGGACTCTGGTGACGATGAAGGGACCTTCCCAAGTGGGAGCAAGTTTGTGTGGTTTCTGTTGATCCACTCGGAGGACCAAATCTCCTTCCTGGAAGGCTCGGCTCTTCACATTTCTGGCATGGAATCGACGCAAGTCTTGCTGATAGATGGTCGATCTGATCATAGCCATTTCCCTCTCCTCCTCTAGGAGGTTGACTGCGTCTTGCTGGGCTTGCTCTGCTTCGTCTTCGTTATAAAGCTCGACTCTGGGGGTGTTGTGAAGTAGATCACTCGGCAGGATAGCTTCGGCTCCGTAAACCAGAAAAAATGGCGTTCTTCCGGTCGATCGGTTCGGGGTGGTCCTCAGCCCCCAAAAAACCGATGGAATTTCATTGACCCAAGTGCCTGCTGCGTGCTTGAGATCGCGCATCAATCGAGGCTTCAATCCTTTGAGAATCAGACCATTTGCTCTTTCAGCTTGTCCATTCGACTGAGGATGCGCGACCGACGCGTAGTCGACTCGCGTGCCTTGAGAGGCGCAAAAATCTCTGAACTTGTCTGAATCGAAGTTTGACCCATTGTCGGTAATGATGCTATGCGGGACCCCATATCTGAACGTCAGCCCTCTAACGAAACTGATAGCAGTGCAAGCATCGAGATTCTTGATAGGCTTGGCTTCAATCCATTTGGTGAACTTGTCGACTGCCACAAGCACATGCGTGAATCCGCTCCTGCCTGTTCTCAGTGGACCGACCATGTCCAGTCCCCAGACAACAAAGGGACAGATGAGTGGAATGGTCTTCAGGGCTGATGCAGGCTTGTGTGACATGTCGGAGTAGAACTGGCAACCTCCACACTTGTCGACTATCTCTTTTGCCATCTCATTTGCTCTTGGCCAGTAAAATCCTACTCGGTATGCTTTAGCCACAATGGTCCGACAGGACGCATGGTGACCACAGGTCCCCGAGTGGATATCATTAAGGATCATCTGACCCTCTTCTGGTGTTATGCATTTCTGACCGATTCCAGTCGCGCTTTCCCTATACAACTGTCCCTTTATGACTGTGAAGGCCTTGGATCGGCGGACGATCTGTCGAGCCTCTTCCTCGTCCTCCGGGAGTTCTTTTCTCAATATATACACGATGTATGGTACCGTCCAGTCAGGAGTGATAGCCAAGACCTCCATGACTAGGTCGACCACAGCAGGAATTTCGACTTCAGTCGGATCTGTGGCACTTTTCGGTTGCGGGGCTTCTTCTGCGAAGGGATCCTCCTGGACTGACGGCGAGTGGATGTGCTCCAAAAACACATTTCTGGGAATGGCTTCTCTCTTGGAGCCTATCTTTGCCAGATCATCTGCTGCTTGATTTTTCAGTCGGGGGATGTGATGAAGCTCTAACCCCTCGAATTTCTTTTCTAGCTTTCTTACTGCATTGCAATAGCCATTCATAGCTGGGCTTCTGACGTCCCACTCCTTCATCACCTGATTAACCCCCAAATCTGAGTCGCCGTAGACCATGAGGCGCCGGACGCCGAGTGAAATGGCCATGCGCAACCTGTACAAGAGTGCTTCATATTCTGCTTCATTGTTGGAGGAATCAAAGTGAATCTGGAGAACGTATCTGAGCTTATCTCCTCGGGGGGAGACCAATACTACCCCAGCACCGGAACCGTTCAGCATCTTAGATCCATCGAAGAACATGGTCCAGTGCTCCAAGTGAACTTGAGTCGGGAGTTGCTGTTCAATCCACTCGGCGACGAAATCTGCAATTGCTTGGGACTTGATAGCCTTCTTTGCTTCAAACTTGATATCTAGGGGGAGGAGTTCAATCGCCCACTTAGCTACTCGACCTGTTGCATCTCTGTTGTGCAAGATCTCTGACAGTGGAGCGTCGCTGACGACTATAATGGAATGGTCAGAGAAGTAGTGTGCAACCTTCTTCGTGGTCATGTAGATCCCATATACAAGCTTCTGGTAATGGGGATATGTTTGCTTCGAAGGGGTCAAAACTTCAGACACATAATATACTGGGTGCTGAACTCTGAAGGCCTTTCCTTCTTATTCCCACTCGACCGTGAGTACTGTACTGACAACTTGTCCTGTGGCTGCAATGTACAGCAGCAGAGGCTCTTTACTGATTGGGGCAGCAAGCACCGGTTGGGTGGAGAGCAGAGCTTTGAGCTCTGCAAACGCTACGTCAGCTTCTGGAGTCCACTCGAACTTGTCAGACTTCTTCATCAGTCGGTAAAGAGGCAACGCCTTTTCACCGAGATGAGAAATGAATCAACTTAGAGCGGCCAAGCAACCTGTAAGTTTCTGGACATCGTGTACATGCACAGGGCACTTCATCCGGAGTATGGTGCCAAGTTTCTTGGGATTGGCGTCGATTCCTCGTTCAGAAATGAGAAAACCAAGTAACTTTCCACCTGGAACTCCGAATTTGCACTTTGATGGATTGAGCTTGATATCGTACCTCCTGACGTTGGCAAAGGTTTCAGCAAGGTCAGTCCGCAGGTCGGAACCTTTGCGTGACTTGACCACTATATCATCCATGTATGCCTCCACATTCTGACTGATTTGAGTGAGTAAACACTTCTGAATCATTCTCATGAACGTGGCTCCGGCGTTCTTGAGGCCGAACGGCATGGTGACATAACAGAAGCATCCGAATGGAGTGATGAAAGCTGTTTTGATCTCGTCGGGTCCATACAGACGGATCTGATGGTACCCGGAATAGGCATCTAGAAAAGATAGTCTCTCACACCCCGCAGTCGAGTCGACTATTTGGTCGATGCGAGGGAGAGGGAAATGATCTTTCGGGCAGGCCCGATTGATATGTTTGAAGTCAATGCACATGCGAAGTGACTTGTCCTTTTTGGGGACCATGACTACATTGGCGAGCCACTCGGAGTGGTAAATCTCTCGGATGAACTCCGCTGCTAAGAGCCGAGCCACCTCCTCGCCAATAGCTTTCCTCTTCTGTATGGCGGACCGTCGAAGATGTTCTTTCACAAGCTTGAACTTCGGGTCGACTCGTAGACGGTGCTCAGCCAGCCCCCTGGGAACTCCAGGCATGTCAGAAGGCTTCCATGCGAAGACGTCCCAGTTCTCACAGAGGAACTGGATGAGCGCTTCTTCCTATTTGGAGTCGAGCGTCATCGAGATGTGAGTCGGAGCAGCGTCGGGGTCGGTCGGGTGAATGTGAGCTGGCTTAGTTTCACCGGACGACTGAAAAGTAGATTCTGAAGCAGGCTTCTTGGCTCGTAGCAATTCACTCGGATCAGCAGTCTTCTGGTACTCTTGTAGCTCAACAACTGCCATCTGAGCGTCAGCAATCTTCGATCCTTTCTGAAAACACTCTTCTTCTTTCTTCCGATTGCCGGTAACGATGATCACACCTCTGGGGCCGGGCATCTTCAACTTGAGATACACGTAGCACGGTCGAGCCATGAAGCGTGCATAAGCTGGCCGGCCCAGAATAGCATGATAAGCACTTTGGAAGTCCACAACCTCAAATGTCAACTTTTCCCTGCGGTAATTCTTTGAATCACCGAAAACCACGTCGAGAGCAATCTGGCCGAGTGACTCGGCTTTCTTTCCATGAATGACTCCATGGAAGCTCATGTTGCTGGCACTGAGCCTGGACATCGGAATGCCCATCCCTTTCAATGTTTCAGCATACAATATGTTCAGGCCACTGCCACCATCCATCAGGACTTTGGTCAGTCGAGTGCCTTCGACAACTGGGTCGACCACCAAAGCTTGCCTCCCAGGGGTGGCAATGTGCGTAGGGTGATCGGACTGGTCGAATGTGATGGCAGTCTGAGACCACTTCAGATAACTGGGTGTCGCCAGAGCAACCATATTCACCTCATGGTTAATGACTTTCAGTCGACTTTTGCTTTCGACATCAGCAAAAATCATCAGGGTGGAATTGATTTGGGGGTATCCGTCGTCGCTATCTTCCTTGTCCTCGACTCTATCCGACTCTTTTTCCTTATCTTTGGGCTGTTTGCCCTGAAACTGCTGGATCAGGAGCCGGCACTGTCGAGTGGTATGCTTTGGGTAAATGAAATTACCCTCTTCATCTTTCTTGGTCTGAATGTGACATGGCAGGTCCAAAACATCATTTCCATCTTGATCCTTGACTTTCTTGGGCTTCCAAGGGCCTTTGGGTTTTCCCTTGAAATTTCCCTGGGTTGCGGCCAGGGCCTCCCCAGGGGCGGCTGGCTCGGCCTTCCGCTTCTGCTTCCGACTGGAATTTCCCCCGGTTTCCTGGGCGACTGCTTTCTGCTTGCCACTCCAGAGTCGATCTTCATCTTCTCCGTTAGCGTATTTGGTGGCAATTTCCATCATCCGATTCAGGGACATTTCTCTGGTCCGACCAAACTTCAGGTTCAAGTCTCTGTTCTTGACGCCTTCTTTAAAGGCACAAACTGCTTGGTGATCCGGTACGTTCTCAACTGTGTGATGCAAAGTGATCCACCTCTGGATGTAATCCCTCAGAGTTTCACTCGGCTTCTGCATGCAAGACTGCAATTCTGTAAGGCCTGCGGGTCGCTTGCATGTTCCCTCAAAGGTTGTGACAAACACTCGAGAGAGATCCTCCCAAGTGTAGATGCTGCTGGGTGCTAACTGATTCAGCCACGCTCTGGCCGAGCCCTCTAACAGGAGAGGCAAATGCTTCATAGCCACCTCGTCATTGCCACCGCCAATCTGTACAGCCACTCGGTAATCTTCGAGCCAAGTGTCAGGCTTAAACTCACCGGTGAACTTGCTGACTCCAGTCGCCAACCGAAAGTTGGGGGGAATCACCGCGGCCCTGATGGCTCGACTGAACACTCTGGCCCTGAAACACGTATTCTGCTGCTGGCGGGCGCATCTCTGTTCTGGCCTTCCCGATGAGCCCTGTTCCTGTCAACCAAGCCTTGAACGAGGACAGATCTCGCGTCAAAGCCTGGCTCCCTGGGGTCGACGGGAATCCTCTGCCCAACGCTATTAGGGCGCCTGTCATCTCGATGTCGAGGCGCATATGACCCACTCCTCGGGGGAGGGGTCGGCACTCGACGTCGATCATCACGATCGGATTGGTGATCATACTGCTCATTCCTTCTGTACTGATCATGCCGGTCGCCACGTCCCTCACGCCTTGGGGGCGACCGCGGGCTGTGAGCCGACTGGACTGTATCTGTTGCAACGGATCGACTGTGGATCCTATTCCGCGACTGAGAAACAGCGGAATTATGGTTTCCCGCTGCCCGGAGCAACGCTCTGATCTGTAACAAGCCCCTGCTAGCCTCCGACTGGGAGGGCTGAATCGATTCTGCTATACGGGCCGCGGCGGCCAAATTCTGAACTGGGTTTCGGTATACCTGCGTCGGCGGGAAGAGCTGGCGTCGACTAGACTCGGGAGCCCGCTGACGCGCTTGCTCGTCGAGTGCTCGCTGGAGATTCTCCAGTCGAGTGCGCTCGGCCAAATTAGCCAAGCGCGCGTCCTCCAAGGCCCGGGCTTCGGGGGACTCTCTGACGATAGGAGTGCGGAGTGCGTTCGTGTTCCGGCGGCGAAGCTCCTCTCGCTGTAATGACGTGAGAGGTTCGGGGAGATACTCATCGTGGGGATGCGATGGGTGGCCCCCACCCGCGCCTCCATCATCGCGAGGGAAACCGGGAGGACTGTGCGTTCCATCGACCGCTAGGATCTCAGCCGCTGGGTTGCTGCTGTCGCACTCGGACGCGGTCTCCGCGGAGCCAGTTGATAGGTCGAACAGGCCGCAGAGGGATTCGTCGGGCTCGATTGCCGCGACTTGTGGGGCGGCCGACTGGCGAGCCACGGCATGCCTCACCCACCTCTGAAGTCTCGACCGACCAGAGCGCTTGCGCCGGTGGGAGACAGAGCGGGGAGACGATACGGGGGCCGACCGATACTGGGTCGACGGCTGCCGTAGGAGGATGCCACGAACGCCTGCGTGGAAATGCATTGCACCGCGGACGGGGAGCGCGTCGATGTCAAGTGGCGCCTCCTGAAGCAGGCGGAGTCGTCGGCGATGAACGTGAGCGCGTCGAGGCGGATCTCGTGGCCCTCCACCAAAACTCCGCACGAAACCATGATCAAAGGGATCGGAAAAATCGCAACTTCTCCAATCAAGTGCTAAGATTCCAGCCCCATGGTGGGCGCCAACTGTCGTGGTTCTAACTCTGACAGTTATATAGGGGGGTATGTATGGAGAGGCTAGATCTCAGCTATTGGGAAGTTGTAAACACACCAAGATGTACGAGTTCAGGCCCTTCGCGGAGGAAGTAACAGCCCTACGTCTCGGTGCCCGGAGGCAGTCGACTGGATTACTGGCGTGTGAATAACAGGGGTGCGAACCCTTCATACTTAGGAGGGGGGTGGCTTATATAGAGTTCGCCTGCCCCTCCTGCCCTCAGTAATGCAGGGTTTAAGGTACATTTAAGGTTGGGCGTTACTGGTAACGCCCCTAATAAAGTGCTATAATGACCATAAAGACTACTTAATAGCCGACTGTTTGCCTGCAGAGTGACTTTAGGTCTCCTAGCGGTCGAGTGGTTGGCTTCATGGTCGAGTGATAGCTTCTTGGTCGAGTGTCCTGAACCCGTCGAGTGGGATACCTTCAAGTCGATTGAAAGGTGACTTCTTCTAGGGATGTCCTAGGGTAGGGCTTTTTGGACAGGTCCGTGCCCCTACCCTAGGTACATGGCTTCATCATTCCATATACTGGTTCTCACTTATTTACTTTCCCGCTGCTACTGTTACAATCACTACAAAATACCAAAAACATTACTTTTGATGTCTTTACTTTTGTTGCCGCTACCACCACTATCATATTACTTTTCTACTAAACACTTTGCTGCAGATACTAAGTTTCCAGGTGTGGTTGAATTGACAACTCAGCTGCTAATACTTGAGAATATTCTTTGGCTCCCCTTGTGTCGAATCAATAAATTTGGGTTGAATACTCTACCCTCGAAAGCTGTTGCGATCCCCTATACTTGTGGGTTATCAAGACTAATTTATGGCGCCGTTGCCGGGGAGCATAGCTCTATTCTTTGAGTTACTTGGGATTTATATCTGCTTATCATTATGAAGAACTTGACATATCCAAAAACCAAGATCTATCCCTCAACTACGAGGGGAGGTAAGGAACTGCCATCTAGCTGTGCACTTGATTCACCTTCTGTTATGAGTAAGCTAGCGACACCTAAACCTGCTTGTACTATTCATTCTGATATGTCGCATGTTATTGATGATGCCACTTCTGCTATGCATGATACTTATGATGAAACTGCTTCTATGCCTGATACTACTGTGCCCCTTGGTGATTTTCTTGATGAACAAATTGCTAGGGCTAGAGAAAAAGAAATTATTGAATCTGAATACGATGATGAAAGTGATGATAAAAATATGTCTGTTATTCCTGAGGGCTATCTTTTTGATATGGAATCTTCTGCCGCTATTTTAGCTTGCAAAGATAGATATGAGCTCAAGAGGTTATTAGTTAAACGGAACAAAGAATCTCTTAGAGATAAAATGAAACCCGACCCTGCTTTTGCTACTTCACCTATTTGTGTCCCTTATAAGGAATTATGAATTCTCTGTTGATCCTGATATAATAACTTTGGTGGAATCTGATCTGTTTTATGGCTATGAATCTGAAACCGTTGTGGCACATCTTACTAAGTTAAATGATATAGCTGCCCTATTCACTAATGATGAGAGATCGTGTTACCTCTATATACTCAAAATATTTCCATTCTCATTAAAGGGTGATGCTAAGATATGGTTTAATTCTCTTGATCCTAGTTGTGTGCATAGTCCCCAGGATATGATTTATTACTTCTTTGATAAATATTTCCTGCTCATAAGAAACAAGCTGCTTTGAGGGAAATATACAACTTTGTGCAAATTAAAGAAGAGATTCTCCCACAAGCTTGGGGGAGGCTTCTCAAGTCACTTAATGCTTTGCCTGATCATCCTCTTAACAAACCGAAATACTTGATATCTTTTATAATGGACTAACCGATGCTTCCAGAGATTACCTGGATAGTTGTGCTGTTTCTCTTTTCAGGGAAAGAACACCGGATGAAGCCGAAATTCTATTGAATAATATGTTGACAAATGAAAATAATTGGGCACCTCCGGAGCCATCTCCTGAGCCAGCTCCTGCTCCAATTACTAAGCCTATTCCTAAACCAACTCCGAAGAAGAGAGGTGTTCTATTTCTCAGTCCCGAAGATATGCAAGAGGCAAAGAAATCTATGAAAGAGAAAGAACCTCCTGACCCCGATATCCCGACACGGGTAGTAAAGGTAAATTCTCTCTATAGATATGATAAAGCTGAAGTTCCTCCTACTAAAATTGCTAGTCAGTGGTTGGATGAGTTTGATAACTTTATGTTTAAGCAAGACGACTTCAATGCTTATTTTGGTAGACAATTAGAAGAAAATGCTTATATGAATAGACGCTTGGGTGATTATATGGCTAATATTAGAGGTGAACTTAAACTTGTTAGCAAACATGCTTCTATGTTTACCACGCAAGTAGAACAAGTGCTTAAAGCTCAAAAAGAAGTGCTTGATGAAATGAATAGTAAGAAAAATGATTATGATGTTAGAGTGGCTACTAGAACTGGTAGAATGACTCATGAACCTTTGTATCCTGAAGGCCACCCTAAGAGAATCGAGCAAGATTCTCAGAGAAATAATATTGATGTTCTAGTTCTTCTAAAAAGAAGAAAAAGAAAATTGATAGAACTGTGCAAACTTCTAGTGAACCTATTGCTGAACCACCTGATAATCCAAATGATATATCTATGTCTGATGCTGAAACACAATCTGGTAATGAACATGAACCTAATGAAAATATTAATGATGATGTTCATGATGATGCTCAACCTAGTAATGACAATGATGTAGAAATTGAACCTGCTGTTGATCTTGATAACCCACAATCAAAGAATCAACATTATGATAAAAGAGTCTTTGTTGCTAGGAAACATGGTAAAGAAAGGGAACCTTGGGTTCAGAAACCCATGCCTTTTCCTCCAAAACCATCCAAGAAAAAGGATGATGAGGATTTTGAGTGCTTTGCTGAAATGATTAGGCCTATCCTTTTGCGTATGCGATTAACTGATGTGCTCAAAACAAATCCTTATGCTGAATATATGAAGGATATCATTACTAATAAAAGAAAGATACCGGAATCTGAAATTTCCACAATGCTTGCTAATTATACTTTTAAGGGTGGAATACCAAAGAAACTTGGATACCCCGGAGTACCTACTATACCTTGCTCCATTAAAAGAAATTATATTAAAACTGCTTTATGTGTTCTTGGAGCCGGTGTTATTGTTATGCCTCTCTCTTTATATCGTAGACTTGACTTGAATAAGCTGACACCTACCGAAATATCTTTGCAAATGGCTGATAAATCAACTGTTATACCTGTCGGTATTTGTGAGGATGTGCCTGTTGTGGTTGCAAACGTTACTATTTTAACGAACTTTGTTATTCTTGATATTCCCGAGGATGATAGTATGTCTATTATTCTTGGAATACCTTTTCTTAATACTGCAGGGGCTGTTATTGATTGCAACAAAGGCAATGTCACTTTTCATGTTAATGTTAATGAGCATACGGTACACTTTCCAAGGAAACAACCTCAAGTTCATAGTATCAACTCCATTGGAAAAATTCCATCGATTATAATTGGAGGTTTTGAATTCCCTCTTCCTACTGTCAAAAAGAAATATGATATACTTATTATAGGGGATGTGCATATCCCCGTTGAGGTAACTTAGTGTTATTCGAAATTTCTCCGGTTTCATGATTATCGGAATGAGTTTGTTAACAAGACTTGATCAACCTTGTTAGTGGATTCTTTTTGATGAGCATGAGATGGATGAAACTAGAAGCACAAACTTCTGTACCCTCTCTATATTTTTTGTTAATTAGTAGAAATAAAGTAAAAATAGTATTTTTCTGTCTGTTTCCTAACTTACCCGTGCAATATAAAAATATCCCGAAAATAAAAGTCCTCAGAATGACATGCCAAGTTAATATGATTTTTTTGGGAATATTTGAGGATTTACTGTGCAAAAATTACCGCGGGAGGAGCTGCCACCTAGCCACGAGGGTGGTAGGCGCCCCCCCTCTAGGGCACGCCCCCTGCCTCGTGGGCCCACGGTGGCCCTCCTCCACTTATCCCTGCACCCATCCTCTTCTTCTTCCTCCCACAAACACGAAAAACCAACTCAAGCACAGGTTCTAGCCCTCCTTGCTGCCATTTTCGATCTCCTTGCTCAAAGCACCTCTCACAAAACTGCTTGGGGAGATTGTTCCTTGGTATGTGACTCCTCCATTGGTCCAATTAGTTTTTGTTCTAGTGCTTTATTCTTTGCAAATTTGTGCTGCATAGGTGACCATGTTCTTGAGCTTGCATGTCAAATTTATATGGTTCTAAGTAGTTCTAATGCTTGATATAGGCTCTAGGCACTTGTAGGAGTAGTTGCTATAAGTTTTATTGAAGTTGGTTCACTTTTGTTTGAAGTTACTAAAAATTTCAGAATTTTTCAGAGAAAAACAATATGCTTTGGAAGATGTTCTAAGGTGGTTCCTCTAAGAAGCAAGGACCTAGGATTGCTATGCGCGATGCTAACGAGGATCCACCAAGAGACGCTCTAGTACGGCCTTGCGAATGGCCGTCGGAAAATTTTATGGACCATGCAGGAACTAAAAAAGAATTCAAAGCATATTTGCGCAATCCCGGTCTTGAGGATTTTGAGGCTAACAAATGCCCCTAGTATCATGATCTCACAAGTTCATTTGTGAGGAGGTTTGAGTATTCATCTTCGCGTAATTCTCCTTCAGTCATGTTTGATCTCTATGACAAATCTTATACCATGGACTTAGATGATTTCACTTCTGCTTGCAAACTTCCATCATGGGATAGTGTTAGGGATCCCCCTAAATCTGAATTTAGAAACTTTCTTGCTAGTATAACTATGGGGGAATCTAGAGATATAACGCAGGCTACCATAGGGAGCATTCACTTTCCTGCTATACATTATTTTGCTCTCTTCATCGGTAGATGCATAAATGCTAAGGATGAAGCATGTCACATGTGTGTCCCTCATCTTAGCATTCTTAGGAGTGCTGTGTTAGGAGACCAATCTTATCATATGGGAGCCATTGTAGCTCGTAGGTTGCATCATAATAGACATAATGGAGATTTCTTTGGAGGGATTTATGCAACCCGCTTAGCTCATTTTCTTGAGATAGACATTCGTGAGGGTGATACGGAGTTGCCTCATGCATATTTAGAATATAACTCTATGGCTTCGCACCAGTTTGTCGAGAGGCCTGAATCACCTCTCTTATATCGTTTAATTTTTGATAAACGACGTGTTTTCCGTATTACTCTCCCTGCTCCTGCCTTCTTTGATTCACAGACAAAAAGAAGATATGTTATTACCAGAGAGGAGGCAGAAGAGTACGAGAGGAGAGCAGAGGCAGCTCGACTCCATGCTGCAGCTCAGCAGGCGATAACCGCTGCACATCAGTATGATCCCAACTATTCTCCGTCGCAGTACGACCCCATCTACACCTATGGGTATCCGCCAGGCTATCCCTGGCAATAGACCAACTTAGGCCAAAAGCCTAAGCTTGGGGGAGTACGTATTTCTCACCGACATTACATTTATGCTCACACACACTCATTACTAGATGTCGGTGCTCATACTCTTTCACTGTAATATCCATGCTGGTTTGTTTTCTTTTTCCTGCTTTCTTCTTGTGTGTTTGTTAAACCTTAAGAAAAAACAAAAAAAATCAGTAGTAGTTTATTTTTCTGCTGTAGTAGTAATAATTAAAAAGAAAACCCAAAAATATTTCCCATTCTTATTTTGCTTGTTGGGAGCTTTCCCGTGTAAATAGTTTTATCTCTTTTCTTTTCTTTGGGGGTCAGTAGGAGAACACAACAATTAAATTGTTGAAGTGGCTCTTATATGCATTATTGTTGATTTAACCCAGAGCCCATATTGCCTTGTCTTCTCCTATTTATGGAATGCTCGCAGATTCCAGCTTAGTCCAATGCACGTACACTCTTATTATTATTCACGCCATTCGGTCGTGAAAGTGAAAGGCAATTATGATGATATATGATGGACTGACTGAGATGAGAAAAGCTGGTATGAACTCGACCTCTTTTGTTTTTGTAAATATGATGAGTCCCTCGTTCTTGATTCAGCTTATTATGAATAAACATGTTTGCAATGACAATTAGAGATCATAGTTTCTTGTGCCATGCTTGATTAGCTATGAGTTATAATGATTTACCTTGTGTGCCAACATGCTATTGCGATGATTATAATGTGGTATGATGGGGTGGTATCCTCCTTTGAATGATTTAAGTGACTTGACTTGGCACATGTTCACGCATGTAGTTGAAACAAATCAACATAGCCTTCACGATATTTATGTTCATGGTGGATTATATCCTACTCATGCTTGCATCCAATGTTTATTAATTTTAATGCATGTACATGGCTGTTGTCGCTCTCTAGTTGGTCGCTTCCCAGTCTTTTGCTAGCCTTCACTTGTACTAAGCGGGAATACTGCTTGTGCATCCAATCCCTTAAACCCCAAAGTTATTCCAGATGAGTCCACTATACCTTCGAATATGCGGTATCTACCTGCCGTTCCAAGTAAATTTGTATGTGCCAAACTCTAAACCTTCAAATAAACATTCTGTTTTGTATGCTCGAATAGCTCATGTATCAACCAAGGCTGTCATTATCTTCCGTGTTAGGCAGGTTATTCTCAAGAGGAGTGGACTCCGCTCCGCACTCATGAGAAAATGGCTGGTCACCGGGATGCCCACTCCCATTCTTTATGCAAACTAAATCAAAATTAATTGCAAACAAAACTCCCCCTGGGACCTGATGTATGTTGGAGACACTCATTGTTTCGAGGAAGTCATGGATTAATGCTTGTTGGTGGTGGGGGAGTATAAACTTTACCATTCTGTTTGGGAAGCGCCTATAATGTGTTTAGCATGGAAGATATCGCCATCTCTTAGTTGTTACGTTGACAATGGAAGTATACCGCTCAAAATGCAATTTATCTCTATTTCAAAACCGAGCTCTGGCACCTCTACAAATCCCTGCTTCCCTCTGCGAAGGGCCTATCCATTTAGTTTTATGTTGAGTCATCACCCTCTTATTAAAAAGCACTAGCTGGAGAGCACAACTGTCATTTGCATTCATCACTATTAATCTATGTTGGGTGTGACTATGATTGGATCTCTTTTACCATGAATTACAATGTCTAGTCAGTCCTTGGTCTTTAAAGGTGCTCTGCATTTATGTTTTGCGGTCTCAGAAAGAACTAGCGAGATACCATATTGTTATATCATATTATGATTGTTTTGAGAAAGTGTTGTCATCCAAGATTTATTAGTATGACTTGCTAGTTGATTATGCTATTGATACGAGTAATTATGAGACCTGAGAATTATTGCAAATGTGGTTAGTTATGATATATGCTGAAAACTTGAATGCTAGCTTGACATAGTTACAGCAACAAGAGAAACAGAGTTTGTAAAAGTTTTTCTTTCTTTCTTTCAGTTTGTCAATTGAATTGCTTGAGGACAAGCAAGGGTTTAAGCTTGGGGGAGTTGATATGTCTCTGTCGTATCTACTTTTCAAACACTTTTGCCCTTGTTTTGGACTCTAACTTGTATGATTTGAATGGAACTAACCCGGACTGATGCTGTTTTCAGCAGAATTGCCATGGTGTTGTTTTATGTGAAGAAAAAAAATATTCTTGGAGTGACCTGAAACTCCACGCAGCATCTTAGAAAAAATAATAAAAAATCCTCGCCCAAGATGAAGACCAGGGGGCCCACACCCTGTCCACGAGGGTGGGGGGCGCCCCCCCCCTCCCCTCTAGGGCGCGCCCCCCTACCTTGTGGGCCCCCTGGATGCCGTCTGGCACCAACTCCAACTCTATATATTTGCTTTCGGAGAGAAAAAAACCAGAGAGAAGAAATCATCACGTTTTACGATACGGAGCCGCCGCCAAGCCCTAAAACCTCTCGGGAGGGCCGATCTGGAGTCCGTTCGGGACTCCGGAGAGGGGGATTTGTCGCCGTCGTCATCATCAACCATCCTCCATCACCAATTTCATGATGTTCACTGTCGTGTGTGAGTAATTCCATCGTAGGCTTCCTGGCCGGTGATGGGTTGGATGAGATTTATCATGTAATTGAGTTAGTTTTGTTAGGGTTTGATCCCTAGTATCCATTATGTTATGAGATTGATGTTGCTATGACTTTGCTATGCTTAATGCTTGTCACTAGGGCCCGAGTGCCATGATTTCAGATCTGAACCTATTATGTTTTCATGATTATATGTGAGTTCTTGATCCTATCTTGCAAGTCTATAGTCACCTACTATGTGTTATGATCCGGCAACCTTGAAGTGACAATAATCGGGACCACTCCCATTGATGACCATAGTTTGAGGAGTTCATGTATTCACTATGTGCTAATGCTTTGTTCTGGTTCTCTATTAAAAGGAGGCCTTAATATCCCTTAGTTTCCAATAGGACCCCGCTGCCACGGCAGGGTAGGACAAAAGATGTCATGCAAGTTCTTTTCCATAAGCACGTATGACTATATACGGAATACATGCCTACATTACATTGATGAATTGGAGCTAGTTCTATGTCACCTTATGTTATGACTGTTACATGATGAACCGCATCCGACATAATTATCCATCACTGATCCGGTGCCTATGAGTTTTCCATATACTGGTTCTTGCTTATTTACTTTCCCACTGCTACTGTTACAATCACTACAAAATACCAAAAACATTACTTTTGCTGTCTTTACTTTTGTTGCCGCTACCACCACTATCATATTACTTTGCTACTAAACACTTTGCTGCAGATACTAAGTTTCCAGGTGTGGTTGAATTGACAACTCAGCTGCTAATACTTGAGAATATTCTTTGGCTCCCCTTGTGTCGAATCAAGAAATTTGGGTTGAATACTCTACCCTCGAAAGCTGTTGCGATCCCCTATACTTGTGGGTTATCACATGGGTTATCCAGAAGAAATATGTGGAGCATTGTTGGACATACTAATCTATGCATCCACAACTTAGAGAGTTATAAGTTCTTTTGAGTTGTTTCTCTTCGGTAGTATTCCGACCTTAGTCCATCAGTTGATAGTCAAGAGTATGTGTGCATTCATTCATTGATGCCTGTTATTCTTGTGGTTCGTCAAGCCATCCTATTTCAGAATGTTTAGGAGAAACAAAATCCAGTACCTTATCTATTTCTAGGATTTGGTCAAATTAATCGTAGTCCTTAGATCAAAATGCCAATCCAGCTTTTGTTCTGTTCTACCTTGGAGTATTACCATCCTTATGTCAAGAATGTCATGGGAATTGCACCACCTCTTATGAAATCCTGATATAGTAATACTTCTCGCCATCATAGTTCATTCTTTAGTCTCCATGTTATTGTAACTGGAATACCGACAAGTGAATTGTGATGTGTGAAATCAATACTCCTAGCAACTCTGTTTATTAGTAGTTAATGGACAACACTCTCGTTCTTAGCGTGCTAGTTATTTAATCATCATCCTAAGATTGATTGTGCTACCTAGTCCATATTTTTTGGTGCACTCTTCGATCAAAGAGTTAGGATTGTGTCAATCCCTCGCTCCCTTGATCATATCATCTTGCCTGAAGAGTAAGATTGTTCTCGATCTTAGGAGCATATCGATGGTTCCTAATTTTCCGATTATCTTCTCGGAAGTATCGCCAGGTTGTTTTCTGACTGTTATGTTCAGCTCATGATCAAGTTAGTTTCTTGTAACCACCCCTTCTCCAAGAATCTGTGTTGGATATCCCTGAGCTAGTTGGTTAAGCTGAACAACAACTTGGAGAGTTGTAAGATAAAAGCTTTGCCTAAGCTAGTTCATTTCAAAGGGATATCTTTTGTTTGTGTGTGTGTGTGTTGAAGAAACATGATATCTTCATTGATTAGTCCTCGTGATCAATTGTTGGATCTATTGTCTTTTCAAAACCTTGATTTGAGTATGGGTTATCATGAAATCAAATCGGAACCAACGATGTTCGTAATGTTGTCTTACTCGTGGTTGTTCCTCGAGCATGCACCATTATATCTTTTGGTCTGACCAATGATATCGCCTTGTTCACATAATTATGGAATTCCATTTATACGGAAATCCCTATGACATGTTGTTGAGCCCATCAGCAACATTTTATCTCCTCCATGATTCATGTTGAACATTAAGCTAGTGTTGGAAACTTGTGTAAGAATTTTCTTCATGTACCTATCATGAAGGATATGTTGGATGAAAGAAGTGACTTCCTCTAATTCATGTGCATCTGATGCAAGTTGCCGCCGTGAGTTCAAGAAAGTTTGTTTTTGCTTCCTTGGAATCATCCAAAATTAGTCACGCATGTGCGAAGTGCTCTATAGTTTGATAGGTTGGCCGCCTCCATTCAATATGTGTTTCCTAGCACACCAAGCCACTGATTGATTTGTTCTAGCAGAAGAAGTTCCTTCTTAAGAGCAAGACTTATGCAAGGACTTCGTTATCCTCGATGATGGTTCCCCACCTGAACTCGGTAGTGTTTGACTTCTACATGGTCATGCTTGTCTTGGACAACGTGTCCACATGTATGTAGCGGAAGTAGCTCATGTTTTGGAGCTTGCTATCATAGCTCATCTCCCGAGAATCTCACAACTTCATCTCGTTGGGTTGTGTTGCAAACTTTCTTTTCCAGACATGTTGTCTGAAATATCCCATTCCAACCAGATCTGAATCTCAGGTAGATATGATGGTTGGAGCTATTCGAAGATCTATGATGTAGGCCCTGACAAGGTTGGTGTTCTAGCCGACACACCTAGCCAGAAGATCTATCATTGTAGTATCTTGATTGAGCAATTTTACTATCTTCTCCATGATAATCTCGTGCAACTTATTCTAGAAGTTGTTCTTTAGGGATTCTGTTGCTCTTAGTTTCTTCGAATATTCTATAACCATTCAAACAGTGGAATCACTCTCGACTGTTGAACTGTTCCCTAGTTACTAGAATCATTCCTAGCATTTGCATTTTGTTCCCAGCTTGCACCGCCATTGTGCCAATTTCCCATGGGCTGCTCTCTCGGTAATTGTTGTTCAGGATCATCTTCAAAAGTGGTCCTACCATGCGTCCCATCCATTTCCGGTGATAAGAAAAAATCATCCATTGCGTTGTCTTCAACAAGGTAGTCCAGATCATCAATTCTAGTATGAGTATGCCATTTCTTCAAGCTCCTTCACACAATCGTTTGTGATTGCCTTAGGCTGGTAGAAAGAGTTTCAGTGATCTTTGTATCAAAACTAATTCTTTTTGCCACTTAAGGGAATAATTCTACGAGTCACCTCTTCCAAGGTGCCTCGTAGGGAATCATGGCAATCACCACCTCGCTACTTTGAAATATATACACCATCTTATTCAAGTGTGGAGTGGTTGCCTACCAAGTGAACCTTCGTCATCTACTCTCTTCCATCCCTCTGGATGTATGTTTTATGTCTCAGTTCGACAGATGTTTCAATGTCTCACTCCATGAGTTGATCTTGAGTTACTCGATCTTAAAGAAGACCGATTACCATAGAGTTCCTTTCTATCATCGTCGTGTTGGATGAAGATCTCGAAAGCAACTCAAACTTAGTTTGAAGCAATGAATCAACATCTTCGAGAAGGGCGGTTGGATCATGAAGTTTGTGATAGTTTGTGTGACGCCCGAATACTTAAGCTACATTGAACCTCTTCTAATGATGCCACGTCACCATGGTTACTGTTGTTAATCTCGCGTTAGTTCAAGACGATTCGAATTCAAATTTGGATTATTAACAAACATCAAAACTTTTCAGACTTCAAAACTAAAATGTTCGGTATGTGGCATAATTACATATACTAAATTTGGTACAACTTTTGAGTTTTTCTAAAACTAAAATATATTGGGAATAATAGAAAATGGTAAAGGAAAAATAAATAAAAGGAAAAAGGAAAAACAATAAACAAAAAAAGAGCAAAGCCCCTCCCCGCACCCTTGGCCGAACGGCCCAACTGGCCATCCAGGCCACCAGGAGGCCCAACCCCATCCCACCTTATCCCCACTACCCCGAAACCCTAACCCCCTGTGCACCCCCCGCACGATGCCCACCCACTCCCTCGTCCCTCTCACCACCCCGATCTGGATCGAGGCAGAACCCCGACCGCGCCCCGACGATGTCGCCATTGCCGCCCGTAGATCCCGCACCCCGCCTCCGAGCTAACCTAACCATGTGAGTAAATCGTCTATTTAAAGAGAAGGGGATCCTCAGATCCAGATCACACCATTCTCCCATAGCGAGTATCCATCAGAGCATGCCCGAAAAAAGTACGCCCCATCATGGTCGGCCATCGTAGCTCCTCCTCTCGCTCCCGTGGCCCTAAGCCAAGCGATTGGAAGAAGTGTTCCGTCCCCCACGGCCAATTAGTAGAGGTACAGACCCAGGGGTTTCTCCCTCCAGCGTATATGGTCCCCGTTTGAGCCGGACTTGTCATCTACAACGACGGGGAGCAAGCGGAGAGCTTTCCCAACCCATCCATGGGGGGAGCGATTATGCCTTGTCCCTTACTTATTGAGGGGGCTTGGATTTCCAATCCATCCGTTCCTCCACGGGCTCCTGGAGTTCTACGGCCTCGAGCTGCATAACTTTACTCCCGCCTCCATATTACACATCCTCGGCTATGTCGCATTTTGCGAGCTGTTTTTGGGCTGCAAAGCTTATTTCGAGCTATGGAAAAGCCTATTCTTCCTCGTACCCGTACATAGAAGGATTCAATATATCAAGTGGACGGAGCCGAAATATGGCGCATCACCGGGACCGGATACCTGTCCGATACCCCGAAGAAGACATCCGAAGACTGGCCTTCGAAGTGGTTTTATATGGAGAACGTCCCCCTTCTGGACCCTATTCAGATGGGCCTTCCTGAGTTCAATAACGTCCCTTTGAAGAAACCCCGCAGCTGGCATCCTCGGAGTCCCCAAGAGGAAGATAACAAAGAGGTCCTTTACCTAATGGGCAGGATAGAAACGCTGGCCAAATCAGGACTGACAATAATCGAGGTTATGTCAATATGTATAATGCGGGGGTTGCAGCCACTTCAGTATCGGGGGAATACCATGTGGCACTTCAATGGAGAAGATGATGCCACCTGTTGCGGCCGTAAAGGTCCGGATTCCGCCGGTGCTCTAGTGGAAGTACTGTCCAATTTATACAGAGGAGAGGAAGAGGAGTTCATCCATATTAAGCCACGGGATGGATTCTCCATGTACAACTCCCCAAGGTGGGCGAGCTTCTACCTTTTACTCCAGATCTTCCCGCATTCTTCATTATAACTATTTACCTTGCTATTTCATAGCAGGAACTGCGAAAAGCTGTGAGGGAGGTCCATAGCCTGTCTCCACAGCTAGAGGACCCTGATCGGGCCCTTGACCCCAGACTCGAAGAAGATCTAGACATATTCGTGGAACTCATCGACATGACGTTCTATCAGTTGAGCTACGACGGTGCCTTGGAGGCAATCATAGCCGATTATCAGGGCTTGCTCCCTGCATCGCATGTAAGTAAAACCGGAGTCCCAACTTCCGAGAAGGATCCCTTTTTTGCACTTCATCCATCACACACATATGGTGTCCTACAGGGAAGGCCCTCGGGACGCCACGCCGAACCCGCGGTGACTCACCAGCAAGGGGCACCAAAACCGGATAGGCTTAAAAGGAAGGTGGTCAGGACTGAGACATCGTTGTGGAGATATGAAAAAACCCTGCTCCATGGTTTGTTATCTTTAAAATATAATAACGTCCATGGTTCTTGGTAGAAAAAATGCTCGTTGGATCGTGCCCGGAGAGCATGTCGGCCATGCCTCCACCAGCCGGACTCTAGAGCCGGACTTAGGGGCAGATTCTGACGTGGGGACAACACTGGATGTTCCTCCTATAGAGGATTCAGATAGGTTGTCCTCTACGAATTCCGAAGTGGAGAGTGCCATGAATCACAGGCGCCGCCGGGCCGTACTCCGCGACCTTGGTTTCTCCGAAGAGGCGTTTGATGCCTTCAACTCAGGAGACACGTACATCCGAGCTGCTCAAAATGGTCTTGCTAGAGCCACGAACCAGTATGTAAAGGATATACGGGTAAGAAAATCTGATAATTATATATATCAGTAGCCCCTGAGACATGAAACAGTTGACACAACTGATTTAAGGATCATTATATGTGTAGGCTCTTACGGAGAAGAATACCCAATTGTCTCAAGAGCTGGAGGAGTGCAAAGCCCAGTTGCGGTCCGCAGTTGCCACAATGAAGGAGTCCGCGAAGGCCCCATCTGGTAACACTTGTTTCTATCGAAAAGAAGGATATGTACCGATTAGTATTCCGCATGTACGCAAATCTAATAATAGATTCTACAGATGACCCCGGAGTGAATCCGGAGGTCGTGTGAGGGGATGAACAACATGCTCAACGACAGCTAGAGGCTGGTGAGCGCGTGCTTACGCGGGTTAGGCAGGAGAAAAATGATCTCCAAGATGCCAATACCCAGCTGGGCGTTGAACTAAAAGACGTTCGGGCCCAGCTAGCTGACTCCGTAAAGGAGAATAACAGGCTTCGACGCGGCATTTTTAGTAAGTGCTTGAATGAACTTTTATAGAGTTCGGCGAAGAAACCGGCTAACAGAGTTATATCTGTAGTTATGCTGACGGGTCGTCCTGCAGAGGAGATGCCCGGGTATGCGGGTGATCTTCTGCCAGAGCTCTCACAACTGCACGAACAAGTTCGGCAGGTAATGTAGGGCATTGCCCAAGCCTTGTGGCCATCTACCTCCCTTCCAGGAGGCGTGGGGGAGCTTGTAGAGATGCTCATGCGAGCGCGGCGCCGCTTCCCATTATGGAAGATATCAACCTGCGGACAAGGTGCAAGGGAAGCCTGGGCCATGGTGAATACGCGATATACAAAGGCTGACCCAAACCATATGGCCGAGGTCGGACCTGTGGGGTCTGATGGGAAAGAGATCCCCGTCAGTTTGGTGTATGACCAAGTGAAATTAGCCGCAAAGTATTCCCAACAGGATTGTAGGCTAGACAGCCTGTTGGATGGTATAGAAGAAGAATTTAGTCAATGTAAGTGACTGTGTACTTCAAGTGACATATATTGTCCCTAGCCGGATTGTAAATCATTTGTCATGGCGGACCTTTTCGCTTCAACCTCCGGACCCGACAGTCCGGAGTGTATCAGAATACCTGCTCAGTTATGTAAAAATTGGGGTACGCGGGGAAACCAGGTGTAGGGGTCATAAGTGCTTGAATAGACAAGTACCCAACTAGCTATGTTATATTACATGGATAGTAAGAAACATCTTCCAGGGAGAATAGTTCCGGTAAGGGTTCCTTTCCCTAGGTACACATGCATTAATGTGCATGTCTGAACTGCGAGAAGAGACGCGGGATATAAACATCTGGGGGCATGTATTACAATAAATAAAAGTCATCTTTTGTTCACTGACCGAATATTCCCTTAAGAACGCTAGCTTTCGGCTTCACCCAGTCTGAGGTACACATCCGGCTGACCCGACAGTAACAATCATAGAAGTGCTCCCCTTATGCCCTAGCCGAATTAACGGGAACGTAGGGCATAAACACAAGAGCGAGGCAACCCAGCTTGGCCAAAACTTAAGTCATATCGATGCATATAATGGCGAAGAAAAGGTACATGTGGAAAAGTAACACATGTGCGGGGGGCATAGAGCCCGGAACATAGTTATATTAAGCTTCTGTATAAGAAGCCCCCAGGTATAATGAGCACGCCTAGTGCTTCAAGATTGAGTAGTCAAGAGACATTAGCCTTTTAAGGCCATGAAGAAAAAGGGAAGAAAGAAAGAAAGAAAGAAAGAAAAGACAGATATCGGATATATAAAAAATTGACGGAGGTAAGGAAACGAACACATAGTCCGCCACTAGGCGTAGAACCTTCGGAGTTTGGCTGCGTTCCACGGGTTTGGATCGAGTCGATTGTCCGATGCATCCCGCAGACGGTACGCTCCACTAGGCAGAACTTTGTCAATAACGAAGGGACCTTCCCATTTGGGCTTGAGCTTGTCCTTTTTCTTCTCTGGTAGGCATAGAATGATTTCGCCAACGTTATAAGTTTTGGCCCGTACTTCTCTGCTTTGATACCGCCGAGCCTGTTGCTAATAGAATGCGGAGCGGGCTTTTCCCACGTCACGCTCCTCCAGGGCGTCCAAACTGTCCTGCCGATCAAGCTCGGCTTCTTTCTCTTTGTACATGCAAGCTGAAGGTGAATCATGAATTATGTCGCAGGGCAGTACCGCCTCTGCGCCGTACACCATAAAGAACGTTGTGTATCCGGTAGTGCGATTTGGCGTGGTCCGCAGCCCCCGTAGTACGGAGTCAAGCTCCTCCACCCAGTGCGTATTTGATTCCTTCAAGGATTGCACTAATTTGGGTTTAATGCTGCTCATGATAAGACCATTTGCTCGCTCAACTTGACTGTTAGTTTGCGGGTGATAGACAGAGGCATAATCGAGCTTAATGCCCATTTTGCTGCACCAAGTTTTTACATTGTCGGTTGTAAAGTTCGAGCCGTTATTGGTGATGATGTTGTGGGGGACGCCGTAACGGTGAACGACCCCGGATATGAAGTCTATTACGGGTCCAGACTCGGCCGTTTTAACTGGTTTGGCTTCTGTCCATTTGGTGAATTTATCCACCATGACAGATAGGTATTTTTTCTTATGGCTTCCCCCTTTAAGGGGTCCGACCATGTCAAGCCCCCAGACCGCAAAGGTCCAAGTAATGGGGATTATTTGGAGAGCGGTAGGTGGCATATGGCTTTGGTTTGCAAAAAGCTGGCAAAAAAGACGCAACATTGAACAAGGTCCTGCGCAACTGCTCGGGCCGTCGGCCAGTAAAAACATGTACGGAAGGCCTTGCTTACAAGGGCCTGAGTTGCGGCGTGGTGGCCGCCAAGTCCAGCATGAATTTCTGCCAAAAGTTGTCGTCCTTCCTCTTAGGAGATGCACCTTTGAAGTACTCAAGTACCACTTTTCTTATAAAGCTCTCCCTCGTGGACCTTGTACACTTTAGACCGCCGCACAATGCAACGTGCCTTGTTTGGGTCATCAGGGAGTTCTTGCCTAGTTAGGTAAGCGAAGAAGGGTTTTGTCCACGGGGCGATGACGGCCATAATCATGTGGGTCGAAGGCGTTGTTTCGGTGGCAGAGCCTCTTATTACGTCAGAGTGTTCGGTATCTGGCGTCGTGGTCGGGTCCGGACTGTTGTTGCCGGTCTCTCCTTCCCATACCACGGATGGGTTAAACAGCCTTTCCAAGAAGATGTTAGGTGGGTCAGGGTCACGCTTAGCGCCGATGCGGGCAAGGATATCTGTCGCTTGATTGTTTTCCCGGACCACATGGTGGAATTCAAGCCCCTCGAACCGAGCTGACATTTTGAGGACGGCGTTGCAGTTTGCCGCCATTTTTGGGTCCTTGGCGTCAAAGTCTCCATTTATTTGAGATATTGCGAGGTTTGAATCCCCACGCACCTCTAGGCATTGAATGCCCATGGAGACTGCCATCCGGAGACCATGCAACAGGGCCTCATATTCTGGTGCATTGTTGGTGTTTGTGTGTAATATTTGGAGTATGTATTGGACTGCATCTCCGGTGGGGGATGTCAGGACGACCCCTGCCCCCAGACCAACCAGCATCTTAGAGCCGTCGAAGTGCATGATCCAATTGGAGTACGTGCCGTACTCTTTAGGGAGTTCGGCTTCCGTCCATTCGGCGAGGAAATCAACCAGTACTTGCGACTTAATGGCTCGTCGTGGTTTGTATGTTATGTCGAACGGGAGGAGCTCGATATCTCATTTAGCAATTTGGCCCATGGCATCGCGGTTATTTATTATGTCGTTGAGTGGTACTTCGGAGGCCACCGTAATTGAACACTCTTGAAAGTAGTGTCGTAGTTTTTGAGATTCCATGAAGACTGCGTATGCTATCTTTTGATAATGTGGATACCGTGATTTGCATGGAGTGAGGACAGTGGATACATAGTATACCGGCTTTTGAAGCGGGAACTTATGTCCGTCTGTCTCTCGTTCGACGACGAGCACTGCGCTTACAACTTGGTGTGTTGCAGCTATATATAACAGCATTGGTTCACTGACATTTGGCACAGCCAAGATTGGGTTGGTGGCCAATACGGCTTTTATTTCTTCCAATCTAGCCGTGGCCGCATCGGCCGACTTGAAGTATTTGGTGCATCGAAGAAGACGATAAATAGGTAGTGCCTTTTCTCCCAATCGGGAGATAAAGTGGCTTAAAGTGACCATGCATCCAATTAACTTCTGGATTTGCTTGAGGTCTGTTGGGATAGCCAACTGTGACAAATCTCGGATTTTAGCCAGATTTGCTTCAATTCCTCTATTGAAGACGACGAAGCCCAAGAGCTTTCTGGCGGGCACACCAAAAACACATTTTTCCGGATTGATCTTAATGTCATATGTTCGGAGATTGTCGAACGCGAGCCTCAAGTCGTCTATTAAGGATTCGACGTGTCTTGTTTTAATGACCACATCGTCTACGTATGCCTCCACTGTTTTTCTGATTTGTGTTTCCAGGCATGTCTGAATCATGCGTTGATAGGTTGTACCGATGTTTTTGAGCCCGAAAGGCATGGTGTTAAAACAGAAGGGGCCGTATGGAGTGATAAATGCCGTTGCGGCTTGATCAGACTCCGCCATCTTAATTTGATAGTATCCAGAGTATGCGTTGAGGAAACACAATGAGTCGTGTCCTGTGGTAGGGTCGATAATTTGATCAATGCAGGGGAGGGGGAAGGTATCCTTGGGGAAAGCCTTGTTAAGGTCCTTGAAATCGACACATAGGCGTCAGGATTTGTCCTTCTTTGGTACCATCATCAGGTTTGCTAGCCAGTCCGGATGTTTTATTTCTCTAATGAATCCAGCCTCGGGTAACTTGGCTAGCTCTTCTCCCATGGCTTGTCGCTTGGGCTCAAAGAAACGCCGAAGAGTCTGCTTGACCGGCTTGAACCCCTTTAGAATGTTAAGGCTATGCTCGGCCAGCCTGCATGGGATTCCTGGCATGTCCGAAGGATGCCAGGCGAAGATGTCCCAATTCTCGCGCAAGAACTCCTGCAGTGCAGCGTCTATTGTGGGGTTCAGCTGTGCCCCGATGGATGCTATTTTTGTAGGGTCCGTTGGGTGGACTTGGAATTTGACTATTTCGTCCGCTGGTTTAAAAGAGGTGGACTTGGGTCTTTTGTCGAGTATCACGTCGTCCCTATCCACTATGGAGCACCGCGCAGTTAGTTCTTCGGCCGCTAGGGCTTCGGATAATGCCTCGAGGGCTAGTGCGGCGGTTTTATTTTCGGTGCGGAGTGCTATGTCCGGATCACTAGCCAGAGTGATTATTCCATTGGGCCCGGGCATTTTGAGCTTCATGTACCCATAATGGGGTATAGCTTGGAAGATCGCGAATGCCTCCCACCCTATACTAAACGGGGCCACTTGGAATGTGATTTATTCGGACCTATAGTTCTCCGGCGTGCCGAATACCACATCTAGTGTGATTTTTCCCGCACATCGTGCCTCCCGACTAGGGATGATTCCTCTGAAGGTCGTGCTGCTTTGCTCAGTGCGGCTCTTGTCTATTTCCATCTTGCTAAGAGTTTCCTCGTAGATGAGGTTTAATCTGTTGCAACCGTCCATGAGCACTTGAGTAAGCCGGAAGCCGTCCACAATTGGACTAAGGACCAAAGTGGCTGGTGCTCGGGCTGTTCAGAACTGAGGTTCGTCACTGGCATTGAAGGTTATGGTTGTGTCGTTCCATGGATTTATTGCTGCAATGTGGCAGACTTTGGCAAGGCTGCGGACCGTTCGCTTGCGCCTATTATTTGAGGCGAAGGTCTCGAAGACTATCAATACTGTATTGTTATTTTCCACGAGATGGTGCTCTGTTGTATTGTTGATGAGGATATCCTTGCCGCTCTTGGCCACCTGCCGGAGTATCCAACATGCTCTAAGGCTGTGTGTTGGCATGGTATCCGTTGTACTGTGAATTTTGCATGGCCCATTGAGCCATCCCTCCAATACAATTATATGCCCTGTAGTGTGCTTTTGTTTCTTTGTAATTGGATCGGGTGACTTATGAGAGTACACCCTTTTAGTTCGGACAGGGGGTTTACTGAGAGCCGGAGGGTCCCATAATTTTGTTTGGGTTTTCCAGACGCTTTCCATGGCACAGTACTTCCGTACTATGGCTGCTAAGTCAGCAAAGTGTGCTATGTCACGGCGACTTATGGCGTTGAGGATTCCCTTGTCCGTGCAATTTTTGCAAAATAATGAAATTGCGTTTTCCTTGCAACAGTTCTTGACCTTGCTCATTACAAGGAGGAATCTAGCCCAATAGTGATGTACTATCTCTTGGGGCTCTTGTCTAATGTCGGAAAGATCACTTGAGTCTGGGTGGGTGGGTAGATTTAGGTCCGAACCCTGACCCGATCTGAGGCCCAGGGGTGGAGGAGTTTCCGAGCTTAACTGTTCGGGCTCCGGGATGTTGCCCAATAGTCCTGGCCTGCTGTCTAATTCTAGGTTCTAAGCTTGGGCCATGTCCTCCCGTGGACGGGTATCCGGCTCGGAGAGCTCTGAAATCTGGACATAGTTTGTCCTCAAAATAGAGGAAGAATCGCTACATTGCTCCTCCACCACCGCTATCTGATGGGTGACCGGCGGAGAGTTAATCTCCCTTTGGTCGGGTTTAAGCCCGATCCGATCGTAGTCCATAGCAACTCCCAGGGCGACGATGCAATCCAAGAGCTCATTCAAGGAAGAGATCCCTATTGGATCCATCTGCTCGGCAAATACCGAGCCGACGTGGAGGCTGTTTTTGATGACCAGGGAAGTCATTGTCGGTGCGACGGCCGAACGGGCGGTTATGACGAAGCCGCCTAGTCGGAGGGTTTGGCCTACAGCCAGGCCTCCCCCCGAGGTGATGTTGTCCTTGACAATAAGACGAGCCATCCAGCCTTATCGTGAAGGCAAAGTGGAACTCTCTATGAAAGCACCAATGTAGGTGTCAAAACCGGCGGAACTCGGGTAGGGGGTCCCGAACTATGCGTCTAAGGCGGATGGTCACAGGAGGCGGCGGACACAATGTTTACCTAGGTTCTGGCCCTCTTGATGGAGGTAATACCCTACTTCCTACTTGATTGATCTTGATGATATGAGTATTACAAGATTTGATCTACCACGAGATCATAGAGGCTAAACCCTAGAAGCTAGCCTATGATTATGATTGTTGTTGTCCTATGGACTAAATACTACGGTTTATATAGGCACCCGAGGGGCTATGGTTACACAGAGTCGGTTACAAAGGGAGGAGATCTACATATCCGAATTGCCAAGCTTGCCTTCCACGCAAAGGAGAGTCCCACCCGGACAAGGGACGAAGTCTTCAATCGTGTATCTTCGTAATCCAACAGTCCGGCCGAAGGATATAGTCCGGCTGTCCGAGGACCCCCTAATCCAGGACTCCCTCAAAGAGCTCAATGTATTGCTTGCCAACTGTCCTACTCCATTCGTACCAGTGCCGGTGCATAATTCCAAAACTCATTCCTTCTTTTTGTCCTAAAAAAATAAACCAGCCAATTGGATTCCCACGCAACCCCGGGAATTTGGAGCGACTGGGTACAAATAATTGTGGTTGATTATATCAGCAGTTAGATAATACGTCAACCCCTGCTTCAATTGTCATTTCCTCTTCTCTGCATACCACGCTTATGTGTCAACCAACTTCATCGTCCCCGGTAGGCTACGCTACACACACTTTGCAGCCATGTCGAGCGACAGCGAGGACGAAAATTTGGCCAGCAGTCTGGCGCCCGATGATAGGTCAACATTGGAATCATCGTGCTCGTCTTCCATTAGTTTGGTGTCGAGCCCAGACCTCGATTATATCTGGATCATGGAAGGGACACTGCCTCTAGCGTCGTTAGACGACAACCAGATGGACAAGGAGCCGTCAGAGGACGGAGAAGAGGACGACGATGATGATGAGGAGGAATGGTCGAACAAGGAGGACGACAATGACAGCAACGATGATGTCTATGGCGGTGGTGATGAAAAGCCAACCATCAGTGGCAAGAAGCTTCCTCGCCAAGACGATGTCGCGGGGCTATCCAACAACAACAACAAGATGAACTAAATTAAGCAGACTGTACATATCTCTATTTCCATTTGCTCATATTAATTTGTTATCTCTGTTTATCCTGTCAATCTCATCGTAGACGATTAGTAATACGTATTCGACAGAGATCTTCTACATTATCGCTCATAGTGTTTTGTTGAACTGTGTGCCCTGACAAGCACACAATTCACAAAAAAAGACCGTATGGGCTGTCTATAATGATCGCACACAATTCTGATTACCGACATGTTTGTCGGGTATCACACACATCTTGTTACGCCGAATCGTTTGTGTTCACCTCGATCATCGCAAACAGTTCATCGGAGCGAACTGTATGTCGTATATCACACACACTTTGATATGGCCGCCCGTTTCTGTTGTTCTTTCTAATCGCAAACACTTAGTACGGATCAATCGTATGCCCAGCATCACACACACAACTAAAATCTGAACCGTGTTTGATGTGCCCGCCATCGCAAACGGTTTGTACCTTTTTAACAGTTATTTTACACTACCATTTGCGATTATTGCATCGCACACTGTTTCATCGAAGGGTCTCTGATCATAGTGTCGCGTTAGCAGCATCCTGCAGTAGTGGGGCTGGCTGATATTTTTCCATGCTAGATGTGTTATTCTCAAGATGAGGGTTTATTCACTTGTCATTGCACGAGAGTACGGCAAAGGTATTAGGGATGCCCAGTTCCAAAATGAAAAATGAATTTACTTTATGTTGTCAAATAATAAATACCTTGGAAAGTGTTGGTATGGACGGCACCCGTAGATTCGGTTAGCCGTAGAATGTGAAAGTATGGTGGAAAAAGGAATAAACTTTATTTTCTGTTTGGGAACCGCCCATGATATATCTAGCATGGAAAGTATTGGGAACTAAGTTGACAGAAAAGGCATGCCACCCAAAATGTTTTATCTCTATCTTTTTCGTTTTGAGCTTTGGCACCTCTACAAATCCTACTTCCCTCTACGAAGGGCCTTTCTATTTACTTTATGAAATTTTTATTTTGAGTCTCCATCTTCTCTTATAAAGCACCAACTAAGGGGCATTATGATCGTACTTCATCATTGGGTATAGCTAATATGCGAGTGTGTTTCATGAATGGATCAATGATTGAGCATAATGGGCTAGGGATAACTTGCTTTACTGTTGATATTTTGAAAGACATGGTTGCTTGTTGATATGCTTGAGTATTGAAATCTTCATGTCAAAACTATACTATTGCTTTGAATCATATAGAAGTCCAAATGTCCATGCTACAAAGAAAAGAATATGTGATGAACATGTTAGGCAGCATTCCACATAAAAAAATTCTGTTTTTATCATTTATCTACTCGAGCACGAGTAGGAATTAAGCTTGGGGATGCTGACAAGTCTCCAACGTATCTATAATTTTTGATTGTTCCATGCTGTTACGTTATCATTCTTGGATGTTTTACAATCATTTTATAGCAACTTTATATCATTTTTTGGGACTAACCTATTGACGTATTGCCTAGTGCGAGTTGTTGTTTTTTGCTTGTTTTTTACTTCGCAGAAAATCAATACCAAATGGAATCCAAATGCAGCAAAACTTTTTGGAGATTTTTTGTGGACCAGAAGACACAAGTTGGGCCAAGGAAGTACCAGAGGGGGGCTCCGAGGGTAGAAAAGCCCACCAGGGCGCGCCTGGGCAAGGAAGTACCAGACGGGTGCTCCGAGGGGAGCACAACCCACCTGGGCGCACCTTGGTCGCCTCCCGCACCACCTCTTTGCTCTATAAATACCCAAATATTCCATAAACCCTAGGGGAGTCAAAGAAACACAATTCAAGCCACCTCAAGTTCGAGAAACCACAGATCCAATCTAGACATCATCACGTAGGGGTTCATCATCCTCACTGGTGCCTCTCCGCTGATGCATGAGTAGTTCATTGTAGACCTACGGGTCCGTAGTTAGTAGCTATATGGCTTCCTCTCTCTCTTTTGATTCTCAATACAATGGTCTCTTGGAGATCTATTTAATGTAACTCTTTTTACGGTGTGTTTGTTGGGATCCGATGAACTTTGAGTTTATGATCAGATCTATTTTATCCATGAAAGTTATTTGAGTTTTGATCTCTTATATGCATGATTGCTTATAGCCTTGTATTTATTCTTTGAATCTTTGGCTTAGTTAGGCCGACTAGATCGATTTTTCTTGCCGTGGGAAGAGGTGCTTTGTGATGGGTTTGATCTTACGGTGCTCAATCCCAGTGACAAAAGGGGAAATGACACGTATGTATCGTCGCTATTAAGGATAACAAGATGGGGTCTATTCCTACATGAATAGATCTTGTCTACATCATGTCATCGTTCTTATTGCATTACTCCACTTCTCCATGAACCTAATACACTAGATGCATGCTGGATAGCGGTCGATCTGTGGAGTAATACTAGTAGAGGCAGGCAGGAGTCGGTCTACTAATCTTGGACATGATGCCTATATAATGATCATTGCCTGGATATCGTCATTATTATTTGAAGTTCTATGAATTTCCCAATAGTAATTTGTTTACCCACCGTATGCTATCTTTCTCGAGAGAAGCCACTAGTGAAATATATGCCCCCCGTGGTCTATTCTTTATCATATTTGCCTTCCAGATGTATTTTTATTTGCTTTTATTTTCAGATCTATTAATCGAAAAACCCAAAAATTCCTTGCTGCAATTTTTTGTTATTTATTTTATCTCATGTTCGCGTGAGATCTATTTATCCAATCTACTATAATTTTATCTATATTTTTACCCGGGAGGGATTTACAACCCCTCTTTTATGTCGGGTTGCAAGTATTTGTTCTTTGTGTGCAGGTACCGTTTACATAGTGTTACGTGGTTCTCCTATTGGTTCGATAACCTGGGTCTCATCACTAAGGGAAATAAATATCATAGGTGTGTTGCATCATCCCTTCCTCTTTGGGTAAATACCAACGTAGTTCAACCCGCATCAGACTACATGGTGGGTTGTCTCATTGAGGCCGTCCTTAAGGACTGAGTTGTCTGTATGTTATCCAAGAACAACTACTACCGCACATTGGGCCCTCAATTATGACCCTGCTCGACTTTATTAATCACCCTGGTCTCTGTCCAGGACTTACAACTTGTTTCTGGTGTTTATAGGATGTGTCGGGGGCCATGCTTAGAGCTGACCGGAGGGGTAGGCTTTGATGCGGCAGGCACCGTCGTCGGGTGTACCAAGCATAGTACCATCCGATGAAGTGGACTTGGGAACTCTATACACATCGTTTGAGGTCGTAAGGAAAACTTCGACCGGACAGCGCTGGTCGGTTCCGTTGGGGAATGTACTAATTCAAAAAATTCCTACGATCACACCAGATCTATCTAGGAGAAGCATAACAACGAGATGGGAGAGTGTGTCTAGGTACCCTCGTAATCCTAAAGTGGAAGCATTATGTAACACAGTTGATGTAGTCGAACGTCTCCACGATCCAACCGATCCAAGTACTAAACATACGACACCTTCGTGTTCAATACACATTCAGCATGATGATGTCCCTCGAGCTCTTGATCCAATAGAGGGTCGAGGGAGAGTATCGTCAGCACGACGATGAGACGATGGTGTTGGTGATGTGATCCACGCAGGGCTTCGCCTAAGCACTACAAGAATATGACCGAGGTGGTAAACTCTGGAGGGGGCACCACACACGGCTAAGGAACAATTGATGTGCGTTTGGGGTGCCCCTGCCCCCGTATATAAAGGATGAGGGGAGGAGGTGGCCGGCCTAGGGGGCGCGCCAAAGGGGGGAGTCCAACTAGGACTCCCAATCCTAGTTTGGCTCCCTTTCCATTTTCCTGAAGGGGGGACGAGGGAAGGGAGAGGAAGAGGAGAAGGAAAGGGGGCGCGCCCCCCTCACTAATCCAATTTGTACTCCCTATAGGGAGGGGGCCCAAGTACCCCTTGTGGGCTGCCTCCCCTCTCCCCTATGGCCCATGTAGGCCCAATATTCCCCCAGGGTGTTCCGGTAACCCCTTGGTACTCCGGAAAAATACCTAAATCACTCGGAACCATTCCGACGTGCGAATACAACCTTCCAATATATGAATCTTTACCTCTCGAGCATTCCGAGACTCCTCATCATGTCTATGATCTCATTTGGGACTCCTAACAAACTTCGGTAACGAAAACACATAACTCATAATACAAATCATCATCAAACGTTAAGCGTGTGGACCCTACGGGTTCGAGAACTATGTAGACATGACCGAGACATATCTCCGGTCAATATACAATAGCGGAACCTGGATGCTCATATTGGCTCCTACATATTCTACGAAGATCTTTATCGGTCAAACCGCATAACAACATATGTTATTCCCTTTGTCATAGGTATGTTACTTGCCCGAGATTCGATCGTCGGTATCTTCATACCTAGTTCAATCTCGTTACCGGCAAGTCTCTTTACTCGTTCCGTAATGCATCATCCCACAACTAACTCTTTAGTCACATTGATTGCAAGGCTTATCACACACAGTCAATCCAAGGAATACGTTTTCGTTCTTATGTACATCCCACACAGTCAATCTAAGGAAAATGTTTTCGTCTAATGTACATCCCACACACTCAATCTAGGGAAAACATTTCCGTTTGTATGTACATCCCACACAGTTTTATGTGTAGGCTCGTGTGTGGAAGGTGTAACTATCACACACTCTCTGCCTTGGTTAACTGTTTGCTTTTATCAACTACATCACACACGATTTGATGAAGAAAACCGTGTGGCATTGGGCTATCCATCACAAGCGCTTTTACTGCTAGAACCGTTTGCAAAGTTCCATGACACATTTAGCAGGTTTATTATTTATAATTAATATTTACAGTATTACGCAAATTCACATTTCATATCAAACAACTGTTTGCCAATTTCATATCGGGCACATAAATATATTATAACATCACAATACGATTGCTACATGAAAACAACACATTACAACATAAGAACAATATTAGAACAATATATTCATTTCCCTAATCGAGATCATCCAGGCTCATCTTATCTGAAAGAAATATGTCCTACAGGCAATAATAAAGTTCTTATTTTATATTTCCTTATATCATGATAAACGTTTTTTATTCATGCTAGAATTGTGTTAACCGGAAACTTGATACATGTGTGGATACATAGACAAAACACCATGTCCATAGTAATCCTCTACTAGACTAGCTTGTTAATCAAAGCGGGTTAAGTTTCCTAACCATAGACATGTGTTGTCATTTGATGAACGGGACCACCTCATTAGGAGAATGATGTGATGGGCAAGACCCATCTGTTAGCTTAGAATAATGATCATTAAAAGTTTATTGCTATTGCCTTCTTCATGTCAAATACTTATTCCTTCGACTATAATATTATGCAACTCTCGGATACCGAAGGAATACCTTGGGTGCTATCAAACATCACAACGTAACTAGATGATTATAAAGATGCTCTACAGGTATCTCCGAAGGTGTTTAGTGGGTTGGCATAGATCGAGATTAGGATTTGTCACTCCAAGTATTGGAGAGGTATCTCTGGGCCCTCTCAGTAATGTACATCATAATAAGCCTTGTAGGCAATGTGACTAATAAGTTAGTTGAGGGATGATGCATTACAGAACAAGTAAAGAGACCTCCCGATAACGAGATTGAACTAGGTATGGGGATACCAACGATCGAATCTCGGGCAAGTAACATACTGATGACAAAGGGAATAATGTACGTTGTCATTACGGTACGACTAATAAAGATCTTCTTAGAATATGTGGGAACCAATATGAGCGTCCAGGTTCCACTATTGGTTATTGACCGTAGAGGTGTCTCGGTCATGTCTACATATTTTTCGAACCCGCAGGGTTCGCACCCTTAATGTTCGATGATGATTTTTTATTATGTGAGTTATGTGATTTGGTGACCGAATGTTGTTTGGAGTCCCGGATGAGATCATGGACATGACGAGGAGTCTCGAAATGGTCGATAGGTCAATATTCATATACTGGACGATGATATTCGGACACGGGAAGTGTTCCAGGGGTACCGGGTGCAAATTGGGTCACCGGAAGGGATTCTGGGCATCCCCCCGGCAACTACATGGGCCTTAATGGGCCAAGAGGGGGATAGACCAGCCCCTAAGGGGCTGGTGCAACCCTCCCATATGGGCTGGCCAAATTGGAGTAGAAAAGGGGAAGGATGAAAGGAAAAGGGGAATAGGATTTCCCCGTCCCCCTCTTCCCTTCCTACTCCGAATAGGAATAGGAAAGGGGGCATGCCGAATTGGGAGGACACCAAGTAGGACCCCCCAAGTAGGATTGGGGTGCCCCCTTGGCTGCATCTCCTCCCTCCAGCCTATATATATGAAGGGGGGCACCCCTAGAACACAAACCAACAATTGTTAGCCATGTGCGGCGCCCCCCTCCACAATTTACACCTCTGGTCATATCTTCATAGTGCTTAGGTGAAGCCCTGCGCGGATCACTTCACCATCACTGTCACCACGCCGTCGTGCTGATGGAACTCTCCCTTGAAACTTTGCTAGATCAAGAGCTCCAGGGAGGTCATCGTGCTGAACGTGTGCAGAACTCGGAGGTGTCGTACGTATGGTGCTTGATCGGTCGGAACGAGAAGAGGTTCAACTACATCAACCACGTTGTCAAATGCTTCTGCTTTCGGTATACAAGGGTACGTGGACTCACTCCCCCCTCTCGTTGCTATGCATCTCATAGATAGATCTTGCATGAGCGTAGGATTGTTTTGAAATTGCATGCTACGTTCCCCAACAGTGGCATCCGAGCCAGGTCTATGCATAGATGATATGCACGAGTAGAACACAAAGAGTTGTGGGCGGTGATTGTCATACTGCTTACCACCAATGTCTTAATTTGATGCGGCGGTATTGTTGGATGAAGCGGCCCGTACCAACCTTACATGACCACGTTCATGAGACTGGTTCCATCAAGAGACATGCAAGTAGTTTTGCATAAAGGTAGCTAGCGGGTGTTTGTTTCTCCAACTTTAGTTGAATTGGATTTGACTGCGGCTGGTCCTTGTCGAAGGTTAAAAGAGCAAATTCTATAAATCGCCATTGTGGTTTTTATGCCTAGGTAAGAACAGTTCTTACTAGAATCCCATAGCAGCCACGTAAAACTTGCAACAACAAAGTAGAGGATGTCTAACTTGTTTTTGTAGGGCATGTTGTGATGTGATATGGTCAAGACATGATGTGATATACATTATTGTATGAGATGATCATGTTTTGTAAAAGTTATCGGCAACTGCAGGTACCTTATGGTTGTCGCTTTATTGTATGAAATGCAAATGTCATGTAATTTCTTTACTTTATCACTATGCATTAGCGATAGTTGTAGAAGCAATAGTTGGCGAGACGACCACGACTCTATGATGGAGATCAAGGTGTCAAGCCGGTGACCTTGGAGATCATGACGGTGCTTTTGAGATGGAGATCAAAGGCACAAGATGATGATGGCCATAGCATGTCACATATTTTGATTGCATATGATGTTTATCTTTTATGCATCTTATTTTTCTTAGTTCGACAGTAGCATTGTAAGATGATCCCTCACTAAAATTTCAATGTATAAGTGTTCTCCCTGAGTATGCACCATTGCGACACTTCATCATGCCGAGACACCACGTGATGATCGGGTGTGATAAGCTCTACGTTCTGATATAACGAGTGCCAGACAATTTTGCACATGCGGAATAATCGGGTTAAACATGACGAGCCTAGCATGTCCAGACATGGCCTCGGAACAATGGAGACCGAAAGGTCGAACATCAATCATATAGTAGATATGATCAACATAGAGATGTTCACCATTGAAAACTACTCCATCTCACATGATGATCGGAAAAGGTTTAGTTCATATGGATCACGTGATCATTTAGATGACTCAAGGGATGTCTATCTAAGTGGGAGTTCTTAAGTAATATGATTAACCGAACTTAATTTATCATGGACTTAGTCCTGATAGTATTTGCATATATATGTTATAGATCAATAGCTCGCGTATAGCTCCCCTGTTTTATTTTGATATGTTCCTAGAGAAAACTAAGTTGAAAGATGACAGTAGCAATGATGCGGACTGGGTCTGTGATCCGAGGATTATCCTCATTATTGGAAAGAAGAATTATGTCCTTGATGCACGGCTAGGTGACAGACCTATTACAGGAGCAAATGCAGACGTTATGAATGTTTGACAAGCTCAGTATGATGACTACTTGATAGTTTAGTGCACCATGCTTTACGGCTTAGAGCCATGACTTCAAAAATGTTTTGAATGCCACGGAGCATATGAGATGTTCCAAGAGTTGAAGTTGGTTTTTAGACGCATGCCCATGTCGAGATATTTGAGACCTGTGACAAGTACTTTGCCTACAAGATGGAGGAGAATGGCTCAGCCAGTGAGCATGTACTCAGAATGTCTGGGTAGTACAATCACTTGAATCAAGTGGGAGTTAATCTTCCAGATAAGATAGTGATTGACAAAGTTCTCTAGTCACTATCACCAATCTACTACAACTTCGTGATGAACTATAATACACAAGGGATGACGAAAACGATTCCCGAGCTCTTCTCGATATTCAAATCAGCGAAGTTAGAAATCAAGAAAAAGCATGAAGTGTTGATGGTTGACAAGACCACTAGTTTCAAGAAAAAGGGCAAAGGAAAAGAAAGGGAACTTCAAGAATAATGATAAGCAAGTTTTCATTCCCGTCAAGAAACCCAAAGCTAGACCGAAGCCTGAAACTGAATGCTTCTACTGCAAAGGGAATGGTCACTAGAAGCGGAACTACCCCAAATACTTGGCGGATAAGAAGGATGCCAAAGTGAAAAAATGTATATTTGATATACATGTTATTGATGTGTACTTTACTAGTGTTCATAGTAACCCCAGGGTATTTGATATTGTTTCAATTGCTAAGATTAGTAACTCAAAACAGGAGTTGCAAAATGAACAAAGACTAGTTAAGGGCGAGGTGATGATGTGTGTTGGAAGTGATTCCAAGGTTGATAAGATCACCATTGTACACTCCCTCTACCTTCGGGATTAGCGTTGAACCTAAATAAATGCTATTTAGTGTTTGCATTGAGCATGAATATAATTATATCATGTTTATTGCAAATATGTTTATTCATTTAAGCCAGAGAATAATTGTTGTTCTTTTTATATGAATAAAACCTTCTTTGATCATACACCTAGTGTAAATGGCTTATCGAATCTCGATCGTAGTGATACACATGTTCATAATATTGATGCCAAAAGATGCAAAGTTGATATTGATAGTGCAACATATTTGTGGCACTTCCGTTTAGATCATATTGGTGTAAAGCGCATGAAGAAACTCCATGCGGATGGACTTTTGAATCACTTGATTATGAATCATTTGATGCTTGCAAACCATACCTCATAGGTAAGATGACTAAAACTCCGTTCTCCAGAAGTATAGAGTGAGCCACTGACTTATTGGAAATAATACATACAGATGTATGTGGTCTGATGAGTGTTGAGGCTCGCGGTGGGTATCGTTATTTTTTGACCTTCACAGATGATTTGAGCAGACATGAGTTTATCTACTTAATGAAACACAAGTCTGAAACATTTGAAAAAGTTCAAAGAATTTCAATGTAATGTGAAGAATCATCGAAACAAGAAAATAAAGTTTCTACGATCTGAACACGGAGGCGAATATTTGTGTTACGAGTTTGGCCTTCATTTAAAACAATGTGGAATAGTTTCACAACTCAAGCCACCTGGAACACCACAGTGTAATGATGTGTCCGAACGTCATAACCGTTCTTTATTAGATATGGTGCGGTCAATGACGTCTCTTACCGATTTACCACTATCATTTTGGGGTTATGCATTAGAGATAGTTGCATTCATGTTAAATAGGGCACCGTCTAAATCCGTCGAGATGTCACCATATGAACTATCGTTTGGCACCCAGCGCGCCCCGCTGACCGGTCACACGCCCCGCGCCGCCTTCGCTGCCCTTCGCCGCTCCGACGCCGCCGCCTCGACGCCGGCCATCGCCAACGGAGCTCCGCTCAACTCCGGCACCGCACCACCGCCACCTCGTCGCCCCTCGCCGCTCGCGCCGACGCCGATAAGCTTCGGCTGGCAAGCCCCTCCACTCCGGCGCCAAGTTCAACTCCGGCCACCGTGCCTCCGTTCCGGCGAGCTCCCTCCGGCGGTCATCGTTTTCCGTGCGATCCCGATCTGGATCTGGATCTGACTTCGCGGTTGACTTTTCATTCCCAAACCCTAGATTATTTGCATTTTTCCGCATGCCATAACTATCTCATCGTAGATCCGATTTGTGCGTGTAGCATATCAAAATGTTCGTCTCAACGAGTACATCATTTCATATTATTGCATCATTTTCATTTGAGCTCATCTTGATGCCTGAAATGCTGTTGGAAGAGGGCTATGTGATAAACTTGGCAGATCTGTTTCATCAAATAGCTATTTGTCATTTTTGCCATGATTAATGTGTGCATGATATGCTCCTGAGCTCTTCATGAGTTTTGTTATATGCCATGCCATATTTACAGAGGTGCTTACCATGTATTTTTGTGATATGTGTGGTGACTAGCACAAGCTTGCAAAGTAGTGCAATCGGTAATGCTGATTTCAGGGACGTAGAATTTCAGTCATTGATCTGTTTTTGTCGTTATGCCATATGTTCATGTTGTTTCCTAGTGATCCGTGCCTCTTTTGAGGATGATCAGTAAGGATGATTTGTTGCCATTGTGGTTCTCTATCCATCCATGTATTTTTTTGCATTTATGGAGAACCCTAGCTTGAGTCAATCGAGCTCTACTTTCGCTATTTCGTGAATCATGGCAGATTGTTGACTTGTTAGCGATTTTGCCGAGGATATTGCTATTGATCTGTGCATGCTATGTTGTTGTTCTTGCCATGTCTAACTTCTATGCCATGTATTCTTGATGGGTGTATGCTTGGTTTGTCATGCCATGCTCCGTAGTGAGTGCATCGAGCTCGTAAACATGCCTACTTGTTAACAGATTTGCATGCTCCAGTTTTTCACTAAGTCTGTAATTTGATTATGTTTTTGCCATGTTCACATGCTTGCAATTGTATTTTCTGATCCCTTTTGGCTCAAGGTCACTAAGGGACTTTTGTTAAGTGCTTTGAGTAGCTTCATGACATGCCTTGATTTTCCATGTTAAGTTCCTGTAGCTTGTAGTTTTCATGCTCTAAATATGCTACCCGATGTTAAATTCCAGACTTGTGTTAATTTCACTAAGTATGAAACCTGTTATCATTTGCTCTTTTACCATGCTTGTTTGAACCTGTTAATGAGTGAATTAGCCGTAGCTCAGTGTTCATCTTTTGGCAAGAATCTTGAGTGGATCCCTGCCATGTATTTTGTTGCCATGTTTGAGTGTTGTAGCATATTTATCTTGTTGCATTTAGTTGGCTACTTGTTGTTTATCGCAGACCGGTGCCATATTTGTTTTGCTTGCCATTTCCAAACCGTGCATCCGATTCCGGTGATCTTTATATCGTTTTCAACCGAAATCACCTCACCTTTCCAGTGGCACTCTTGGATTTCCAAGTTGAGGCCAGGTTCAATCATTCCTTTGCAAATCTTGCATATGCATCGCATACCGCATCCCGCATATCATACGATGTTTGCATCACGTTGTTTGAGCATTGCATGTGGTTGCGTGTGTTCCTTTTGCTTGTTTGTCTTGTTTGGGTAGAGCCGGGAGACGAGTTCGTGAATGAGGATCCCGTTGAGTTTGCTTATGAGGATCAAGTCAACTCTGACAACTTTGCAGGCAAGATGATCATACCCTCGAAATCACTTCTATCTTTGCTTGCTAGATGCTCGCTCTTTTGCTATGCCTATGCTATGATGCCTACCACTTGCTTATCATGCCTCCCAAATTGCCATATCAAACCTCTAACCCACCATGTCCTAGCAAACCGTTGATTGGCTATGTTACCGCTTTGCTCAACCCCTCTTATAGGGTTACTAGTTGCAGGTGAAGATTGGAGATCGTTCCTTGTTGGAACATTGTTTATTGTTGGGATATCACTATATTATCTTATTATCTTAATGCACCTATATACTTGGTAAAGGGTGGAAGGCTCGGCCTTTTTCCTAGTGTTTTGTTCCACTCTTGCCGCCCTAGTTTCCGTCACATCGGTGTTATGTTCCCGGATTTTGCGTTCCTTACGCGGTTGGGTGATAATGGGAACCCCTTGACAATTCGCCTTGAATAAAACTCCTCCAGCAATGCCCAACCTTGGTTTTACCATTTGCCACCTAGCCTCTTTTTCCCTTGGGTTTCCGGAGCCCAAGGGTCATCTTTATTGAAACCCCCTTGGGCCAGTTCTCCTCTGAGTGTTGGTCCGACCGAGTAGACTGCGGGGCCACCTCGGGGCAACTTGAGGGTTGGTTTTACTCGTAGGATGTCTCATCTGAGTGTGCCCTGAGAACAAGACATGTGCAGCTCCTATCGGGATTTGTCGGCACATTCGGGCGGTGTTGCTGGATTTGTTTTACCATTGTCAAGGATGTCTTGTAAAACCGGGATTCCGAGTCTGATCGGAATGTCTCGGGAGAAGGAATATCCTTCGTTGACCGTGAGAGCTAGTGATGGGCTAAGTTGGGACACCCCTGCAGGGATTTGAACTTTTGAAAGCCGTGCCCGCAGTTATGGGCAGATGGGAATTTGTTAATGTCCGGTTGTAGATAACATGAAACTTAACTTTATTAAAATGAATCAACCGCGTGTGTAACCGTGATGGTTTCTTCTCGGCGGAGTCCGGGAAGTGAACACGGTGTTGGAGTAATGCTTGACGTAGGTTGTTCTAGGATCACTTCTTGATCATAGTTGTTCGACCGTGCTTTTGCCTTCTCTTCTCACTCTCTTTTGCGAACAGGTTAGCCACCATATATGCTAGTCGAGTGCTGCAGCTCCACATATTACCTTGCATTACCTATAAGCTCAAATAGTCTTGATCATGAGGGTGCGAGATTGCTGAGTCCCCGTGACTCACAGATTACTTCCAAAACAGATGCAGGGACCGATGATACCGCTCCAGACGATGCGCTTGAGCTCAAGTGGGAGTTCGATGAAGACTCTCATTGTTATTATGTGTCTTTCCCAGATGATCAGTAGTGGTGCCTAGTTGGGGCGACCGGGGACCGTGTCGCATGCTGGGGTTGATTTTTTTATTTTGGTACCGTAGTCAGACCATGAGTGTATTGGATGATTGTAATGTTATTCATGTATTTGTGTGACGTGGCGAGTGTAAGCCAACTATGTAACCTTTCCCCTTCTATATATATTTACATGGGTTGTTGTGAAGATTACCTTACTTGCGACATTGCTTTCAATGCAGTTATGCCTCTAAGTCATGCTTCGACACGTAGGAGATATAGCCGCATCGAGGGCGTTACATTATGCATTAGAGATAGTTGCATTCATGTTAAATAGGACACCGTCTAAATCCATTGAGATGACACCGTATGAACTATGGTTTGGCAAGAAACCAAAGATGTTGTTTCTTAAAGTTTGGGGTTGCGATGCTTATGTGAAAAGGTTTCAAACTGGTAAGCTCGAACCCAAATTGGAGAAGTGTGTCTTCATAGGATGCCCAAAATAAACTGTTGGGTACACCTTCTATCATAGATCCGAAGGCAAGATTTTCGTTGCTAAGAATGGATCCTTTCTAGAGAAGGAGTTTCTCTCAAAAGAAGTGAGTGGGAGGAAAGTAGAACTTGATGAGGTAATTGTACCTTCTCTCGAATTGGAAAGTAGCTCATCACAGAAATCAGTTCCAGTGATGCCTACACCAACTAGAGAGGAAGCTAATGATAATGATTATGAAATTTCAGATCAAGTTACTACCGAACCTCGTAGGTCAACCAGAGCATGTTCCGCACCAGAGTGGTATGGCAATCCTGTTCTGGAAGTCATGTTACTAGACCATGACGAAACTACAAACTATGAGGAAGCGATGGTGAGCCCAGATTCCGATAAATGGCTTGAGGCCATGAAATCTGAGATAGGATCCATGTATGAGAACAAAGTGTGGACTTTGGTGGACTTGCCCGATGATCGGCAAGCCATTGAGAATAAATGGATCTTCAAGAGAAAGATAGACGTTGCTTATAGTGTTACTATCTACAAAGCTCGACTTGTCGCAATAAATGTTTTCGACAAGTTCAAGGTGTTAACTACGATGAGATTTTCTCACTCGTAGCGATGCTTAAGTCTGTCTGAATCATGTTACCAATTGCCGCATTTTATGAAATCTGGCAAATGGATGTCAAAATTGCATTCCTTAATGGATATCTTAAAAAGAGTTGTATATGATGCAACCACAAGGTTTCGTCGATCCTAAAGGTGCTAACAATGTGTGCAAGCTCCAGCGATCCTAATGGCAGCTGGAACTACGTCGGTATTTCCCCGGAGAGGGAGGGATGATGTAGCACAACGATGGTAGAGTATTTCCCACAGTTGTGAAACCAAGGTATCGAACCAGTAGGAGAACCAAGCAACACAACGTAAACAGCCCTGCACACAAATAACAACACCTCGCAACCCGATGTGTTAAAGGGGTTGTCAATCCCTTTCAGGTAACATCGCGAGAAACAGCGTGTGACGGGAGATAAAGTTGTAAATATTGATAGATCGAAGGCCAAACAAAATAAAGTGCAGCAAATTATTTTTGTATTTTTGGTTTAATAGATCTTAAAATAAAAGCAAGGAAAAAGTAGATCGCAAAGGCAAATATATGAGAAATAAGACCCGGGGGCCGTAGGTTTCCCTAGTGACTTCTCTCGAGAAAAATAGAAAACAGTGGGTGAAAATATTACTGTTGGGCAATTGATAGAACTTCAAATAATTATGAAGATATCTAGGCAATGATCATTACATAGGCATCACGTCCAAGATTAGTAGAGCGACTCCTGCCTACATCTACTACTATTACTCCACACATCGACCGCTATCCAGCATGCATCTAGTGTATTAAGTTCATGGAAAAACGGAGTAATGCAATAAGAATGATGACATGATGTAGACAAGATCTGTTTATCTACATGGCAGTAGATATAGATCTCATCTTTTTATCCTTAGTAGCAACGATACATACGTGTCGGTTCCCTTTCTATCAATGAGATCAAGCACCGTAAGATCAAACCGACTTCTGGGCACCTCTTCCCATTGCAAGATAAATAGATCGAGTTGGCCAGGAAAAACCCAAATATTGGAGAAGAAATACGAGGTTATAAGAGATCATGCATAAAAGAGATCAAAGAAACTCAAATACTTTCATGGACATAAAAAACATAGATCTGATCATAAACTCAAAGTTCATCGATCCCAACAAACACAACACAAAAGAGTTATATCATATGGATCTCCAAGAGACCATTATATTGAGAATCAAGAGAGAGAGAGAGAGAGAGAGATGAAGCCATCTAGCTACTAACTACGGACCCGAAGGTCTACAAAGAACTACTCATGCATCATTGGAGAGGCACCAATGGAGGTGGTGAGCCCCATTCGAGATGGTGTCTAGATTTGATCTTGTGGTTCTGGACTTTGTGGCGGCTGGATGAATATTTTGTTGACTCCCCTAGGGTTCTGGAAATATTGGGGTATTTATAGAGTAAAGAGGTGGTCCGTGGGGCACCCGAGGTGGGCACAACCCACCAGGGTGCGCCCTGGTGGGTTGTCCCCTCATCGGGACTCCCCCTAGGTGCAACTAGAGCCCAACATGTTCCTTCTGGTCCGTAAGAAATCTCTGTAAATTTCGTGGCATTTGGACTCCGTCTGATATTCATTTTCTGTGATGTAAAAAACATGGAAAAAATAAGAACTGGCACTTTGCACTATGTCAATAGGTTAGTACCAAAAAATGATATAAAATGACTATAAAATGATTATAAAACATCCAAGATTGATAGTAAAACAGCATGGAACAATCAAAAATTATAGATACACTGGAGACGTATCAACATCCCTAAGCTTAACTCCTACTCGTCCTCGAGTAGGTAAGTGATAAAAAACAGAATTTTTGATGTGGTGATGTTCATCATGTCATATCATATTCTTTTCTTTATAGCATGGACATTTGGACTTTATGTGATTCAAAGCAATAGTCTAGTTTTGACATAATGATTTAGATACTGATGCATATCAACAAGCAACCATGTCTTTTAAAATATCAATGCTAAAATAATTTATCCCTAGCCCATCATTGGCAAACATTCATCCATTCATGAAACACACTTGATTATTAACTACACCCAATACTTGAGCATGATCATAGTGCCTCCTAGTTGGTGCTTTTTATGAGAGAAGATGGAGACTCAAATTTTAAAAAATGCATAAAGTCAAAGAAAGTCCCTTCATAGAGGGAAGTAGGGATTTCTAGAGGTGCCAGAGCAAAGAGCAAAAGAATTTGAGACAAAAACATTTTGGGAGGTGTATCCATCCCACCAACCAAAATGACTTAGAGTTCTGAACACTTTCCATGCTAGATATGCCATAGGAGGTTCTCAAACAGAAAATAAAGTTTATTCCTTTTTCCACCATAACTTTCACTTTCCATGGCTAGCCGCATCCACGGGTGCCATCCATACCAACACTTTCCAAGGAATTTATTATTTGACAACATAAAGTAAATTCATTTTTGTTTTTGCATTTCGTGTCTGGGCATCCCTAATACATTTGCCTTACTATCGTGCAATGACAAGTGAATAAACACTCATCTTGAGCATAACACATCTAACATGGAAAATATTAGCCACCCCTCACCGCTCCGCGAGTGAAACAAACACACGAAAGAGAAGTTTATTTTGAAAATTGGAGATAGCACATGCAAATTTGCTTAGAACTGCAAAATAATACTGCATATAGGTAGATATAGTGGACTCATGTGGCAAAACTGCTTTAAAGGATTTTGGATGCACAAGTAGAGGTCATACTTAGTGCCAAGTGAAGGCTAGCAAAAGATTCGGAAGCGACCAACCAAGAAACGAATAATCTCATAAGCAAGCATTAAGAATAATTAACACCGAATAATGCACCACAAGTAGGATATAATTTTCACTGCATGATTATTGACTATCATGCATGCATAGGGAATCACAAACCATAACACCAATATTCCTACTAAAGCATAATTACTCATCAACATAACTCACATATCACATCATCATATCTCAAAACTATTACTAAGAATCAAGTTTATTTTGTCCAATGATCTTCATGAAATTTTCTTTACTTTATCCTTCTTGGATATCTATCACTTTGGAACTAATTTTCATGAGTTGCTTCTCATAAGCTCAAACAAATATAAGTGAAGATCATGAGCATAACAAATTTTCTTTCTCACAAAATAGTTTAAGTGAAGCAGGAGAGAATTTCTTCAAAAATAACAAAGCACACTGTGCTCAAAAAGATATAAGTGATGCACTAGAGCAAGTCCTAGCTCATAGAAGATTTAAGTGAAGCATTGAGAGCAATTCTAACAAGTCATGACATAATTTTGGCTCTCTAAAATAGGTGTGTCCAGCAAGGATTGATGACTTAAAACACAAAATAAAACAAGAAATGACACATATCATACAAGACGCTCCAAGCAAAACACATATCATGTGACAAATAAAAATATATTCTCGAGTAAAATACTAATAGTTGTTGGAAGAAAGCAGGAATGCCACTCGGGGGCATCCCCAAGATTAGATGGTTTCTCATTCTTGAATAATAGCTATGGATGTCGGGGCATCCCCAAGCTTAGGCTCTTACATCCTTTCTTCATCCATCGTAAGATAACCCAAAACTAGAAAACTTCAATCACACAAAACTCAACAAAGCCTTCGTGAGATCCGCCAGTATAATAATAATAAACCACTACTATAAGTGTTGTATCAAACCAATTCATATTTTGTTTTTGTATTATATCTACTATATTCAAACTTTTCTATGGCAAAAACTCATCAAATAAGCACACAACACAAAGAAAACAAAATCTGTCAAAACAGAACAGTATGTAGCAATCTGACTATTTCGAATACTTCTGTAACTCAAAAAACTCCGAGCAATTAGGAAGACCTGAGAAATTTGTATATTGATCACCTGCAAGTAGAATGGGTATTTTATAACTCTCTGGTAAAAAAATGAAAATTAATTTCGTGACGCAAACTTTTCATTTTTGTCGACAAGAGCAAACAACTATCACCCAAGAAGATCCTAAAGGATTTACTTGGCACAGACACTAATTAAAACACAAAAAACACAATCATAACAGTACAATAATTGTCCTAACACTCAAAAACAGGAAGCAAAAAGCAAAAATAAATTTTATTCATTGGGTTGCCTCCCAACAAGCTCTTTTTTATAGCCATTAAGATAGGCTTAAGATATTATTGATGCTCACATGAAAGATGAGAATTGAAATACAAAGAGATCATCATGAAACATATGACAAATGCAATTAAGTCTAACATACTTCCTATGCATAGGAATTTTATAAGGAAACAATTTATCAAGACAAGAAACATCTAACATATGCAAAGAAGAGGAATAAAACATTGACGATCTCAACAAGAAGAGAGGTAATTTAGTACCATGAAAATTTCTACAACAATATTTTCTTCTCTCATAATAATTATATGTGGGATCATATTCAAATTCAACAATATAGCTATCACATAACATATTCTCTATATGATGCGCATGCATGCAACGTTGACACTCTTCCAAAATAATGGGATTATTGTCAAATAAAGTCATGACCTCTCCAAGCTAACTTTTATCAAAAATTTCACAAGATTGAACACTCTCCAAATGTGATGGATTATTTTTACCTAGATTTTACACTCTTCAGAACCCACTTTTAATATTATTGCAAACATATTCATATCAAGATCATAAGAAATATTATCACCCCAATCATGATCATTGCAATAAGTAGCGGACATGACAAAACAAGCATCCCCAAGCTTGGGGTTTTGCATATTATTAGCACAATTGAAATTAATAGAATTTATAGTAAAATTATTGCAATCATGCTTTTCATTCAAGGAGCTATCATGAATCACTTCATAAATTTCTTCATCACAATTTTCAGATTCATGATTCTCAAGCAAAACTTCATAAAGATAATCTAGTGCACTCAACTCACTAGCAATTGGTTCATCATGATTGGATCTTTTAAAAAGATTAGCAAGTGGATGGGGATCCATATCAATAGATTTTTAGCAAGCAAAGAAGCAAGCATATAGAAGGCACATGGCAACACAAGCAAACAAAAGATCTGATGAGAAAAAGGCGAACGAAAACGAGGGCGAATAAAATGGCAAATTTTTGTGAAATGAGGGAGAGGAAAACGAGAGGCAAATGGCGAATAATGTAAATTGCAAGGAGATGACATTTGTGATTAGGAACCTGGTTATGTTGAAGATCCTCCCCGGCAATGGCGCCAGAAATTCTCCTTGATGGCAGCTGGAACTACGTCGGTATTTCCCCCTAAGAGGGAGGGATGATGTAGCACAGCGACGGCAGAGTATTTACCTCAGTTATGAAACCAAGCTATCGAACCAATAGGAGAACCAAGCAACACAATGTAAACAGCCCATGCACACAAATAACAACACCTCGCAATCCGACGTGTTAAAGGGGTTGTCAATCCCTTTTGGGTAACGACGCCTGAAACGCGTGTGACGGGAGATAAAGTTGTAAATATTGATAGATGGAATGCCATATAAAATGAAGTGCAGAAAATTATTTTTGTAATTTTGGTTTAATAGATCTGAAAATAAAAGCAAGGAAAAAGTAGATCGCAAAGGAAAATATATGAGAAATAGGACCCGGGGCCGTAGGTTTCACTAGTGGCTTCTCTCGAGAAAAATAGCAAATGGTGGGTGAATAAATTATTGTTGGGAAATTGATAGAACTTCAAATAATTATGACGATATACAGGCAATGATCATTACATAGGCATCACATCCAAGATTATAGACCGACTCCTGCATGCATCTACTACTACTACTCCACACATCGACCGCTATCCAGCATGCATCTAATGTATTAAGTTCATGGAAAAACGGAGTAATGCAATAAGAACGATGACATGATGTATACAAGATCCGTTTATCTATATGGCGGTAGATATAGATCTCATCTTTTAAACTTAGTAGCAACGATACATATGTGTCGGTTCCCTTTCTGTCACTAGGATCAAGCACCGTAAGATCGAACCCACTACTGGGCACCTGTTCCCATTGTAAGATAAATAGATTGAGTTGGCCAGACAAAAATGAAATATCGGAGAAGAAATACTTGGCTATAAGAGATCATGCATAAAATAGATCAAAGAAACTCAAATACTTTCATCGATATAAAAACATAGATCTGATCATAAACTCGAAGTTCATCGATCCCAACAAACACACTGCAAAAGAGTTACATCATATGGATCTCTAAGAGACCATTGTATTGAGGATCAAGAGAGAGAGATGAAGCCATGTAGCTACTAACTACGGACCTGATGGTCTACAAAGAACTACTCACGCATCACCGGCGAGGCTCCAATGGAAGTGGTGAACCCCTCCGTGATGGTGTTTAGATTGGATCTGGTGTTTCTAGACTTTGCGGCAGCTGGATGAATATTTCGTCGACTCCCCTAGGGTTTTGGGAATATTTGGGTATTTATCGAGCAAAGAGGCGGTCCGGGGGCATCCAAGGTGGGCACAACCCACCAAGGCGTGCCAGGAGGCCTGTGCACACCCTGGTGGGATGTGCCCCCCTCGGGGCACCCCCCAGGTGCAACCAGGGCCCATCTGCTTCCTTTTTGCCCATAAAAAGCATCGTAAAGTTTCGTGCCATTTGGACTCCGTTTGATATTGATTTTTTGTGGTGTAAAAAACATGGAAAAACAGGAAACTAGCACTGGGCACTATGTCAATAGGTTAGTACCAAAAATGATATAAAATTACTATAAAATGATTATAAAATATCCAAAATTGATAATAAAACAGCATGGAACAATCAAAATTATAGATACGTTGGAGACGTATCAGATCCCTTTATGTATTGGTGCAAGCATCTCGGAGTTGGAATATACGCTTTGATGAGGTGATCAAAGCATATGGTTTTATACAGACTTTCAGAGAAGCATGTATTTACAAGAAAGTGAGTGGGAGCTCTATAGCATTTCTGATATTATATGTGGATGACATATTATTGATCGGGAATGATAGAGAATTTCTTGATAGCATAAAAGGATAATTGAATAAGATTTTTTTCAATAAAAGACCTAGGTGTAGGTGCTTATGTATTGAGCATCAAGATCTATAGAGATAGATCAAGACGCTTGATAGGACTTTCACAAAGCACATACCTTAACAAGATTTTAAAGGAGTTCAAAATGGACCAGTCAAAGAAAGGGTTCTTACCTGTGTTACAAGGTGTGAAGTTGAGTAAGACTCAAAACCCGACCACGACAGAATATATAGAGAGAATGAAATTCATTCCCTATGCCTCAGCCATAGGTTCTATATGTTGGAGATATGCCCTAGAGGCAATCATGTATGATGATATTTCCTATGTGTTTATGAATAAATATGGTCCTTGGACATTATCAATGATGTGTATCAGCAAGTACGTGACATGTTTGTGGGACTATGCATTGTATGATGACTGTCCTAAAGGTGCCTAGTTGAAACGGTTGTGTGGACGCGGTCGATGGCTTGGTCTCACTATCCATGGAGCATTGGATCATAACCGGATAATATGGACTTGGAAGGATCTGGTCGGATTCGACGTAGTCGGATCCGAGTCGAGATAAGGTCCGAGTCAGATAGACCCAACTATGAGACGCAGCGATATGTCATCTGTGAGTCCCGAGTATAACATATGTTCTATGTCCTAAGACCTAAGCTGACGCACGTACTCGGGATGGTGACAGACTTGCTTTGGGCCGAGCAAACGCTACTCCGTAACTGGGTAGTTATAAAGGTAGGTTTCGGGTTTGTCCAGAACCATGCTACGAGAGGTGGTCGAGCAAGATGGGATTTTCCCCTCCGATCAGGAGAGATATACTTTGGGCCCCTCATGTGATCCGACCAGGATAAGCATGGCCATGCGACAAGGATTATGAGATAATCTGGTTTGTGGTCGGCATCACTGGAACGAGAAAGAGGTTGGGCTAGCACAAGGATGACAGACTCGCCTTGAGCCCGACAACATATATCGTGTGGCAAAAGGAATGGAATTATGATATACAAGTTCGCCTAACCAGCTTCATAGTCTGTTTGGTGTTCGGCATGCCTTTTAGAGGCCGCTACCAACTGTGTAGTTCGGAGGTGATCCGAACTGCGACCAAGCTGGGTTGAACCTAAGGGGTCGCACGCTTAAGGGAAGGAACCTATGAGGTCGGATCCGAGGACACTGGTCGAATGTGATCCGAGCTGTATTCGGATTGTGACTGAGTAGACTTATGGTCTTTAGGGTCCGTGCAAGTCCCAAGTGTTGAGCCGACAATGGACGCCTATATAAAGTGGAGGTGCCGCACACTCACGTGATTGATCGCTTTGGCGCTGTCACTAGGATTTGCATGTGTTGCGAATAGACATCTCCACTCACCGTCGGTTGTGTGATCGGACCTAGCAGTCCGCCGCACAACGTTCCTCCTGCACGCGCGGATACTGTTAGAGGCAGTGCACTTGCACCGCTCCGCGAACCTGTACGAGGGAGATCGGACGAGGAGGAGACGATCCAGGCGGACGCGCTTCCCCAACTCTTCTTCCGCTACACGGCACTGCGCGTCTAGTGGTAACGAACTATGATCCATCTCCCGTAGCATGTTCTTGGTTGTTCTGCGCGTAAGAAAATTTTAATTTGCAGTCGGCGCACCCTACCGTAGAACCCAACACTATAGATCATCCTATGTTGTGTACCAGACCTATTGTGTACCTGGCCATAAGTTTGGCCAGGGGTATGATAGTGATCCAGGAGTGGATCACTGGACAGCAGTCAAAGTTATCCTTAGTTACCTAAGAGGACTAAGGAAATATTTCTCGGTTATGGAGGTGATAAATATAAATAGTTCATCGTAAAGAGTTACGTCGATGCAAGTTTTGATACTAATTAAGATGACTCTGAGTCTCGATCTTGATACATATTGGAAGTGTGAGCAATTAGCTAGAGTATCTCCGTGTAGAGCATTGTAGATATAGAAAGTTTGCAAAATACATACGGATCTGAATGTGGCAGACCGGTTGACTAAACTTCTCTCACAAGCAAAACATGATCACACCTTAGTACTCTTTGGGCGTGAATCACAAAGCGATGTGAACTAGATTATTGACTCTAGTAAACCCTTTGGGTGTTTGTCACATAGGCAATGTGAATTATGGGTATTAATCACATAAAGATGTGAAAAACTTGTGTTAAATCACATGGCGATGTGAACTAGATTATTGACTCTAGTGCAAGTGGGAGACTGAAGGAAATACGCCCTAGAGGCAATAATAAAGTTGTTATTTTATATTTCCTTATATCATGATAAATGTTTATTATTCATGCTAGAATTGTATTAACCGGAAACTTGATACATGTGTGGATACATAGACAAAACACCATGTCCCTAGTAAGCCTCTACTAGACTAGCTCATTATTCAAAGATGGTTAAGGTTCCTAACCATAGACATGTGTTGTCATTTCATGAACGGGATCACATCATTAGGAGAATGATGTGATGGACAAGACCCATCCGTTAGCCTAGCATATTGATTGTTAAGTTTTATAGCGATTGCTTTCTTCCTGTCAAATACTTATTCCTTCGACTATGAGAGTATGGAACTCCTGTATACTGGAGGAATACCTTGTGTGCTATCAAACATCACAACGTAACTGGGTGATTATAAAGATGCTCAGTAGGTATCTCCGAAGGTGTTAGTTGGGTTGGCATAGATCGAGATTAGGATTTGCCACACCGAGTATCAGAGAGGTATCTCTAGGTCCACTCGGTAATGAACATCATAATAAGCCTTGCAAGCAATGTGACTAATGAGTAAGTTGTGGGACGATGCATTACGAATGAGTAAAGAGACTTGCCAGTAACGAGATTGAACTAGGTAGGCAGATACTGACGATCGAATCTCAGGCAAGTAACATACCAATGACAAAGGGAATAATGTATGTTGTCATTATGGTACGACCGATAAAGATCTTCGTAGAATATGTGGGAACCAATATGAGAATCCAGGTTCCGCTGTTGGTTATTGACCTTAGAGGTGTCTCGATCATGTCCACATATTTCTCAAACCTGTAGGGTCCGCACGCTTAACGTTCGATGATGATTTTGTATTATATGAGTTATGTGATTTGGTGACCGAATGTTGTTCGGAGTCATGGTGAGGAGTCTCAAAATGGTCGAGAGGTAAAGATTCATATATTAGACGATGATATTCGGACACCAGAAGTGTTCCAAGGGTACCGGGTGCATATCGGGTCACCGAAATGGGTTCCGGGCATCCCCCCGGCAACTACATGGGCCTTAATGGGCCAAGAGGGGGATAGACCAGCCCCTAAGGGGCTGGTGTTCCCCTCCCATATGGGCTGGCCAAATTTGTGTAGAAAAGGGGAAGGAGGAAAGTGTTGGGGATATAGCTATCAGTTATGACCCGCCCAGGAGGGGTCGGGTCAGTCCCAATGACGGGTCACAAAGGAAGCCCAATAAACATTCAAGGTGATAGTTTATTAAGGCCTATAGAAGGCCTAATCCCAGAGGCGGTTTAAGGCCCAATATTGTAAACCGGCGTATGTAAAGAAAGACTTGTAAGGAAAGGCATGTAAAAGAAGTCACCGAGTCGGACACACTTTATGAGCCGGCCAGGACTCTGTAGGCCGCCAGGCGTCAGCCCGTGTATATAAGGGGATGACCCAGTGGCGGCTTAGGGCAAGAAACACGAGATCGAGAACCAAGCCGGCGGATTAGCCTCTTGGTGATCGAAACCCCAGCAATTCCAACACAACTAGACGTAGGCTTTTACCTTCATCGTTAGGGCCGTACTAGTATAAAACCTCTCGTGTCCTTTGTCTCGATTAACCCCCTTAAGCTTCCTAGTTGCAATGGCCCTATGACTAAGTCCTTTTTCTAGGACATCTGCCGTGACAATTCCACGACAGTTGGCGTCCACCGTGGGGCCAGCGCACTGTGGATTTGAGTTCTTGAAGGGCAGCTTCGAAGGGCTCTAGGGATACGTTATGGGCCGGATGACCAAGAGTCATCGCGGAAAGCTCTACATCGACGATGAAGGCTGGGGCCTCGAGTCCAGCTCAATTGAGTACGGGTATCGGGTCCCCTTCGGCGGGATTCATGTCTTCATCGGCCGGATCGGCGAATCAGGCCCTGAGTCGGACATCTGCACCAGCATCATCGAGACGGCTCAGCGTGCGAGACCCACCCAGGATCGACCGCCGTAAACCATGCTTTTCTGGGTTGCATCGGTGGAGGTGAATACTAGGAAGGATCAGTGGATGGCGGTGAGACGGCCATCTGTTCGGACGCTATGTCATCAACAGGCGAGATGGACTCGTTGTATGACCTGCAGGAGGGCATGCTTGGGGGTTGTTCCGATGGCAGCAATATTCCGAACCCCTTTGAGCTGCCAAATCGAGCTAGAGTTTTCATGGCAGGCACGCAGCCCGGGCAGAACTCCATGGCTGCGGCAGTGATGACCACCAGGTCAGTAGGGCCGGGTCAGGAGACCCCGCACGCTCCCCGGCTCAGATACAAATGGACCTCACGAATAAGCTGACGACCCTATTGACTGTCATGGTGGAACCGGCGGATAAAGTTCAGCTTGATGCGGAGGTGGCACGGGTGCGCGAAGAGATGGCACAGGCCAAGGAAAACTAAGCGGCTGATGAGGCCAGGATGGCCGCGGAGCGGGCGTCTTTGGACGCTCGTGCTCAGCAGCTTCAAGCAGAAACTTTCCGACTCTCGGTGGATCTGAACGCGTCAAAAGAGGTCATGAGGAGAAGGAACCAGAAAACTCAATCGCGTCTACCTCTAACGCTCGATCCTAGGAACCTTTTCCATACACAGGGGGCCGGTCGAAGTAACCCACCGGAGGCAAATCGGATCACGAAACCCGGAGCACCGGTTCAGCCACGGGCCATGGAACCGCCTCGCATGCATACCGCTCCGCCTTATTATGCGCCAACCCCGCCGAGCCACTTCTCCAATCCTTTGGAAAACCTCATTGTTGCGTCGGCTCGTTTGGCGGCTCTCCCGATGGATGGCGACTCTCCAATAGCAGTCGAGACAAGAAGGGTGAGGGAGCTTCTTCAGACAGCTCTGGCATAGCAGGATGCGTACTCTTACAGTCAAGACATAATCCATTCAATCCCTCGCCCGAGCCGGAGCCCGAGCTATAGCAGGCATATGGACTCAGCTGAGATGTCAAGCAACGCTCAACGCCGCAACCAGCCGCACAGGCATGAGCCGGTGCAGGCGGGAGCCCTTAACTTAGCGGATCAGGAGAGGATTCGACAAGAGGCTGAGTGGGTGATTCAACTGGTAGCTGAGCAGGCAGCTCATCAGACTTTCCGGCTTATCCAGCAACCTCTGTTGAGGCAGGAGTAGCCACAAGGACCGGAGGCATTCCTTGCTTGGTGCTGACTATACGTAATGAACGCTTACCTAAGGACTTCAAGGGACCTCGTAAAGTGCCTAACTACATGGCCGATTTGTAGCCTGCGGCAAGGATTGAGAGTTACGAGATGGCAATGGAGCTTTTGGAGGTCAGCGATGCAGCGATGGCTAAGTAATTCACCATGATGTTGGATGGAATGACTCGCACTTGGTTAAAAGGGTTACCACCCAATTCCATTGGCTCATGGGCGGAGTTGAAGGCACGATTCATTCAAAACTTCAAGGACACATGTAAGCAACCTATGTCAATCATGGACCTGACTATCTGTAAGCAAGAGGAAGGGGATTCCACAACCCATTTGGTGCGCCGGTTCAAGGAGATAATACATTCATCTGATAAGATGGATGCTTGATCGGCGGTCTTAATGTTGGAGAAAAATTGCCGTTTTGAACCTCTGAAACAGAAGCTGGGGCGACTCAAGCGTGACTGCAATGACATGGGCCAGTTGATGGCGGCTTTGGTTAAGTATGCTGATTTTGATAATACCAAGGATCCCTCGTCTGATGAGGAGAAAACATGGAAGGGAAAGAAGAACGACAACGACAAGGGTCACCAGCATAACCCGAAAAATCAAGGAGGTAATAAACGTAAGGCTGACGAATTTGTGGCTAACACCAATTCATAGGGTAACAATCAACGGTGCAAGGGTAGGCAACCCCCTCGTTCAGGCGGGTCAGGTCCCACCCTTGAGCAACTATTGAATGAACCTTGCCCAAGACACGGCACCCAGGAGAAGCCAGCAACCCATCTGTGGAAGGACTGTACGATCATGAAGGCATTTAAAAATTCAAACGCATTTGACGGAGATCACGGGCCTAGCGGCGGTTCAGGCGGAGGCGGCTTTCATGGCCCGGGTGCCGGTTCAGGTGGAAGCGGTTTTCACGGTCAAGGCCATACAAGTAACTAGGGAAGTTACAATCAACAACCCGTCTAAGGCAATCAGCAGCAACAGTCCGGATATCAGAGCAACACAAAATAGTTGAATAGTGGGCCATACCATGTATTTACCACTAGTTTGTGGAAGAGGGACCAGAAGCTTCATAAGAGGGGAGCAGAGAAGATCATCCTCCCGGGGTTGACAACCCGGGTCACTTAGCCTTGGTAGTGGCACCTCAGGTCGGTGGATATAAATTCACTAAAGTGCTTATGGATGGAGGCAGTAGCATCAACATCCTCTACTATGAGACGTTCCGTCGGATGGGGTTGACTGATAAGAGTCTTAAGCAATCCAACACTCTTTTTCACGGTGTTGTACCTGGCAAATCGACATACCCAGTTGGTAAGATTAAGCTGGAAGTAGCCTTTGGTGATGAATATGAATCCAGGGTGGAGAAGTTAACTTTTGAGGTGGTTAAGATCCAAAGCCCATATCATGCTCTATTTGGACGGTCGGCTTATGCCAAGTTCATGGCTCGGCCGTGTTATGTATATCTGCAGCTCCAGATGTCGGGTTATAAGCGCACCATTAGAGTGCATGGAAGCTGGAAAATAGCCCTAGAGTGTGAAGAAGGAGATGCTCCGTATGCTGAGTCTATTTGTGCAACAGAGGAGTTAAAGTTTTATAAAGATAATGTTGACCCAACAAACATGACGTCATTAAAGAAGCCAACAATGGAGCATGAGCCGGTGTTGAAATTCAAATCAGCTGATGACACCAAGACGGTTGACTTTGTGCCCCACGACTCATCCAAACAGTTCATCATCAGTGCCAACTTGGATCCAAAATAGGAAAGTACGCTCATCGAGTTCATCCGTGAGAATCGGGACATCTTTGCATGGAAACCTTCTGATATGCCGGGTGTCGCGAGAGAACTTGCTGAGCACACTCTCGATATTGATCCAAAGTTTAAGCCGGTCAGACAGTTTCTCCGGCGGTTTAACGAGGAAAGGCACAAGGCCATTGGAGAGGAGGTGGCCCGGCTCTTGGCAGCCGGGTTCATTGTGGAAGTTTTTCACCCAGAGTGGGTGGCCAACCCGGTGCTTGTACTCAAGAAGAATGGCATCTGGCGTATGTGTGTGGATTACACTGATTTAAACAAAGCTTGTCCAGCTGACCCTTTTGCCCTCCCTCGTATTGATTAGATCATTGATGCTACGACGGGTTGCGCGCGTTTGAGTTTTCTTGATGCTTATTCAGGTTATCATGAGATCAAAATGGCAGTTAAGGACCAGGAGAAGACATCCTTCATTACTCCATTTGGAGCCTTCTGCTATGTGTCTATGCCTTTTGGGCTTAAGAGTGCCCAGGCGACTTATCAACGGTGTATGCAAAATTGTCTTCACAATCAGATTGGGCGCTATGTTCATGCTTATGTAGATGATATCGTGGTGAAGTCCAGAAAAGAGGAAACCTTAGTAACAAATCTGAAGGAGACCTTTGATAACCTCCGAGTCTACAAGATGATGCTTAACCTGGCTAAGTGTGTTTTTGGAGTTCCCGTAGGCAAACTCTTGGGTTTTTTGGTGTCTAACAGAGGTATTGAATCTAACCCAGAGAAAATTAAGGCAATCACCTCCCTCGCCAAACCGGTATGCATCAATGACGTTCAACGGCTGGCGGGTCGTGTCGCTGCTTTGAGCTGGTTCATAAGCCAGTTAGGGGAGAAGGCAATACCTTTGTATCAGATGATGAACAAGATGGATGATTTTGTTTGGAGCGATGCTGCAAACTCTGCTTTTGAGGATCTGAAGAAACAACTTGCTGAGTCGCCGGTTATTGCTGGTCCGGTCGAGAAAGAGCTGTTGTCGGTGTCAAAACCGGTGGATCTCGGGTAGGGGGTCTCGAACTGTGCGTCTAGGCCGGATGGTAACAGGAGGCAAGGGACACGAAGTTTTACCCAGGTTCGGGCCCTCTCGATGGAGGTAAAACCCTACATCCTGCTTGATTAATATTGATGATATGGGTAGTACAAGAGTAGATCTACCGCGAGATCAGAGAGGCTAAACCCTAGAAGCTAGCCTATGGTATGATTGTTGATGTGTATGTGCTCCTACAGACTAAAACCCTCTAGTTTATATAGACACCGGATAGGGTTAGGGTTACATAGAGTCGGTTACAATGGTAGGAGATCTAAATATCCGTATTGCCAAGCTTGCCTTCCATGCCAAGGAAAGTCCCTTCCGGACATGGGACAAAGTCTTCAATCTTGTATCTTCATAGTCCTGGAGTACGGCTGAAGGTATAGTCCGTCCATCCATACACCCCCTAATCCAGGACTCCCTCAGTAGCCCCTGAACCAGGCTTCAATGACGATGAATTCGGCACGCAGATTGTCTTCGGCATTGCAAGGCGAGTTCTCCTCCAAATTCCATGTACTTGTTGAATAAATTCCGGTTTCTTGTAGATGTTGCGCTCCTTGGCTTCTGTGCCGAATAATGGCCGCTCCCCACGTGTCAAACGAATATGAAAGGTCTGAGTGTTTTTACATTCACACCCCTAGCCGCGTAAACAAGTTGACCTATTTAAGGAGACGGGGATTTAGATCCAAACCACACCTTCCCCCTTCACGAGTGTTCATCATAGCGCATTCAACAATGATCCATTCCACCATGGCCAGCCGTCGTGACTCCTCCTCCCGCCCTTCCAGCCCTAAGCCTGGATATTGGGAAAGATGCTCCATCCTGCATAGCGAGTTAGTGACGCTCCAGACCAAGGGATTTCTCCCCCCGGCCTATATGATCCCGGTTCGAGCCGGTCTTGCCGTCTATAACGGTGGAGAGCAAGCGGAGAGCGCCCCTAATCCCTCCAAAGGAGAGCAGGTGTGCCTCGTCCCTTATTTAATAAGGGGGCTCGGATTTCCAATCCATCCATTTCTCCGGGGGCTGCTGGAGTTCTACGGCCTCCAGCAACATCATCTCACGCCTGCCTCAGTATTGCATACCGCGGGCTTTGTAGCCCTTTGCGAGCTGTTCTTGGGCGTTGAAGCTCATGTCGGACTATGGAGGGAGCTATTTTGCCTCGTGCCCTGTTCCAAGAAGGGGTCTATGTATCAAGTGGGCGGAGCCGAAGTATGGCGCATCCCCGGACCGGCTATCTGTCCGGAACCCCAAAGAAGGCGTCCGGAGACTGGCCCTCGGAATGGTTTTACATAGAAGACGTCCTACTGCCGGATCCTGTCCGGATCGACCTCCCTGAATTGAACAATGCTCCCTTAAAGAAGCGCCTAAGCTGGCGCCCACGGAGCCCTCAGAGGGAAAGTGATAGGGACGTTGTTTACCTGATGGGCCGGATAAGATTCTTAGCTCATTCCGGACTAACCATGATCGGGGTCATGGCCGCATGATGCATGCGAGGGGTGCAGCCGCTACAATATAGAGGCCACCCCATGTGGGATTTCAACGGGGAGGACGACACCACCCGCTACGGCCGTAAGGGGCCGGATTTGGCTGCGGCTCTAATAAAGACCTTGTTCGCTTTGTACAAGGGAGAAGAGGAGGATTTTCTCCGCGTTGACCCAAAGGGTGGATTTTCCATGTACAATCCTCCAAGCGGGGTGAGTGATCACATCTTTCCCATCCGTTTTATATGCCAATTGTTAAATATTTAATCTTAGTGATTTCGATGCAGGAACTGCGCCAGGATGTTAAAGAAATAAACAGCCCTCCTCCACAACCCGAGGACCCAGGACGGTCCCTCGACCCGGACTCGCAAGAGGATCCGGAGCTTTTGGTGGATCAGATTGATGGAGTGTTCCATCAATTGAGTAGGGACAATGCCCTGGTGGCCATTACGGCCGATTATCCAGGGCTAATCCCGGCCTCCCGGAAATGGGAGGCCGAACCTGCAGCGACAAGCCAACGAGGGGCCGCAGGGCCCCGTGGGCAGAAAAGAGGTGCAGTCCGGACCGGGGCATCAGCGCAAAGGTATGGCGCACCCCCTTATCCCAGGTGTCGTACCTTCAGGGCATATTAACACTTGTGATCTCTTCAAGACAAAGAGACCTCGCCGAACTATATTCGAAGAGACCGCCAATCGCGCCTCCACTGCCAGGCTCCAAAGCCTGGCCCGGAAGCGGGGCCGAACACAAGGCGCGCATTGGACGCTCCTCCGACGGAGGATGTGGACAGGTTGTCTGCCACCAACTCTGAGGTGGAGAGTGCCATGAACCACAGGCGTCGCTAGACAATTCTTCGCGACGCTTGTTTCTCCCAAGAGGCGTTAGATGCCTTTAAGTCGGGAGATGCGTACCTCCTTGCCACTCAAAATGGTCTAACCAGAGCCATGGAGCAATATGTAAAAGACATACGGGTAAGAAAATTTTGGTAATTATATATATACTAGTAGCCCCTGAGACTTGAAACAGTTAAAATAACTGATTTAAGGATCATTTGTTATGTAGGTTCTTATAGAAAAGAATTCCCTACTGTCCAAGGAGCTGGAAGAGTGCAAAGCCCAACTTGAGGCCGCACTAGCCGCGGCAGGGGAGCCTAAGGAGGCCCCCTCTAGTAATATACACTTCGAAAGATAAGTATTTTGCGAAGCACGGCTTTGGTGCGAATCTGACAAATGAAATTGCAGATGGGGCCGGATTGTATCCGGAAAGGCAACACCTCCTACGCCAGCTAAAGGCTGGTGAGAGGGTGCTGTTAAAGGTGATGGGGGAGAAGAACGATCTCCGAGGTGCCAACACCAAGCTGGGCGTCGAGCTGAAAGATGTTCGTGCCCAGCTGTCAGACTCTGTGAAGGAGAATCAGCGGCTTCGGCGCGGCATATTTAGTAAGTGCTTGAACGAACCTTTTGAAAGAAAGTTCGGTGGGGAAGTCGACTAACAGAGCAATGTCTGTAGGTTTGCTGATAGGTCGTCCTGCAGAGGAGATGCCCGGTTCTACGGGTGACCTTCTTCCCGAGCTCTCGCAACTGCTCGATCGAGTTCGGCAGGTGATGCAAGGCGTCGCCCAGGCCCTATGGCCATCCGTCTCCATGCCCGAAGCTCTTGGAGAGCTTGCAGAGAAGCTAAAAGGAGCACGGTGGCGCTTCCGATTGTGGAAGATATCAGCCTGCCGTCAAGGCGCTAGGGAGGCCTGGGCCATGGTGAAGACGCGGTACGCAAAGGCTGACCCCAACCACATGGCTGAGGTCGGTCCTATAGGGCCCGATGGGAAGGAGATCCCTATAAGCTTAGTATACGGCCAAGTAGAGTTGGCCGCAAAGTATTCCCAGCAGGACTGTAAAGTAGACAGCCTGTTAGATGGTATTGAAGAGGAATACGATCAGTCAAAATGACTATGTAATTTAGTTGACATTTATAATGCCTTCTAGCCGGATTGTAGATCATTTGTCATGGCCGACCTTTTCACTTCAGCCTCGGGACCTGACGGTCCGGAGTGTGTCCGAATTCCCATGCGATTATATAGGAACCGGGGAATGCATGGAGACCAGTCGTAGGGTTATTAGTGCATGAACAGACAAGTGCCCGACTAGTTATGTTATATTACATGGTTAGTAACAAACATCTTCTAGGGAGAATAGTTTCGTTAGGGGTTCCTTTTCCTAGGAGGCATGCCCTAAGGTGCATGTCCATGCTGCGAAAAGAAACACATGAAAAACATCTAGGGGCGTATAGATAAAAATAAAAAGATCATCTGTATTCACCGACCGAATATTCCCTTAAGAATGCTAGCTTTCGGCTTCACCCAGTCTGAGGTACACGTCCGGCTGACCCGACAGTAACAATCGCAGAGGTGCTCCCTTTACCACCTAGCCGAACAATCGGGAACGTAGGGGTAAGCACAAGAGCCAGGCAACCCAGCTTGGCCAAAACTTAAGTCATATCGATGCATATAATGGTGAATAAAAGGTACATGCGGAAGTGTGACGCATGTGTTGGGCATGAAGCCCGTATGAATAAGCTTCTGTTTAAAGAAGCCCCTAGGTTTAATGAGCGCGGATGGCGCGTCACTTTATGAGCCTTTAAGGGCTATAAGAGATAGAGAGAAGAAGAAGAGAAATGCAAGACAGAAAATATATAAAAAATGGACAGAGGAAGGAGACGAACATAGAGTCCAGCGCTAGGCATAGAATCTTCAGAGATGGGCTGCGTTCCATGGGTTCGGCTTGAGTCGGTTATCCGATGCATCTCGCAGGCGGTACGCTCCACCAGTCAGAACTTGGTCAATTATGAAGGGACCTTCCCACTTGGGCTTGAGTTTGTCCTTTTTCTTGTCCGATAGTCGTAGAACTAATTCGCCAATGTTGTAATTTTTGGACCGTACTTCTTTGCTTTGGTATCTTCGAGCCTGCTGTTGATAGAATGTGGAACGGGCTTTTGCCATGTCATGCTCCTCCTCCAATGCGTCTAAGATGTCCTGCCGATCGAGCTCGGCTTCTCTTTCTTCATACATGCGCACTCGAGGTGAGTCATGAATTATGTCGCAGGGCAAAACTGACTCTGCGTCGTACACCATAAAGAATGGTGTGTATCCGGTGGTGCGATTCGGCGTGGTCCGCAGCCTCCAGAGTACGGAGTCGAGCTCCTCTACCCAGTGCGTGTTAGATTCCTTGAGGGACCGCACTAATCTGGGTTTAATGCCGCTCATGATAAGACCATTTGCACGTTCGACCTCGCCATTAGTTTGTGGGTGATAGACGGAAGCATAGTCGAGCTTGATGCCCATGTTTTTGCACCAGAGTTTTACCTTGTCGGCCGTGAAGTTCGTGTCATTATCAGTGATGATGCTGTGGGGAACGCCGTAACGGTGTACGACCCCAGATATAAAGTCTATCACCGGTCCGGATTCGGCCGTCTTAACAGGCTTGGCTTCTATCCATTTGGTGAATTTATCCACCATGACCAGTAAGTATTTTTGCTTGTGGGTTCCGCCTTTAAGGGGTCCAACCATGTCAAGCCCCCAGACCGCGAAGGGCCAAGTAATGGGGATAGTTCGGAGGGCGGTGGGTGGCATATGGCTTTGGTTTGCAAAGAGCTGGCAACCAGTGCATCGTTGGACTAAGTCTAGAGCGTCTGCCCGGGCCGTCGGTCAATAAAAGCATGTACGGAAGGCCTTGCTTACAAGGGACCGAGCTGCAGCGTGATGACCACCCAGTCTGGCATGAATTTCAGCCAAGAGGTTCTGCCCCTCCTCTTCGGAGATGCACCTTTGAAGGACTCCGGTAGTGCTTTTCTTATAAAGCTCTCCCTCGTGGACTCTGTAGGCTTTGGATCGCCGCACTATGCAGCGTGCCTCATTTTGGTCCTCGGGGAGTTCCTGCCTAGTGAGGTAGGCGAGGAATGGTTCTGTCCACGGGGCGATTACGACCATTATTACGTGGGCTGAAGGTGTTATTTCATTGGCAGAGCCTCCGATTGTGTCAGAATGTTCGGTGTCGGGCAGTGCGGTTGGGTCCGGGGTGTTATTGTTCGGCTCCCCTTCCCATACTACGGATGGCTTGAACAGCCTTTCCAAGAAGATGTTGGGGGGGACTACATCACGTTTTGCGCTGATGCGTGCCAGGACATCTGCCGCCTGATTATTTTCCTGGGCTATATGGTGAAATTCAAGCCCCTCGAACTGAGCTGACATTTTTAGGACGGCGTTGCGGTAAGCTGCCATTTTTGGATCCTTGGCATCGAAGTCTCCATTTATTTGGGGTATTGCGAGGTTCGAGTCCCCGCACACCTCTAGGCGTTGAATGCCCATGGATACTGCCATCCGGAGACCATGTAAAAGGGCCTCATATTCGGCTGCGTTGTTGGAGTCCGTGTACATAATATGGAGTACGTATTTAACTGTGTCTCCTGTGGGGGACGTCAAAATGACGCCAGCCCCCAGTCCGGCCAACATCTTGGAGTCGTCGAAATGCATGATCCAATTTGAATATGTGCCGTACTCTTTAGGGAGTTCAGCCTCCGTCCATTCTGCGACGAAGTCGGCCAAGACTTGCGACTTGATGGCTCACCGTGGCTTATAAGTTATATCGAACGGGAGGAGCTCAATGCCCCATTTTGCAATCCGGCCCGTTGCGTCACGGTTGTTTATAATATCGTTAAGTGGTACTTCCGAGGCTACTGTTATTGAACACTCTTGAAAGTAGTGTCATAGCTTCCGGGATGCCATGAATACCGCGTATGCGATCTTTTGATAATGCGGGTACCGTGATTTGCAAGGAGTGAGGACAGTGGACACATAATAGACCGGCTTTTGAAGGGGGAATCTGTGTCCGTCCGCTTCTCGTTTGACGACGAGCACTGCGCTTACAACCTGATGTGTTGCTGCAATGTATAATAGCATTGGTTCGCCAATATTTGGCGCGACCAGGACTGGGTTTGTTGCAAGTATGGCTTTTATCTCCTCGAGTTCGGCCGTGGCTACATCCGTCCATTCAAAGTGTTCGGTGCGTCGAAGGAGGCGGTAAAGGGGTTGGGCCTTTTCTCCCATGCAGGAGATAAAGCGTCTTAGAGCCGCCATGCATCCGGTTAACTTTTTTATTTGTTTGAGGTCCTTTGGGATATCTAGTTGCGACAGAGCTCGGATCTTGGCTGGATTTGCTTCCATTCCTCTACCAGATACAATGAAGCCCAAGAGCTTTCTGACTGGAACGCCGAAAACGCATTTTTCCGGGTTGAGCTTGATGTCGTATGTTCGGAGGTTATCAAATGTGAGCCTCAAGTCGTCTACTAGAGATTCGACATGTCTTGTTTTGACGACCACATCATCTACATATGCCTCCACTGTTTTGCCGATCTGGCTTGCCAGACATGTCTGAATCATGCGCTGATATGTTGCGCCAGCGTTTTTGAGCCCGAAGGGCATTGTGTTGAAGCAGAATGGGCCGTATGGTGTGATAAATGCCGTTACGGATTTGTCAGATTCTGCCATCTTAATTTGATGGTAGCCGGAATATGCGTCGAGGAAACACAACGATTCGTGTCTTGCCGTAGCATCGATAATTTGATAGATGCAGGGGAGGGGCAAGGGATCCTTTGGGCAAGCCTTGTTAAGGTCATTAAAATCAACGCACAGGCGCCAGGATTTGTCCTTCTTTGGTACCATCACCAGGTTTGCTAGCCAGTCCGGATATTTTATATCTTTGATGAATCTGGCCTCCAATAGCTTTGCTAGCTCCTCTCCCATAGCCTGTCTCTTAGGTTCGGAAAAACGCCGAAGAGCCTGTTTGACAGGTTTGAATCCTGTTTGGATATTTAAGCTGTGCTCGACCAGCCTGCATGGGATTCCTGGCATGTCTGAAGGGTGCCACGCGAAAATGTCCCAGTTTTCTCGTAGGAACTCTCGCAGTGCGGCGTCTACATCAGGGTTTAACTGCGCCCCGATGGAAGCTGTTTTATTTGGGTCCGTTGGATGGACTTGGAATTTGACTATTTTGTCCGCCGGTTTAAAGGAGGTGGACTTGGATCTTTTGTCGAGTACCACATCGTCCCTATTCACCGTAGAGCGCAGCGCAGTCAGTTCCTCAGCCGCTAGGGCTTCGGATAGTGCCTCGAGGGCCAGTGCGGCTGTCTTGTTTTCGGCGCGGAGTGCTATGTCCGGATCACTAGCGAGAGTGATGATCCCGTTAGGCCCGGGCATTTTGAGCTTCATGTACCCGTAATGGGGTATTGCTTGGAAGATTGTAAACGCTTCCCGCCCTAGCAGAGCGTGATAACCGCTGCTGAACGGAGCCACATGGAACGTGATCTCTTCGGACCTGTAATTATCCGGCGTGCCGAACACCACATCTAGTGTGATTTTTCCTGTACAGCGCGCTTCCCGACTGGGGATTATTCCTCTAAAGGTTGTGCTGCTTCGCTCAATGCGGTTCCAGTCTATTTCCATTTTTTGAAGGGTTTCCTCGTAAATGAGGTTCAATCCGCTGCCGCCGTCCATGAGTACCTTGATAAGACGAAAGCCGTCCACTATTGGGCTGAGGACCAACGCGGCTGGTGCTCGGGCTGTTCGGAATTTAGGTTCATCACTAGCGTTAAAGGTAATAGCCATGTCACTCCATGGGTTTATTGTTGCTACTTGGTAGACTTCGGCAAGGCTGCGGAGTGTCCTTTTTCGCATATTATTTGATGCGAAAGTCTCAAGACTGTTAATACCGTATGGGTGTCTCTGGGGTGGCTTTCTGTGGCCTCCGAATTAGGAGGTTTTCGCCAATTTTGGCCACATGCCGGAGTATCCAACATGCTCTAAGGCTGTGAGTTGGTGTGGCGTCCTCTGTACTGTGAATTTTACAGGGTCCGTTAAGCCATCCTTCCAGTATGGTTCCATGCCCTATAGAGGGTTTTTGCTTTTTGCTATTTGACCTGGGTGTCTGGTTATGCTGCACCCTTTTATTTCGGACTGGGTTTGTATTTAGGGCCGGATTGTCCCAAAATTTTATTTTGGTTTTCCAGGCGCTTTCCGTCGCACAATACTTTCGTACAATGGACGCCAAGTCAGCGAAGCGTGTGATATCACGGCGACTTATGGCGTTGAGTATTCCCTTGTCCGTGCAATTATTGCAGAAGATTAAGATTGCGTCTTCCTCGCGGCAGTCCCTTAGCCTGTTCTTAACCAGGAGGAATCTAGCCCAGTAATGATGTACTGTTTCGTCGGGCTCTTGCCTGATTTTGGATAGATCGCTTATGTTGGGGTGGGTGGGTGGAGTTAAATCCGAAGCCTCACCCCGTCTGAGGCTCAGAGGCCGAGGAATTTCTGAACTCGAAAATTTGGATCCCTGGGTGTTGTCCAGTGAATCCAGCCCATCGCCTGACTCTGAGTTCAGGTCTTGAGTGATATCCTCCCCTCCGCGGGTATCCGGCTTGGAGGGATCGGGAATCCGGACGTAGCGAGTCCTTAAGATAGACGAAGGGTCGCCGCACTGTCCCTCTACCACGGCAACGCGATGGGTGACTTGGGGAGAGTTAATCTCTCTCAGATCGGTTTTAGGTCCAATCTGGTCGTAATCCGTAGCGACTCCCAAGGCGGCGAAGCAATCCAAGAGCTCGTTTATGGAGGAAAGCTCCATTGGATCTAACTTCTCGGCAAGTTCCGAACTGACATGAAGATTGTTTTTGATGGCTCGAGAGGTCATCGTCAGCGCAGAAGCCGAACAGGCGGTCATAAGAAAACCATCTAGCCGGAGGGTTTGGCCGACAGCCAAAGCTCCCTCAGCAACGGTGCCCTCTTTAAAGATGGGGCGAGGCATCCTTCCTGGTGGCGACGACACAGAGGAACTCTCAATGAAAGCACCAATGTCAGTGTCAAAACCGACGGATCTTGTGTAGGGGGTCCCGAACTGTGCGTCTAGGCCGGATGGTAATAGGAGGCGGGGAACACGATGTTTACCCAGGTTTGGGCCCTCCCGATGGAGGTAAAACCCTACTTCCTACTTGATTGATATTGATGATATGGGTAGTACAAGAGTAGATCTACCGGGAGATCAGAGAGGCTAAACCCTAGAAGCTAGCCTATGGTATGATTGTTGATGTGTATGTTCTCCTACGACTAAAACCCTCCGGTTTATATAGACACCGGATAGGGTTAGGGTTACATAGAGTCAGTTACAATGGTAGGAGATCTAAATATCCGTATCGCCAAGCTTGCCTTCCATGACAAGGGAAGTCCCTTCCAGACACGGGACGAAGTCTTCAATCTTGTATCTTCGTAGTCCTAGAGTCCGGCTGAAGGTATAGTCCGGCCATCCGGACACCCCCTAATCTAGGACTCCCTCAACCGCTATTGTTATATGTAGCCGCTAAGTCCCGATTTGTTAGTGTCGCGATTGTGGTGGAAGGCAAGGAGGCTGGCAAGGAACATCCGGTCCAACGGCCGGTTTACTATGTCAGTGAAGTGTTGATTAAGTCTAAACAAAGATATCCACATTGGCAGAAACTCGTATATGGGGTATTCATGGCGAGCCGGAAGCTCAAGCATTACTTTCAAGGTCACCCAATCACTGTGGTTAGCTCGTCTCATTTGGGAGACATCATAAAAAATAGAGAAGCCACTGGATGAGTCGTCAAGTGGGCCATTGAGCTTGGGTCTGATGGGTTGAAGTATGTACCACGTATTGCGATCAAATCTCAAGCGCTGGTGGACTTTATTAATGATTGGAAAGAACTGCAGATGCCAGAAGAGAAACCAGATAACACGTATTGGACGATTCACTTTGATGGTCCAGACAATTGGAAGGCTCGGGGGCTGGAGTTGTTTTAACTTCCCCTCGAGGGGACAAGTTTTGTTATATGTTGCGACTGATGTTTCCCTGTACTAACAACATAGCAGAGTATGAAGCCTTGCTCCATGGTCTTCGAATGGCCAAAGAGATGAGCCTGAGCCAGGTCCGGTGTCTTGGCGATTCAGATCTAGTAGCTCAACAGGTGTCAGGCAAGTGGGATTCAAAGGACCCTCTCATCGCGGCTTATCGCCATGAAGTCGATGCTGTTGCAGGACATTTTAAAGGTTATCAGGTGGAACACATTGACCGTAGGAAGAACGAAGCAGCAGATGCTTTAAGCCGGTTGGGGTCTCAGCATAAGCCGGTGCCACCTAACACCTTTTTGGATGTTTTGCATAACCCATCTGTTAAGTTACCTACAGAGGAAGATTTGGCCATTCTTGACGCGGAGGCATAGTTGGTGGCGGCTCTTCATGTCATTCCAGATTGGACAGTACCGTTCTTGGCTTACATGACCCGAGGCGAGTTACCAGAGGATGAGACCCTGGCCCGGCAGATAACCCGGCGGTCCAAGTCAATGACGATTTCTGACAGAGAGTTATACCATCGCAGCATCTCTGGAGCGTTTCAATGGTGTGTTTCTCCTGAAGAAGTCCAAGAGATACTTCATGAAATCCATGAAGGGGATTGTGGTCATCACGCCGGGTCAAAGTCTCTTGTGGCCGAAGCTTTTCGTCATGGTTTTTATTGGTTGACGGCTCAGGAGGTGTGATGGATGCCAAAAATTTGCACGGCGAGCACATGTACCAGCTCAGGAGTTGCAGATGATTCCAATCACCTAGCCGTTTGCGGTCTGGGGGCTTGACATGGTTGGACCTTTCAAAAGGTCCAAAGATAAAAAGACACATCTTTTAGTAGCAGTTGACAAATTCACAAAGTGGGTCGAGGCGGAGCCAATTAGTAAGTGTGACGCAGCCATAGTGGTTCAATTCATGAAAAAGGCGATCTTTTGCTTTGGTTTTCCACATAGCATTATCATCGACAATGGTACTAATTTCTCCCAAGGGGCTATGGAGGAGTTCTGTCAACGTGAGCATATCCGGCTTGACGTTTCTTCTGTAGCTCACCCTCAATCCAATGGGCAGGCTGAGAGAGAAAATCAGGAAATCTTAAAAGGTCTCAAACCCCAGCTCATGGTTCCCTTACAACGGACGCCGGGTTGTTGGGTAGAGGAGTTACCATCGGTGTTGTGGAGTATTAACACCACCCCTAACAGATCTACGGGTTATACACCATTCTTCATGGTTTATGGAGCGGAAGCAATGCTTCCTAGTGATATCCGTCATGACTCGCCTCGTGTGGCGGCTTATGTTGAAGCTAATAACGAACAAGCCAGACAGGATGCACTTGACTTATTAGATGAGGAAAGAGACTTAGCAGCAGCTTGATCAGCAATTTATCAACAGGACCTGCGCCACTATCACAACCGCCGGGTTAAATCCAGGACTTTTCAAGAAGGTGACCTGGTGCTCCGGCTCATCCAGGATCTGTCAGATGCACACAACCTATCCCCGCCTTGGGAAGGACCCTTTGTGGTCAGAAAGAACTTAAACAATGGGTCATATTACCTCATTGACGTTCGAGAGCACAAAGACTCATTTAAGTCGGAGGAAGAGACCCGCGCCGGCCGTGGAATATTGCTCAACTTCGGCCATACTACACCTGAGCCACCGGCTCTCATCATGTACATACTTTGACATTGTATATATCATGATAAGTAATAAAGTAGGACCTCTGTCCTTTTCCTTTTCAAAGATTTTAAATCTTTACTCTTTTTTACTATTTAAAATGACTATTAAGGAGCTGATCATATCTAAATCAAGTCTATCCTTTTTGGTCCGGCTTATAATCGTATTCGAATCTAGCTGAAAATCTCCAGGTCACTTGGGGGCTTCCTTATCAAACATAGGTCGTATTCTAACCAAAGAGAACATAGCTGTTGTAACCCTCTTGATCGGCTCAAAGCCAAACTCACTAGGGGGATTCTTGATCGTATCCGAATCATAGCTTAACCCCTCTTGGGTCCGACTTGGATCGTATTCAAATCAGGGTCGTTAAAAACCTTTCAAGGTCATTTGGGGGCTTCCTATTCAAACATAGGTCGTATTCGAACCAAAGAGAACATAACTTTCGGTAACCTTTTGATCTGCGCAACGCCAAAGCCACTGGGGGCTATTTGATCGTATTCAGATCTTAGCTTAACCCCTTTGGTCCGGTTTACTGATCGTATTCGAATAAGAAACCCCCAACTTTTCATTACAAGGTTATTTATATTGTTTACCACCTAGTGTTTGTTTTATTGGTCTTTTATTGTCTCAATTTCAAACAATCGGCATGGTCTTTCCGCCGGCTTGACTATTTGACAATAAGCCGTCAAGGCATAAGAATCAGCATGTATTTAGAAGCATTGACTTCTCAAAAAAGGACTGGATCGTCAGCCTCACCACCCGGGTCATATAAACCGGTGGTCCAGAGGTCGAACATACATGTATGACTGTTGTTTATGAACAGTTTCTTTATGTGTTACTCCAAGGTTATTTCAGACCTGTTTTATCTTTACATTTAGTTCTGCTTATCTACTATGATAAAACTTTTGGTCATGAACCGGGTATTCTGACCCGTCGGTGTTAAACCGCCAACCAAGTATTTCCTTTTTGTTGCAGGAACAAAGTGGAAATATTACAAGGATAACCATGACTGTGATGCATATATTGAAATAAGGAAGCACAGAGTCACACACGGTGTTTTATGCACGATGGCATAGGCAAAATATGCAGTGTTTCAAAGCTAATTCTATTACAAGGCTTCTTAATGCCCACAAGGATGGTTCTCACTCTTCCCTCGCCGGTTAACCTCCTTCTATCAATTGAAAGCTGGGATTGGACCAATCAAAGCCGTTTACAGCAACGAACTGTGATTCATTGTCAATCAATCCAGCCGGATCAACCTCTGGAGCGAAAGTGTGTTGACGAACTGGAGGGACAAGGTCTGTTCCTTTGTAGGAAGGAGTCGCCATCTTCTTATTTTCCAAATCAAAACCCGGCTGGTATTTATTGATATTTGTTTCATCTCCGAGAGTGGTGGCCTGAGGTCGCATCTCCCTCACGCAAGCAACAAAGTCATCCTGTTCAAACAGAGACCCGTCTTCTTTCATCGTGGGGTACCCTCTGGCTACATCTGCCGGGTTTAGGTCTGGCACCCAAGCCTCGGAGCGGCTCAGGGCAGTCAAAGCTCCATCTCTCGCACATGATCGCTTGACTTCTTGGAACCTGGCGGGTAAGATGGACAACTTTTTCAAGACATCACTGAGTCGGTTGGGTCCTTGATTGGCAGGAGAGATAGCAGCAAGTGCCCTTTGTGCGCCAATGTACAACTGCTCCACTAAGGTATAGACCGCCTTCAGTTTAGTCACGTTGTCTTAGCTCAGATTCTTGCTTCGCGGGCCTGCACATATTTTGTGCACAAAGGGTCAGCTAGAGGCTAATATTCTGGGTCAGCAGAAGGTACAAAAGATCAGTACAGATGACGTACCAAAGATGGCGGAAACCATCTGTGACACCCGGTCTTTTAATACGGTCAGCTCCATAGTAACCTCTTCAAGAGCTGCCAGCTTTTTCGGCGCATTGTGTTAGCAGCGTTTTCTCTTCAGCCCAGGTTTTCTCCTTAACGGTCAAGCTGGTTCTCAATGTCTCCATCTCAGTAGACTTAATTGCAATTTGGAGTCAGCAGACTTGATTTCTGCCTCCCAATCCGCCAGCTGGGTCTTCGCATCAGTTAATTGCAAGCTCAGTTCAGATAAGGCATTCTACAAAACATACACAGGTGTGTCAAGGTTTCCATTAAAATCCATGAGTCAAGATTCAAGTCCCAAGTACTTTACAAAGTAACACCACTTGACACTTGGGGGCTAATGTATGCCAAATCAAAATTTTATGACTCTACTATACTTCTAGTCCCAAGTACTTTACAAAGTAACAACACTTGACACTTGGGGGCTAATGTATGATATTCGGCAAGTATCTTAAAGTAGGCCGGACTACAATATTCGTTGAGTTCGGCACAAGACAGTTATGAAATTCAAAGTACCAACAAATTTATGGTCAAGTGAACCGGCCCTTGGGGACTACCGGTGAAGTTTATTCTATTTTATTGGACTCCAAAAATATCTAAAGGTAAAGCTTTATCCTATATCATAAGTCTACAGATCATTCAAGGTTTTATCATAATCTTAAGACTTGGGGGCTTACAGAATGTAAGTAAGCTGGAAGAGCATACCTCATACTTCAGCTGCAACTGCTTGACCATTTCGATTTCTGAGTCACGGATGGAGTGCACATGGCTCAGATAACCGGACAATATGTCGTTGGCGTTCAGATGGCGATAATGAGAAATGTCAAAACACACTTTTCGTCTCTCCAAAGCCTCTTGTTTAGCCGTGTGATGAGGCAACACGGTGGGATTCCCCGGCTCAACAAAGCGGCTTCCAGTGACCAGAACATCCTGGGCAGACAGCGATGGCGGGTTGGCTGAGCTGGATGGTCTGGCAGCAGAAGGATTAACAATGGTAGCGTCAGCTGACGGCTCAGGAGGATCTGATTGAGTATTGATAGCCGGGTCTTCTGGTGCTTCCGTCTGAGGGGGAGCAGGTGGCATGGCCGGTTCAGGTGCAAGAACTGGCGGGTCTTCCGCCGGCCTAGTCACCTTGGCCTTCTTGGACTTGGCTTGGCCACTAAGAAAGATATTATGAAACAGTCAGTATAAAAAGCAGTTTGAAAGACACGGAGGAAAGATGATTTTTTTCTTACCCAGGGGCGGTCTTAAAGGCCGGGAATTGAGTTTGAGATGAGTTGCCAGAAGAGCAGGACACCTCCTGCAAAGGTAAAATAAAGTTAATAATACAAGGGAGAACATCCATTAATGGAAAGTAAAAAGCAAAGGAATAAACCTCATTCTGGCGCTTTTGAGGAGTTTGTTGAAGAACAACAGGCGGTTCATCGATGTTCCGGGCCTGACGGCGGCTCTCATGTTGCTGCTTTTTCAAAAGAAAATGAGGGTCCAGATAAGCCAAAGGGTGTGAAAACATTACTTTCCGGGTTACGACTCGAAGTTTCTGTCTTGGCAAATGGGTTGAGTCGGAGGAAATAGTTACCTCTTCTTCCACGGCCTGACTGGCCCCCGTGTCGTCCTGGCAATGATCAGTGTTAATAAGATTGTTAAAAAGCTGGCCAAGGGAGTCAAGGGCTACCTCCGTCTCAGAAGTATCATCATCAAGCTTCAACAGATCTTCAGCGGTGCTTTTCTTCTTCTTCTTAGATCTCCGGGTCATCTTCTTAGCGGTTATGGTGGCGGCTCTGGCTTTCTTGGCGGCTTCGTAATCGTACTTGGCTTTCCAGAAATCAGATTTGGCCTATAAACAAACAAGCAAGATGAAAGGTCATGCAAGTATTTAAAACAGCTGAGGAAAATGCAAAGAGGAAGAGAGTAGAGGTTCTTTACCTCTGGCACCGGGTTAAGCTTGCAGAAAGGGTTTAACCCGAATTTACTGTAGTCTTCGTATTTACCGTTCACCAGAAGAGTTGCCATTGAAACAATATCTTCTTCCGTTAATTGAACAGAGTTGTGACGAAGAGAGTCATCAGGGCCTCCACCATATTCGTACATTAGTTTGGATCGGCTGCTTAGAGGGATGACCCGCCATGCAACCCAGCAATGGATTAAGTCAACTCCGGTTAAGTCGTTCCCCAATAAAGCGTTAATACTTTTAATGGATGGTATCAGCTTCTTGCGTTCGGCGGCAGTGAGCTTGTCAGGGAGTGCAAATTTGGAGTCAAGATGCTCTGTGCGATAACCCGGCAGTGGATGCTCATTTGCTGGTGAAGTGTCTTGACAATAGAACCAAGTCTGATTCCAGTCCTTGGGATGACTCGGCAAGACGATTAGGGGGAAGACGGCGCCTTGTCGACGCTGAATTGAGATACCTCCAAGTTCCAGGCTAAGGCCATTGGTGCACTCATTCTGGCGGTTCAGATAAAAATACTCTCTAAAGAGTTCCATAGTAGGTTCTTCTTGAAGGTACACCTCGCAGAGAACTTGGAAGTTGAATATATTGGACATGGAATTAGGCCCGATGTCTTGAGGGTGGAGTTTGAAAAAATGGAGGACATATCTGAAGAACTTTGAGCCGGGTGGGGAAAAGCCACAGTTCATGTGAATCAGAAAAGACGATAACTTCACCATCTTTTGGATTGGTCTGTTCCTCCTCCGGGTCAGGCGCAGAGTAGGACATAACATTCTTCCCTGGCAAAAAACCTATGGTAAAGAATTCCTTCATATTGTCCTCAGTGACTATTGAGGGAACCCAGTTGCAGATAGTTGGTGCTTTGGACGGCATGATGTTCAAAAGACGAACTGAAAAGAAAGCAACATACCGGCTTAATTCAATGACAATGGTGAAAGTAAATGATGATGATACAGGGGAGTAATGGCGGCTTATGTAAGGGCTAATGTCATATAAGGAAAAGTAAGCCGGCACAATAAGCCGCCATGACAACAGATATTTGAGAAAGCAAATTCAGCTAAGTGTTGAGATAAACAAGTTTCCCAAATTTCTTGATATTATTCCAGATCAAATGGCTATTCAAAATGGAAAAATTTCTAGACCTAAAAGTTTAGCGCAGATGAGTTTGTAAGTCCTAATGAGGCCTTTTTATTGGGAAAAGGGATCTACTAGTGTCAAGAGCAAGCACAAAACAACTACTACACAAACATGTATCTCTTTTTGGATCAAGAAGAGGCTGCGGGGAAGAACTACGGAGAAGCTGTGATGAACTACGAAAAACATGCAGAAACCTAGAAAGCCCTAATGTAGATCTAAGGGGAAAGAAGGGAAACGCTTACAGCCATAGAGCTTCCACGGAAGGTAGCCGCCGTTTTTCTGGACTGATTCCGTTCGATGCAGCGGCCGAGCTCCAGGGAGGTGTGAGGATCTCTGGCGGCGGCGGAGCTCGAGCAGCAGCGGAGATTGCGAGAGAAGGAAGACGAAGGAGAGAGAAGAATGAGGAAGACCGGGGCGTGCCTATTTATAAGGGAGTAAGCGAACAGGCGGGCGCGAAAATCGAGGAGACCTGAACAATGATTATCCAACTAAATAGACGCATCGATTCTTGGAAGGCATTAAAGAATAAAGATCCGTTGAGAGCTGATGTCACAATGGTTTTTTGTGTTTTCAGGAAATGACGTCATGGCGGGTTATAAAAATTTCTGCGAAGAAAGGAAGATGGATTTTTTCTATGTATTGCAGATTTACAAAGAACAAAGTTCAAAGTCAACCTGGGCCTAATGTTGGGGATATAGCTATCAGTTATGACCCGCCCAGGAGGGGCCAGGTCAGTCCCAATGACGGGTCACAAAGGAAGCCCAATAAACATTCAAGGTGATACTTTATTAAGGCCTATAGAAGTCCTAAGCCAGAGGCGGCTTAAGGCCCAACATTGTAAACCGCCGTATGTAAAGAAAGACTTTTAAGGAAAGGCATGTAAAAGAAGTCACCGAGCCGGACACGCTTTATGAGCCGGACGGGACTCTGTAGGCCGCCAAGCGTCAGCCCGTGTATATAAGGGGACGACCTGGTGGCGTCTTAGGGCATGAAACAAGAGATCGAGAACCAAGCCGGCGGATTAGCCTCTTGGTGATCGAAAACCCCAGCAATTCCAACACAACTAGACGTAGGCTTTTAGCTTCATCGTAAGGGCCCAAACTAGTATAAAACCTCTCATGTCCTTTGTCCCGATTAACCCCTTTAAGCTTCCTAGTTGCGATGGCCCTACGACTAAGTCCTTTTGCTAGGACATCTGCCATGACAATTCCACGACAGAAAGGAAAAAGTGAATAGGATTCCCCCTTGCCCCTCTTCCCTTCCTACTCTGAATAGGAATAGGAAAGGGGGAGGCCGAATTGGGAGGACCCCAAGTAGGATTCCTCCTACTTTGGGCGCCCCCTTGGCTGCCTCTCCTCCCCTCCGACCTATATATATGAAGGGGGCACCCCTAGAACACAAACCAACAATTGTTAGCCGTGTGCGGCGCCCCCCTCCACAGTATACACCTCTGGTCATATCTTCGTAGTGCTTAGGCGAAACCCTTCGCGGATCACTTCACCATCATTGTCACCACACCATCGTTCTGATGGAACTCTCCATCGACACTTTGCTAGACCAAGAGCTTGAGGGACGTCATCGAGTTGAACGTGTGCAGAAATCGGAGGTGCCGTACGTTCGGTGCTTGATCGGTCGGAATGAGAAGAAGTTCAACTACATCAACCGTGTTGTCAAACGCTTCCGCTTTTGGTCTACGAGGGTACGTGGACACATTCTCCCTCTCTCGTTGCTATGCATCTCATAGATAGATCTCGCGTGTGCGTTGGAATTGTTTTGAAATTGCATGCTACATTCCCCAACATTATCCACCTCTGCTCTCAGTTCAGTAAGAACCTGTTTTGGACTGGCCAACTGGGAAAGTGCCTCTTCCTTAGCCAACACCATCTAAGCAAAGTCTGATTTAAAAATCTAAGCTGATTCTCCACCTTCCTCTTTTTATCCCACATCTTCAAATATTCTTCAGCGTTGACAACACTTTCTCTAAGCCTACGTCTATTCTCTTCCTCATACATGATCCAAAGCTTCGCTAGGCACATCTTCAAAGACTGTGGCCACTCTTGATCAACCCACTCCAAGTAAGAACACTTCCATTCATCCTATAATATTTAAAACTAGATCAGTAACAATTGTAGGGGAAATGGGTTTATAGAAACATAGAAAATCACCAATGCTTATTTTGAAAAACCTAAGAAACATGTTAATTATGACATATCTTCTCAAAAAGATCAATGTGCAAATGAATTAATTGCTGCTGAGACAACAACCAAATTCTAGAAAATTAGAAGCTATAATTAGCTACAACAATGCTACAAGTTCTTACTCATGTACAATAAATAACAAATATAACATTTTATCAGGAAGGTAAATATAACTGCAACAGCATAGCGATAGTGTTTGGATGACATCAAATTGATACTAACAGGTGTGTACATGCACTAATTTACTAACATAGAACTAATAGCACTAAGGCCTTCCACTATGTATGACAAAACTGGTGTAAAGACAACTATTGCTACATCTCGCACTGGTGCCCTACACTGGCGAGCCGATGCAGCGGAAAAAAATCAGGGACCCAGACTCCGGAGCACCTAGTTGCTCCGATGCCAGTTCATTCATGACATAAAGATTCAGTATTTTACTGCCAGGCTGCTCGGATGTGGGGACCAAAGTGGCTGCACAAACTGCTAAAGTGGTGCCAAATAATTTTCTAATGGCACTGCTAATGAGATGGCAAGAACTTAAGATACTAGGTAAAAACTGTGACACTATCTTAGGATGTGTTTGGTTGAATGTGTGGTATGAATCGGTTAGGACCGTGACAGTTTCTGAATCACATCTACCAAATGATTTGTAACAATGAAAGATGGTCTAACCTTCTCTGTACATGCCAGAAACTTCCTCCCACTATACACAGATTCAAACGCAACTAGCTTCATGCATGGAGATTGATGGTGACCATGAGCAGATAGATCTTAAGCCACCCCGCTCCATTCGTTGCCACTAATGCTCCTAGGGAGCTACAAGAGGAAGAAATGAATCAAATCGACTGCTGGGTAAAAATCCTTCATTCCAAGTCATAGTCCAAAAGAGAGAAGAGAGGCATACTTGGGTGGTGAAGGAGTCGTCACGGGAGGAGGAACCATCGGAGAGGTCTTTGAAGAAGACCATGGCGCCCCTGGCGGTAGGATGCGAGATGGCGTAAGCGAGGAAGAGGATATAGCTTAGGAAGGAAGGAAGGAGGGAACAGGGGAAATGTGACTTGTGGTCAGGGAGAAAAGGGGATGGGGTAGGGGGAGGGGGCGGGGGTAGATATTTTGGCGGCAGGCCAAAATTTTGGAAATGTGGAGGGAAACTTTGCGCACGGTGCCGCCGGACCATTCACTTTGAATGATTGTGTGCATCGCAAATGATTCGTCTGCTTTACGCGCATGGGATGAGTTTGGTAATTCAAATTTTGGTGGAAATTTCCCCGAGTACGTCATTGCATAATTTAACATCACTTGCTAATTTGGGCACACAAAAGAGCATATAGCAGACAGACCACACTTACTGAATCAAGCAATTTTAGTAATTAAACTGAGCCAGTTGACCTAAACATTGCTCTAACAAAAGACCAGCATTAAAAACAAAGCCTAAGTACGCATAATTTTAACAAATCCGCCACCGCACTGGCCTATGCATCACCGACGTGAGATGAGACATCGATGACTTGCCCTGGCGACATGCCGCCATTGGTGGACTCGCATCCTCGTCCTTGTCCTCGGCGCCGCCCTCAAGGTTGTAGTACTCGTACTAGTGGCTGCGCCAGAGCTCGCGTTGGTACGCCACCGCCGACTCCTCGACGGACAAACTCTTCTCTACCTCGACCTCGGCCATGCGCAACTCCTCCTCCCGGTGCTCCTGGATCTCCGGTAATCTTTACACATCCCATGTACTGAATAAGAAAGGGATAAAGAGGTAGCTTACAATTGCCACTTCACACAAAACATAAATATAACATTACATCATCCAGAATACAATCAAGGTTTGACTACGGAACCAAATAAAGAAAGACAACCCAAAATGCAAAGATCCCTGATCGCCCCAATTGGGCTCCTCTACTGATCGTTCGGAAAAGAAACATAGTAACGTCCAGAATCCTCGTCGAAATCCCACTTGAGTTCGGTCGCGTCCCCTGCACTAGCATCATCGGCACCTGCATCTGGTTTTGGAAGTAATCTGTGAGTCACGGGGACTCAGCAATCTCGCACCCTCGCGATCAAGACTATTTAAGCTTAAGGGTAGGGACAAGGTAGTGAGGTGGAGTTGTAGCAAGCACTAGCATATATGGTGGATAAGTTACGCAAATGAGAGCGAGAAGAGAAGCAAAGCTCGGTCGAGAAGCTATAAGATCAAGAAGTGATCCTGAAACTACTTATGTTCAAGCATAACACGAGACCGTGTTCTCTTCCCAGACTCTGCCGAAAGGAGACCATCATGGCTACACACGCAGTTGATTCAATTTAGTTAAGTTAAGTGTGACGCCCCTGATTCAATCATACACTAATCATACACGCAAACATGTATGATCAAGATCAGGGACACACTGGAAGATATCACAACACAACTCTACAAAAAAATAAGTCATACAAGCATCATATTACAAGCCAGGGGCCTCGAAGGCTTGAATACAAGAGCTCGATCATAGACGAGTCAGCGGAAGCAACAATATATGAGTACAGACATAAGTTAAACAAGTTTACCTTAAGAAGGCTAGCACTAACTGGGATACAGATTGAAAGAGGCGCATGCCTCCTGCCTGGGATCCTCCTAAGCTACTCCTGGTCGTTGTCGGCGGCCTGCACGTAGTAGTAGGCACCTCCAGTGTAGTAGGAGTCGTCGTTGGCGGTGGCGTCTGGCTCCTGGACTCCATCATCTGGTCGCAGAAATCGGGTATAGGAAGGGGGGAAAAGGGGGAGCAAAGCAACCGTGAGTACTCATCCAAAGTACTCGCAAGCAAGGAGCTACACTACATATGTATGCATTGGTATCAAATGGAAAAGGGGTATTATATGTGGATTGAACTGCAGAATGCCAGAATAAGAGGGGGATAGCTAGTCCTATCGAAGACTACGCTTCTGGCCACCTCCATCTTGCAGCATGTGGAAGAGAGTAGATGGTAAGTTCACCAAGTAACATCACATAGCAATATCCTAACCGATGATCCTCCCATCGACGCCCTGTGAGAGAGCGATCACCGGTTGTATCTAGCACTTGGAAGGGTTTATTTTATTAAGTATCCGGTTCTAGTTGTCATAAGGTCAAGGTACAACTCCAAGTCGTCCTGTTACCAAAGATAACGACTATTCGAATAGATTAACTTCCCTGCAGGGGTTCACCACATGTCCCAAAACGCTCGATCCCCTTTGTCCAGACACACTTTCCTAGGTCATGCCCGGCCTCGGAAGATCAACACGTCGCAGCCCTACCTAGGCGCAACAGAGAGGTCAGCACGCCGGTCTAAATCCTATGGCACAGTGGTCTGGGCCCATCGCCCATTGCACACCTGCACATTGCGAGGGCGGCCGGAGAGCAGACCTAGCCTCCCTTATACAAGAGCAGGCGTTTCAGTCCAACCCGGTGCGCGCCTCTTACTCGCTGACGTCAAGAAGGCTTCGGCTGATACCACGGCATCGAATGCCCATAACTGTCCCCGCGTAGTTGGTTAGTGCGTATAGGCTTGTAGCCAGACTCAGATCAAATACCAAGATCTCGTTAAGCGTGTTATCTTGAAGTCACCACGAACGCCGACCAGGGCTAGGCCCACCTCTCTCGTAGGTGGTCTTAACCTACCCTGTCGCTCCGCCTCAAAGTAACAGTCGGGGCCCATCGGGAACCCAGGCCCACCACTACCTGGGTGGAACCATCTGCCCCTCCAACCCCCAAGATCAGAATCACTTCCGGGTACTCAACAAGCCGACCCGACTTTAGTTACAACATGTAATATGTATAAAGTATATAGTATATAACCATGATCGACACCCGACGTGAGCATGGCCCGATAGTATAGCATGGTAGGCTGACAAGAATGTAGGGCCACTGATGATAATCTAGCATCTTATACTAAGCATTTAGGATTGCAGGTAAGGTATCAACAGTTGTAGCAACAATGACAGGCTATGCATCAGAATAGGATTAACGGAAAGCAGTAATATGCTACACTACTCTAATGCAAGCAGTAGAGAGAAGAGTAGGCGATATCTGGTGATCAAGGGGGGGGCTTGCCTGGTTGCTCTGGCAAGAGAGAGGGGTCGTCAACACCGTAGTCGTACTGGGCAGCAACGGCATCGGTCTCGTTGTCTAGCGAGAGAAGAGGGGGAAGAAACAATAAATATTAAGCAAACAGATGCATGACGATGCATGACATGACAAAGCGTGATGCTAGGGGTGCCCTAACGCGGTATGAGGTGGTACTGGTGAAAGTAGGAAACATTCAGGAAAATATCCCTGGTGTTACGCGTTTTCGGAAAGATGAACCAGAGGGGGAAAGTTGCGTGTTCGCTATGCTAGGGATGCGTGGCTGACGAATGGGTTGCATATCAGGATTCGTCTCGTCGTTCTAAGCAACTTTCATGTAGAAAGTATTTTCATCTGAGCTACGGTTTTATTTCATATGATTTTCTAAAGTTTTTAAGTATTTTCCACATTTCTTCTATCTAATTCGTTTAATTACTAAATAGGCGGAATCCTGTTTTTACACCTACTACGGGGCTAGCCATGTGTATGGCAGTGGGGCCAGGGTGGAATTCAACAGTTGACCAGTCAGGGTTGACTAGTCAACAGGGACAAAGCAGGGCCCATTTGTCATTTGCCCATGTGCAAAAAGAGAATTAACTAAACTAACTTAAAACAGAGGGCCACATGTCATGGGGTACAACTAAACTAAACATAAAATAGTCTAACCAGGTGTTTTTTAATTGGGGATTAGCCCCTAAGCTAGAGAGAGAGATGGTCGGCCCGTACGTGAAGTGGCCTTGGGCCATGGCTGGGGTGGACGCAAGCTCAACTTGGCCACGGCCGAGCACGGCCAGAGGAGGTGCAGGGCGAGGGCGAGGGCAAGGGTGATGCACCGGCTGGCCGAGGTGGGAGCAGGCGAGGCACATGGCTAGGGCGTCGGCACGGCTGTACGCAGATAGCAGCAGGCAGCAGCGGTCGCAGGGAACGAGCAGCGGTGGCGGCGCTGGAGGCCGCGACAACAGCAGCCGAAGGCATCGGGCAAGTGCAGCAGCGGGGCCGTCGGTGGAGCAACGCGCGGCTGGCGAAGGCGGCTCCCGGGGCAGCCATGGGCGATAGCAGGAGATACACCACAACAAATCATCAATAGCAGTTCGTGCGCGTACATGGAGCTTTGGTCGCGGGACGGCATCAGGTGCAGCAGGGCGCGCGCGGATGGGGACGGCCTCTACGGTGATGGATTCAAAGGGGAAACAAGGGGGAAACGGAGGGGATGCTCACGCAAGTCCAATGGCGAAGTCGGGGAGCATGGGGGTGGCCGGGCGCGACGAGCTCGACGACAAGATGCGGTGGCGGTGGCGGAGAAGACGACACGATGGCGGGGCAGCAGGGCATCCGTGCTCGAACCAATGCACATAGTCGGTGGAGTCGGAGGCGTTGAAGCTCCAGGGCATGCTCTCAGGTGACGGGGAGGCCGGTGGCCGCGAGGAAGACAATGGCCATGGCGGCACATCTCGGTCAACGAACAAAGCGAGAACGAGGCGCGAGGAGAGGGCGAGGGGATTAGGGTTCGTCTAACGCGTCGGGGAGTGTTTTATACATCACGGTGTTCCACCGGATGATCGACATGGCGACGGCAGCGGCTATGGCGGCGTGGATCTTCGCCACACACAGGTTCTACCTTCTCCTCTGTACAGAGATTAAAGAATGCCTCTGGACGGGTCGGGCTGCACTGTAGCATGAGGCCAATAGTGTATAGTAGACTTCCTCTTATTCTTTTTCTGTGAATTTATTTAGCTCCTGTTTTCCAATTAATTTAGATGTCCAATGATTTTTCTTTTAGTTTAAACTTTTCACATAAATACTTAGTAACATACCAGAGCTGCACAAAAAGTTTTAGGACATTTGTAATGGTTTAAAATAATTGTTTATTTTGAAGATGCCAATTTAAATGTTATTGGTCCACCAAAAAGTTTTTGTGGTTAATTTAAAAATTCAACGGATGTTGGATTCACTTCGACAATTACTAGGGGATTATTTAGAATATTGTACACATTTTTGTCCTAGTGTGTGGTGAAATAATTTCGGGACTTTATAGTTTAAATTTGAGTTCGAACCAATTTGAGAGTGGAATTATTTTCTAAATGCAACTTAAATATGATGATCATGATGACATGGCACAATAGCATGTGGTCACTGTAGCTAACCTATCCGGGTGTCACAAATCTCCTCCACTATAAGAAATCTCGTCCTGAGATTTAAGAGGGGAGTAAGGGGGAAAGTTCTGGTTACGAAATTCTAACGAATCTTCTCAGTCTTGGCTGCTCTTCTCGAAGAAGTTAATCCCTTTCATTGATGTCTTTATTTCTCTGCTTCAGGTCATCATGATGAAGTCGGCATCCTTTCTTCAGGAACTCCGTCGTACTTATGAAGAATAAGGGGGTATGCCGGAAGAATGGACCTCCGCAAGGTAGACTATTTGGTAGATATCATCGGGGAAGGTGGCAGGAAGTAACTCTCGAATTGAAACTTAAGAATATCGAGAGCAAAGTAAGGAGGTATAATGGGAAGTTTCAAGCGGGTAGGCAATCGATCGATGCCTGACGCAAGGCGAGAAAGGGGTTCAGAGCAACGAGAATAAATATTGCGTATGATACCAGAATATTTTACTGGGAAAGTGACCCCATGAATTACATACAAAGTCAAACGCGAGGGATAACTTCGGAGATAGAGGTGTACAAGAGAGTCAGGTTTCGATCCTGGGACCTGTGCGTTATGGGCCCACCATGTGAGTTAACGGTAGGAAGGGCGGTGACGTCTTGCATGACCATGTAGGCAAGACATGTCAGCGGATAGCAAGTCAGTCATGTCGGCAACAACATCGGTACCAAGGGCGAGGGATGAAGAGAATCATCTTCCTGCTCGTTGAACGAGGCATACTAATAGGCAAAGTTCTCATCCATCGGTGGTTACCAGAATGTCAACAACAATAGTAACAGGGTCTTACTGATAGAATTGTACACCGAGGTGTTTACCTAAGCAGGAGAAAATTACAGAACAATGGAAAACAAAATGTGTTTAAACACATATTTCAAGGGTATATCCTTCCCAAGGACAAGCAGAGTATGATATCCATGACATGATATAATGTAGAAAACTCTTTAGGTAAGGGGAGAGAAATTTCATGACATTACCCATACAATGGTGTTTGGGTAATTGAGCAGGAAACATTTAGCATTGGGCTTCAAATGTTCTTGTTGAAAATCGGAGTACCACAGAAATCTTCGAGAAATCATTGACATGGTCACGGGGTAAAGATCAGACCTTGGATACACAAGGGATCCATCGGGAAAAACTCATAGAATAAGTTTTACAAATTACTCATGGAAGAATGACTAACCTTGGTAGAAAAGGAAACTATAACAATAGGCCCTCTGGGCAGGTGTGTAAGGATGAAATCAACTTATCGGGTTAAAGACCAATATTATAACTCTTGGAAATATGTTCCAACCATCATACCTGACCGAAATTCAGGTCCGATTGGTGTCAGGATACTTCAGATTCAAGATGCCTGAGAAAGAAAAGGTGCAACGCAATTGACTAGATGACATTGTAAGATTTTTGGGAAATGAACTATGGAAGCAAGTTCCAAATCATGAGTTCATCATTAACCCAAGGAGAGGATGAGGGGGATGGCCGATGAACTTAGTGACAATGAATCGAGATTTCCAAAGATGGATTCCCACAATTATGCAAACAAGGAGATAGTCTTGAACACACCAAAGTACATAATGAAGTATGTTCGAGGAGAACATCCATGAGTATACATTGACCGAAACGTGCACCTGGAAGGATGGACTAAGTAGCATGATCAATGTTAGAATGGTGATTCAATAAACAATGGACTAAGAATCAAGCTATCAACCATTAGCTTCAAGCAATAGGGTTGCTAGAAGTTTTGAAATTACACATCATAATTCATTTGTCGATATTCCGGTTAGAAACAACACTGGGACAAAGAAAAGAACGAAGATGGCGAGAAGTGTGTTTAAACAGTACAATGGAAAAGAAAATGTGTTTAAACACATATTTCAAGGGTATATCCTTCCCAAGGACAAGCAGAGTATGATATCCATGACAGGATATAATGTAGAAAACTCTTTAGGTAAGGGGAGAGAAATTTCATGACATTACCCATACAATGGTGTTTGGGTAATTGAGCAGGAAACATTTAGCATTGAGCTTCAAATGTTCTTGTTGAAAATTGGAGTACCACAGACAATCTTCAAGATATCATTGACATGGTCACGGGGTAAAGATCAGACCTTGGATACACAAGGGATCCATCGGGAAAAACTCATAGATTAAGTTTTACAAATTACTATCAAACATGCCCGTGCATTGCAACGGGAGAAAAAAATCGCATACTTCTTGCAGAATAAGCATGACTCAAGACCCATACACCAGTGCACGTTATCTATTTGATCATGGTATCTCATCTGTGTCGTCGTTTATCCTCCATCCTGCCCTCACCGATGGTCAAGCTATCGACCTAATTGCAATGCGTGCAAATATGCTCAATCCAAAGGTGATGATCTCGGCCACCGCACTCACATCTCTCACAAAACTACGCCATTGCAAGTGAATGTTTAATAGTTTTTTACCTAATCTCGTCGAGACGGGGCATGAAGGCCACCCTTCCTGAGGTATTGCCTACGCATAGTCCCTCATACACCCACTGACTTTAAAAAAAATCAAAATGCATCAACATTCTATTTGAAACACAACCACCTTTTAAATCACATGGAATATCTTAAAGGGCATGGATATTTTTTAATTATGAATATAATTTTAAGAACATGAACACCTTTTAGATTTACATGTTTTTTTAAGAAAATGGCGAATTTGTTTCATATTTTATAAATATTATTTCCATACATGAACAATTTCTGAATAATGTGACACAAACATTTTAAGATGCATGAACAATTTTAAAAAAATTGAATATGATTTTTCAAAAGTCAAAAGACATTGAAAATGACAGAAAAAATAAAACGTGAGAACACTTTTTTAACGTGGTATGCACGCCTCACCAATAACATATGAGAAGGTGCCGGTCTAATCTATATTCATCACCTCTTTCTATTATGGTCGGCTTAATTAATAACCATTTTAATTATGTTCTATTGAATTTGGCCATGGCACCCACCTCGGTTTCTTCCTTTTCTTTGCAAAGACTGCTTAAAATTAGGTAGCCATTTACGATTTAGCCATCCATGGCAGGCACCAAGCACCTTCCTTTCTTTGGAATAATTAATGCCGTATTTTTTCCCACGAAATCTGTTATTGTCACATGCAGCCACGACAATTAATTTTTTTGTTTTTGGTTCCTACTAGGTAAACGGGACCATTATTGTACCATCTATTTTTAATGGCTCGCTTGTTGATTCTTTTAACTCCTAACATATATAAATTAGTGGAATTTTATGTAAAATAGCAATGTGGGACTATTAATCAAACTATGAATCCTATATTTTTACAATAGAAGGAGATAGTTGAGTTGGCAGCTGCTTTTGGCTCAGGACGTCGGGTCAGGAGATCGATCCACCCACGCTGCACAATTTTTATTCTCTTATAGTGCTCGTGGCCCAGTCCAAATTCTATCCCAAGCGATTTTTACCAGCTTCTAGAGCGTGGTCGCAGCCTGTATAGTTTCGAGCGGAGGCAGGCCCGTTGCGTCTATACGAATCGTCTTTTAGTTGTAAACGGATGAAAAATTAGTACCATCTCGGATAGTAGAAAATCTAAAAAGATTAAAATAATAATATGGGTGAACGGATGAAAAAAATTAGCGAAACACACCTTGCTTTATTAGTAGGTATAGACTCATGGAAGAATGACAAACCTTGCTAGAAAGGAAACTATAACAATAGGCCCTTCGAGCATGTGTGTTAGGATGAAATCACCTTATCGGGTTAAAGAACAATGTTATAACTCTTGGAAATATGTTCCAACCATCATACTTGACCGAAATTCAGGTCCGATTTGTGTCAGGATACTTCAGATTCAAGATGCCTGAGAAAGAAAAGGTGCAACGCAATTGACGAGATGACATTGTAAGATTTTCGGGAAATGAACTATGGAAGCAAGTTCTGAATCATGAGTTCATCATTAACCCAAGGAGAGGATGAGGGGGTGGCTGATGAACTCAGCGACAATGAATTGAGATTTCCAAAGATGGATTCGCACAATTATGTGAACAAGGAGATAATCTTGAACACACCAAAGTAGATAATGAAGTATGTTCGAGGAGAACATCCATGAGTATACATTGAGCGAAACGTGCAGCTAGAAGGATGGACTAAGTAGCATGATTAATGTTAGAATGGTGATTCAATAAACAATAGACTAAGAATCAAGCTATCAACCATTAGCTTCAAGCAATAGGGTTGCTAGAAGTTTTTGAAATTACACATCATAATTCATTTGTCGGTACTCTTGTTAGAAACGACACTGGGACAAAGAAAAGAACGAAGATGGCGAGAAGTGTTGCTATATCAAGAATTCTTAAGAGGTGGAGCAATCCTCACAACATTCTTGACATCAAAGATGGTAATACTGCACGGTAGAACAGAACATAAGTTGGATAGCAAGGAACTCAAGGTACAATACAAAACAAGAAAAAGTTTTGTGTTGGAGGGAATGCAATAATGTTGTCGATGATAGCCCAAATCATTGAGGGCAAAGGATGATATTTCTCATCAAGAATTCGATAGATATCTTGGAAGACCTCAGAATGTTGATGATGATCACAACACATTTGTCGAGAGGTTTTAGGAAGATGTAACCGATCGGCGATGGCATCAAGTCAACGGAATGATGAAGCGAAAAGTTATCAGAACCATGGATATGACACAAAATCGAAATCAAGCTTGTTGTTCAAGGACAAATGATATGACGAGGAAGATCAACATAAGATTAGCTCACCGTCAAAATCTTTGCTCTGGGAAGGACCCGGTAGGAATGACTTGAAGGATTATTAAACTCGTAAGCAACGAAAAATACTTAGAGTTATTGAATCAGAGTGCCGAGTCGATTGACTTATCGGTGTTTCCGAGTGACTAATAACTCAGAACCCGAAGGAAATCTAGAAATGGTGAAAAGAAATACAAGATGAAGACTCATATGAAGCAACATAGCTCTTTGATATTCTCGAGATACCGTAGGGTAATACTCGAAGGAAGATCGAAAATAGGGGTTGTAGATATGTATTGATCTGCAGAAGATAAGTACTTTAACTTGTCTGAGAAATGGAATCAAGGAGAAAGTATGGTCGGAACCACGATTGTAAAGGATCAATTCACAGATACCAAATGATATTTTATCAAGGAATAGTTATTACTACAAGAAGCTTCCATGATAGGATCTACCTCGTGTCCATTGGCATGAACACAAAGTTCAAGGTCGACTCCCACATATCCAACACATAACCTTTCATTCACTTCTTGTTTTCGACAAAGTTGTAGTGTTGAAATCTTAGCTGACATAACACAAGTAGAGTATGACCCGCAGTAGTTTCCGGCTTCTCAAAGATTAGAAAGCGCATAGGTTCATCCCATCAGTGCATCTTAGGAACGTATACCACAAACTTCAGGAGTAAATAACTCAAGCTCGGAAGTAGAGCATTGTGGACAAAGCAGAAGATACAGATTGTCAAAGACATTATGTATCATGGGAATAACTCACAAGAATTTTGACTGTGAAGGATACTAACAGATGATAACCCACCAATGGGATTGGCGGTCCACAATGGAGCTGATGTGAGTATCGGTACTCAATAAGAGGAGGAAAGATTACAAATGCAACACATTATAGGACATCTGAATAATTCGATGCTTAGATAAAAAAGGAATTATCATTTACAAATCAAGGGATCAGAAGCCAATGGTCTGATTAGGAATGGATAAGTTGAATAGACATTAGGGATACAATCGACGTCAATTTGATTGGTCGATAACTAGCTCATGTTCAAATTGATTGTGTGCATTCGCACACATGTTGAATCAATAGGATCAAAATGACGGTGTCAAAAGATACAATGAATATTGATAGTCATATGGGAGCATCCATAATGTAAGCATACAAGTACTTGCAGAGAAATAGTTCGAAGAGGATCCTCAGAAGGTCGGATAGTATTTCAGAGTATCTTATGAAGCATACGAACAATTGGGATGAATGGATACTCCATAAGTGCGGGGAATTATCCATAGGGGTATTCATGCGATAAGAACCACAAGGCGGTAAGCTCAAAGGATTTTCGAAAAAATGGAGATAATTTCGGGGTATCTTGTAACAACAAGATCAACTAGGAAACATTGTATGAATGGCGAGTATATGTGATTATCCGTAGGGGTTTATCAATGGGAGGGAATTGCAAAATCGACGGCATAAAGTCTCAAGAGAACATCGGAGAGTATCTTCGGATTCTTCTGGTGCAGTAGGCGATCATCTGTAATAAGGGGCTCTCAGGGAGAAAGTTGTTACGAGAACCTAATGTTAGAGTTTAGCAAATTCATTTAACCCGAATAGAAGAGAGATCAGTGTAACGCCCCGAGACCGATGTGCCAGGTGTCTTCCAGTTATTCGTTGTCGTTGTCGTGTCATTTGCTTGCGTGTTGCATCTTATCATGTCATCATGTGCATTGCATAATCATGTTTTAAAACTTGCATCCATCCCGGTCTCCTCGTTCTCTTCGTTGTCCGTTCTGAGCCCTAACACACTTGCACGCGCCCGCGGCATGTCCGAAATAGTATTTTAGTAGTGTCCGGAAAATGTTTTCGGAATGGGATGAAAGTTGGTGTGTGGTGTTGTTTTGTTGTCAGTAGACCGCCCGCCAAATTTCATTGTGTTCGGAGTCCGTTTGATAGCCCAACGGATAAGTATAGCGGCAATATAGTCGGTCTAACATCAAACGTTTTCGGTCTCTGGAAATAGTCGCCGGGTCTCTATCTCTTCTCTTCTCTCAGTCCAAAGCTTTCTGCACAGTCTGTTGTCAACTGCCAGACCCCGAAACCCTCTCTGCACAGTACATCGAACCCCTCATGCGCGCGTCCGAAACTTCCCCGGACCCGACCCGGGCAGTTGTCACCGTTGGGTCCGGATCATCCCCAAACGTCTACAAAACGTCTCCGTTTTGTTAATTGGACTCCCTAGCCTATTTACCCTGACCGTCCGATTTTAATCGGAGGGACGAGATACCCCTAACCCGGCCCCCTCAGTCATAACAGTTGAGTCCGGATCAACCCTACAATACCACGATACTTCTTTCGTTTCTTCTTTTGACTACCCATTTGACCCGGAGCCGTCCGATGATGATCGGACGCACCTAAAAAACCCTTCCGTCTGCTATATATTCAGACCAACCCTAAAATTGAGGAGAGCTGTCCCATACTCCCTAATTCCTAGCGCCGCCGCCACTCTTTTCCCTTCTCCCTCGGGATCCATCCAACCCACCTCTTTTTATGTACGCAACCAACCAGCGCCGCTCATCAGTCCCCTCGCGCCCGAGACCTCATCGCGCTGACGACCATGGCCAGGCCATCGCCCTCACCTGCGCCCTTCTTCTTTTTCCTACCTTCTCCTCCCTCCTTTGCTCTAATCCCCCCCCCCTCTCTCTCCTTCTCTTGCTTCCACAGGAACCCAAAGGAGCTCTGCCCCGACGCCATGGACAGGAGTCGCCGTTCTCTAGTTCCGACCACGTGCGAGCTTTCCAAGCCCCAAGCCGCGTCGGATCTGGAGGGGATCACCGCTGTCGCGCCTTTTTCCCGACCCCCACGACCTTCTCCGGCCTTCGATAGCCCGCCGTCGCCGCTCCTCTGCTTCCGCTGCGTCGAACAGCAGCAGTCCAGACAGAGGACGCCGCCTCTGCCTCGACCACGCCTGGAACTCCCCTCCGTCGGTCACTGGCGCCTGCCGCGTTGTTCTTCTTCGCCCCGGCCCCTTCTACTTCGACCACGCGAGGACGAACATGCGCCGCTCCCGTTGACCGTGACGCACAGGCTCAGCGCCCGCCTGGTTCGATCGGCCTAGGAGGCCCAGCCCCGCTGTCCCTAGCCGGTTGCTCTGAAGATGGGCCAAGGCCCATGGGTGAGGCCACCCAGCGCCCCACCTTTTTTTCCTTCTTGCTGTTGGGCTTGTCCCAGATTCGGCCCGCTTCTACATTTTTCCCAGTTTCTGCGAATTTATCTTTTATTCCAGTAAAACAGTTTTGCAGAAACACCCTTGAACTTCATGCATATTTTAACTCACAAACTAAGCATCACATGTAAAAACTTAATATATGAAAAATGCTTAGAATTTTGTCTAGTTTAATAATATGCAACTTTCATCTATGTTTGTAATGGTTAAAATGATGTTTGCTTAAATTTGTTTAAATAACTTGCTAAAATGACTTAATTCATAACTAAATAACCGTAGCTCGGTTTCTAACAAACTTTATATGCATTTGGGGTAGAAAAATGCCTAGTTTAACTTGGTGCACTTGTTTTGCATGTTTAATAACACTAAAATTATGTTTAGGGCAGAACAGTACCAAACCTAAAATATGCATATGGGGATTTACCGGAAATGTTGTTCGTTGCTTCCGGCCTCATTTAAACTTGACTAGATAGGTAGTTTTACTTTGCTTCACCCGCTTGCCATGTTTAACAACATTTAATATTGTTGGGTACATAAACAAGATCGAACTAAATAAGTCACGCGGTGTTCCGTCAATATGCCACTCGTTGCATATTGAGCTCCACTTAACTTGTAGTGTTGTTTGTGCACTTTGCCATGCCATGCTTCATTAAACCGGACATGCACCATATTTGTTTGTACATCATGCCATGTTGATGTGTTGGTTGTTTACTATGTTGTTTGCCTTCTTTCCGGTGTACTTCGTCTCGGTAATACGGTAATGTTGTGTTGTGAGGATTCGTTCGACAACGTCAGTTTGTCTTCTTCATGGACTCGTTCTTCTTCCTTGCGGGATCTCAGGCAAGATGATCATACCCTCAAAATCACTTCTATCTTTGCTTGCTAGATGCTCGCTCTTTTGCTATGCCTATGCTGCGATACCTACCACTTGCTTATCATGCCTCCTATATTGTTGAACCAAGCCTCTAACCCACCTTGTCCTAGCAAACCATTGTTTGGCTATGTTACCGCTTTGCTCGGCCCCTCTTATAGCGTTGTTAGTTGTAGGTGAAGTTTGAAGTTTGTTCCTTGTTGGAACATGGAGATGTTGTTCCTTGTTGGAACATGTTTACTTGTTGGGATATCACAATATCTCTTAGTTAATTAAAGCATCTATATACTTGGTAAAGGGTGGAAGGCTCGGCCTTATGCCTGGTGTTTTGTTCCACTCTTGATGCCCTAGTTTCTATCATATCGGTGTTATGTTCCCGGATTTTGCGTTCCTTACGCGGTTGGGTAATAATGGGAACCCCTTGACAGTTCGCCTTGAATAAAACCCCTCCAGCAATGCCCAACATTGGTTTTACCATTCGCGACCTAGCCTTTTCTTTTCCCTTGGGAGTCGCGCTCCTGAGGGTCATCATTATTTTAACCCCCCGGGGCCAGTGCTCCTCCAAGTGTTGGTCCAAACTAGAGCCCCTTGCAGCGCCACCTCAGGGAAACTCGAGGGCTGGTTTTAGTTGTACAGACTGCTCGTTTGAGTGTGCCCTGAGAACGAGATATGTGCAGCTCCTATCGGGATTTGTCGGCACATTCGGGCGGTGTTGCTGGATTTGTTTTACCATTGTCGAAGTTGTCTTGTATAAACGGGATGCCGAGTCTGATCGGAATGTCTCGGGAGAAGGTATATCCTTCGTTGACCGTGAGAGCTTGTGATGGGCTAAGTTGGGACACCCCTGCAGGGATTTGAACTTTCGAAAGTTGTGCCCGCGGTTATGGGCAGATGGGAATTTGTTAACGTCCGGTTGTAGAAAACCTGAAGTTGACCTTAATTAAAATACATCAACCGCGTGTGTTACCGTGATGGTCCCTTTCCGGCAGAGTCCGGAAAGTGAACACGGTGTTGGAGTTATGCTTGACGTAGGTTGTTTTAGGATCACTTCTTGATCATACTTTTATCGACCGTGCTTTGCCTTCTCTTCTCGCTCTCATTTGCGTATGTTAGCCACCATATATGCTAGTCGCTTGTTGCAGCTCCACCTCATACCTTTTACCTTACCCATAAGCTTAAATAATCTTGATCGCTAGGGTGTGAGATTGCTGAGTCCCCGTGACTCACAGATACTTCCAAAACCAGCTTGCAGGTGCCGATGAGTCCGTGCAGATGACGCAACCAAGCTCAAGAGGAGCTCGATGAAGATCTTGTCCTTTGTGTTGTTTCGTTCTAGTTGATCAGTAGTGGAGCCCAGTTGGGGTCGATCAGGGACCGTGTCGCATTTGGGGTTCTTCTTTTATTTTGGTTCCGTAGTCGGACCTTGATTGTATTTGGATGTTATAATGCTTTATTCATGTATTGTGCGAAGTGGCGATTGTAAGCCAACTAGGTATCTCTTTCCCTTATGTATTACATGGGTTGTGTGAAGATTACCTCACTTGCGACTTTGCTTTCAATGCGGTTATGCCTCTAAGTCGTGCTTCGACACGTGGGAGATATAGCCGCATCGAGGGCGTTACAAGTTGGTATCAGAGCCTTCCCCGACCTTAGGAGCCCCCTGCTTGATCGAATTAGCTGCCGTTGTTGAGTCTAGAAAAATGTTTTGAGTCATTTAGGAATTATATATCGGAGAGTTTAGGAATTCTTTTTACTCCTGAGTCCCTTCGTCGCTCTGGTGAGGCATCCTGACATAGAGTTTTGACTCTTCTCTTCTAAAATTTCACTAAATTTTTTTTTAGGATCGCGCGGGTATCTTGGAATCGTTTCGATGGATTTGTGATGAGAACATTGTTCTTGGTGCCTCCTGTCATTTAGGGGTTGTGGCAGTGTCCCGGGGACTTGAGCTCCGAGGTGTTATCATCACAATTTTATTGTTGCAGTTCTGGAATACCTGAGTTTAGTTTCGCCGACATCGAAAATCTCTTTTCTGCAGTTGTTGGTGACATAACCTCGACGCCACACAGTACTGGGGCGGGAGTTTGGGAGTATTGCCATAACTTGTATAACGGATGCTTTTCGAAGGTTGAGGTAGATGATTTCCGAAGGTTTCCTGGTTATGTGTTGAAGGATGGATACAGCTGGATGTAGAATTTGCTAGTTTTGGGTGAGATATTATGCTTCCCCTGTATCCCCAACACCTGATTGCATAACTGGAAAGTTTCGGGAGTTTATAAGTGGGAATTCAAGTAGCTCTTAGGATATCTTTCTGACGGATGTTTGATGTGAAATTGGGGTTCGACGTCTAGTGGTTCGCCTATTCACGGTTGGTTTTATAGTGGTCTCGTTGTGTCTTAAAGAGTCCTTGGCTATGCCGACTCGGGGACGCTTCCTATGTCATGTGCACTGCCTTGTACATGATGGTGCTGTACGATCGAGCCCGTGTAGGCCCCACCACGAAAACTTCGGACGAAATCTCTATCATATGTTTGTTCTGGCTTATTTTGCAAGCCAATCCTTTGTTTTGTTTTGAGTTGGGGTATTCGAGTTGCTTCGAAGTCAAATGTTGGTTCCATACCTGTTCCTAAGCAGTGTTCTCATATTTTTATGTGAATACTAATCCTTCTTGATCATCAAGATTGTTTTGTCAATCCTTTTTAACCGGCGTGCTTCTCTTCAAGTGGATCCGATCACTTCAACATTCGCAAGATCAATTATCAGTTCTTCTCAACGGTGTTTGTTTCATCCGTCTCCAAGTTGCCTTTGTTTTCCCGCCCTCCCACCCTTCTTCTTCGAGGACTCGGATTTCTTTATCAAGTATCCTTTTATTCTTGGGAAGTCTCTCCATTTTCTTCGTCAATATTTTTATCTGGTGATTCTCATGAACATGCTAACAGTGTCTCAAGTTAACCATTCTTCATTCTTTTTCTTCTCCGGTGGATTCAATTCAAGCTTTTGGTGTTGATCATATATTTTCCTTGTTTCGGAAGTTTTATCATACCGGTGCACCTCATAGTCATCCACTTCTCGCTATTCAATTGTTCCGGAGTGCTCTAGCTATCTCGGAGATTCATGTTTTCACTCTGCATTCATTCAAGATCTTTCGAGGATGTTCCTTCATTCAAGCCATTTATTTCAACCGGTGGAATCTCTCTTTTCAAGCAATCATTCTACGATGTTTCTTTTGAGTGGGCCCTAACCCATAGGTCTTTTCCCAGGATCTTACCTGACTCTTCTTATTTTCCCGGCGTTACTCTAAAATTCTTTTCGAAGTTTGACGTAAGAATGATTTATCATCAGTCAAATGTCTTCTCCAAGATCTGTCAAAATCTTTTCACCGTTGGCTCAACCTCTCCGTTTTGATTCTTCTAGAGTGTCTAAATAATTCATGGTGGTGTTTCTCGTCATCATTCTCAACATTTAAAGACCAAGGAATAATTTTCTCTTCAATCATATCCGTTCTCGTGAAAATTCGTGATGCTAGCTTGTTGCCATCCTCTCATAATTATTTGCGATTGTGGGATATTCTTTTCACCCATCCGGAGTAGTTCAGAGTATTTTCAGTTTGATTATCCGGAGTCCATCATTTCAGAAGATTTATTCATTCTCATCAATCAACTATTGTTTCTCCAAATCTTATCGGTGCATCGTTCAAGTATTATCTAAATCAGCTCGTGTTTTCTTTGTTCACTTGCACCTAAACTCTCTCATGTATCTTCGTTCATTTGCTAATTCTTACCGGTGATTCATCCCTTTACTTCATTTGTTGTTCAATTATTAGGGTGGTTCATTCAAGAGTTTTCTTCCTTCGTGTATCATATCTATGCATTCGTGCTTTTCAAATTCTACCGGTGGATTGTTGAAGACTTTCTCAAGTTCGCGCTATATCTATCTTAATCTTTCTACGAGGATAAGTAGTATGCCAAATCTGTTGCTTGTCAGCAATTAAATTGTTGAAGGATACGCATAACATAATTCTTATTCTTGTTCCATCCAAGTGATTAATTCCCTTTTTTTCCGGAGTGGTTCATCATATCATATTCTCAGTTCGAGATGCTTTATCTTTTCTTTTCCCGGAGATCCCAGCTCTCGCAATTACATCACCACGGAGACTTATTTAAATCATTGCAAGTCTTCACCTTGTGTTTCCATCTTCTCTTGCCTTTCGTTTGAGCATTCTTTTGTTTACCGGAGTTCTTCATGGAGGTTCTACATGATGGATTCATCAAGGATTTAATTCCTTCTTGAAGTGTTCATCAACAGTCTTTGCTAAGAAGCTCAAGTTTTCTTCATCTTGCTATCCGGAGTGCAATTCTTTCTTCCCTATCATTGGAGGTGGTATTATGTCATTGTTGATAATTTGAGTTCATTTTTCATGATTCACATGTTGTCAAGAATGAGATATTTTAAATCCATCAATCTCGTCATTGGAATTATCTTAGGTTATATTTCACCTAAAGCTTTCCCTAAGGAGTAATGCTATTAATGGTGATAATATAGGACCCAAGTTCTTCATTTATCCTCCCGGTGAAATAAGTTTCTCGTCTCCTCGTTCATATCAATCCAATTCTTTTCCCGTGAGTGGCAGGTGGTCACCTCATGATTTGAGATGTATTCCATAAGACCATATCAAGCTTATTATTTTCGTTGTTGGTTTTCTAACAACTCCGTTCTAACATTTGTTGTAACCGTGCTCTCTCAAGATCTTGTTTCCCTTCGTTCCGGAGGCATTGTCATGTTGCTCTCTCCAACCCATCTTCTTGCTTTGTCAGGATCGTGTTCTTTCCATGCCTATCCATTTAACCGTAGTGTTGTGCCCTTTTGGCTCAAGTTCTTTTCGCCTTATCAAGCCTTGCATCTCTTTTCAACCGGAGTGCTGTCTGAGATTTTTCTTACCCCTTGTTCCATTCATTCAATAGTTCCAAAGGCAGTGTCTTGTGATTTCATCAAGTATCTTCTCATCTTACCAAGTTCTTATTCAATTCCTTGTCTTCACAACCGGAGTGCTGCTCGAAGTTGTTCTTCCTTGTCCCTCTTTTCTAATGGAGTGTTTTCAACTTCGTTCATCGCCGTTGTATTCTTTTCTCGAAATGGCTTAACCTTTTCGAGGTTCGTGGTTTCACTCGTTTGTCAAAGAAGCAACGTAGTTTACCTCTTCTCTTTCTCCTCCGTTTTTCCCTCCGGTGCCATTCTAGATCTCGGGACGAGATCCTCTCGTAGTGGTGGAGTGTTGTAACGCCCCTAGACCGATGTGCCAGGTGTCTTCCAGTTATTCGTTGTCGTTGCCGTGTCATTTGCTTGTGTGTTGCATCTTATCATGTCATCATGTGCATTGCATCATCATGTTTTAAAACTTGCATCCGTCCCGGTCTCCTTGTTCTCTTTGTTGTCTGTTCTGAGCCCTAACACACTTGCACGCGCCCGCGGCATGTCCGAAATAGTATTTTATTAGTGTCCGGAAAATGTTCTTGGAATGGGATGAAAGTTGGCGTGTGGTGTTGTTTTGTTGTCAGTAGACCGCCTGCCAAATTTCATCGCGTTCGGAGTCCGTTTGATAGCCCAACGGATAACTATAGCGGCAATATAGTTGGTCTAACATCGGAAGTTTTCAGTCTCCGGAAACAGCCGCCGGGTCTCTATCTCTTCTCTTCTCTCAGCCCAAAGCTTTCTGCATAGTCTGCTGTCAACCGCCAAACCCTGAAACCCTCTTTGCACAGTACATCGAACCCCTCACGCGCGCGTCCGAAACTTCCCCGGAAACGACCCGGGCAGTTGTCACCGTTGGGTCCGGATCATCCCCAAACGTCTACAAAACGTCTCTGTTTTGTTAATTGGACTCCCTAGCCTATTTACCCTGACCGTCGGATTTTAATCGGAGGGACGAGATACCCCTAAACCGTCCCCCTCAGTCGTAACAGTTGAGTCCGGATCAACCATAAAATACCACGATACTTCTTTCGTTTCTTCTTTTGACTACCCATTTGACCCGGAGCCGTTCGATGACGATCAGACGCACCTAAAAACCCCTTCCGTCTGCTATATATTCAGACCAACCCTAAAATTGAGGAGAGTTGTCCCATACTCCCTAATTCCTAGTGCCGCTACCACTCTTGTCCCTTCTCCCTCGGGATCCATCCAACCCACCTCTTTTTCTGCACGCAACCAACCAGCGCCGCTTGTCAGTCCCCTCGCGCCCGAGACCTCATCGCGCCGACGACCATGGCCAGGCCATCGCCCTCACCTACGCCCTTCTTCTTTCTCCTACCTTCTCCTCCCTCCTTTGCTCTAATCCCCCCTCTCTCTCCTTCTCTTGCTTCTGCAGGAACGCAAAGGAGCTCTGCCCCGATGCCATGGACAGGAGTCACCGTTCTCTAGTTCCGACCTCATGCGAGCTTGCCAAGCCCCAAGCCGCGTCGGATCTAGAGGGGATCACCGCCGCCGCGCCTTTTTCCAGACCCCCACGACCTTCTCCGGCCCCGTTCCCATCGACAGCCCGCTGTCGCCGCTCCTCTGCTTCCGCTGCATCGAACGGCAGCACTCCAGACAGAGGACGCCGCCTCTGCCTCGACCCCGCCTGGAACTCCCATCCGTCGGCCTTCAACGCCATCCAGCACCCGAATCCGCCCCTTCGTCCCGCTCGCCGGAGTTCCGATCCCGGTCACCGGCGCCTGCCGCGTTGTTCTGCTTCGCCCCGGCCCCTTCTGCTTCGACCACGCGAGGACGAACGTGCGCTGCTCCTGTTGACCGCGACGCATAGGCTCAGCGCCCCCCCTGTTTCGATCGGCCTAGGAGGCCCAGCCCCGTTGTCCCTAGCCGGTTGCTCTGAAGATGGGCCAAGGCCCATGGGTGAGGCCACCCAGGGCCCCACCTATTTTTTTCCTTCCTGCTGTTGGGCTTGTCCCAGATTCGGCCCACTTCTACATTTTTCCCAGTTTCTGCGAATTTATCTTTTATTCCAGTAAAACAGTTTTGCAGAAACACCCTTGAACTTCATGCATATTTTAACTCACAAACTAAGCATCACATGTAGAAACTTAATATATGAAAAATGCTTAGAATTTTGTCTAGTTTAATAATATGCAACTTTCATCTATGTTTGAAATATTTAAAATGCTGTTTGTTTAAATTTGTTTAAATAATTTGCTAAAATGACTTAATGCATAACTAAATAACCGTAGCTCGGTTTCTAAGAAACTTTATATGCATTTGGGGTAGAAAAATGCCTAGTTTAACTTGGTGCACTTTTTTGCATGTTTCACAACTCTAAAATTATGTTTAGGGCAGAACAATACCAAACCTAAATATGCGTATGGGGATTTACCAGAAATGTTGTTCGTTGCTTCCGACCTCATTTAAACTTGACTAGATAGGTAGTTTTACTTTGCTTCACCCTCTTGCCATGTTTAACAACATTTAATATTGTTGGGTACATAAACAAGATCGAACTAAATAAGTCACGTGGTGTTCCGTCAATATGCAACTCGTTGCATATTGAGCTCCACTTAACTTGTAGTGTTGTTTGTGCACTTTGCCATGCCATGCTTCATTAAACCGGATATGCACCATATTTGTTTGTGCATCATGCCATGTTGATGTGTTGGTTGTTTACTATGTTGTTTGCTTTCTTTCCGGTGTACTTCGTCTCGGTAATCCGGTAACGTTGTGTTGTGAGGATTCGTTCGACAACATCCGTTTGGATTCTTCATGGACTCGTTCTACTTCCTTGCGGGATCCAAGGCAAGATGATCATACCCTCGAAATCACTTCTATCTTTGCTTGCTAGATGCTCGCTCTTTTGCTATGCCTATGTTGTGATACCTACCACTTGCTTATCATGCCTCCTATATTGTTGAACCAAGCGTCTAACCCACCTTGTCCTAGCAAACCGTTGTTTGGCTATGTTACCGCTTTGCTCAGCCCCTCTTATAGCGTTGTTAGTTGCAGGTGAAGATTGAAGTTTGTTCCTTGTTGGAACATGGAGATGTTGTTCCTTATTGGAACATGTTTACTTGTTGGGATATCACAATATCTCTTAGTTAATTAAAGCATCTATATACTTGGTAAAGGGTGGAAGGCTCGTCCTTATGCCTGGTGTTTTGTTCCACTCTTGCCGCCCTAGTTTCCGTCATATCGGTGTTATGTTCCCGTATTTTGCGTTCCTTACGCGGTTGGGTAATAATGGGAACCCCTTGATAGTTCGCCTTGAATAAAACTCCTCCAGCAATGCCCAACATTGGTTTTACCATTCGCCACCTAGCCTTTTCTTTTCCCTTGGGAGTCACGCTCCTGAGGGTCATCATTATTTTAACCCCCCGGGCCAGTTTTAGTTGGTCCAAACAACACTACAATATATGTGCCCCTTGCAGCGCCACCTCGGGGAAACTCGAGGGCTGGTTTTAGTTGTACGGACTGCTCATCTGAGTGTGCCTTGAGAACGAGATATGTGCAGCTCCTATCGGGATTTGTCGGCACATTCGGGCGGTGTTGCCGGATTTGTTTTACCATTGTCGAAGTTGTCTTGTAGAACCGGGATGCCGAGTCTGATCGGAATGTCTCAGGAGAAGGTATATCCTTCGTTGACCATGAGAGCTTGTGATGGGCTAAGTTGGGACACCCCTGCAGGGATTTGAACTTTCGAAAGCCGTGCCCGCGGTTATGGGCAGATGGGAATTTGTTAACTTCCGGTTGTAGAAAACCTGAAGTTGACCTTAATTAAAATACATCAACCGCGTGTGTTACCGTGATGGTCCCTTTCCGGCGGAGTCCGGGAAGTGAACACGGTGTTGGAGTTATGCTTGACGTAGGTTGTTTTAGGATCACTTCTTGATCATACTTTTATCGACCGTGCTTTGCCTTCTCTTCTCGCTCTCATTTGCGTATGTTAGCCACCATATATGCTAGTCGCTTGCTGCAGCTCCACCTCATACCTTTTACCTTACCCATAAGCTTAAATAGTCTTGATCGCGAGGGTGTGAGATTGCTGAGTCCCCGTGACTCACAGATACTTCCAAAACCAGCTTGCAGGTGCCGATGAGACCGTGCAGATGACGCAACCAAGCTCAGGAGGAGCTCGATGAAGATCTTGTCCTTTGTGTTGTTTCGTTCTAGTTGATCAGTAGTGGAGCCCAGTTGGGGTCGATTAGGGACCGTGTCGCATTTGGGGTTCTTCTTTTATTTTGGTTCCGTAGTCGGACCTTGATTGTATTTGGATGTTGTAATGCTTTATTCATGTATTGTCTGAAGTGGCGATTGTAAGCCAACTAGGTATCTCTTTCCCTTATGTATTACATGGGTTGTGTGAAGATTACCTCACTTGCGACATTGCTTTCAATGCGGTTATGCCTCTAAGTCGTTCTTCGACATGTGGGAGATATAGCCACATCGAGGGTGTTACATCAGAATCCCAGAGTCTAGGTCGAGGAATAAAATATCCTAATACCACCCAATGGTGACGTGGGCCCATGGGCCGCACAGCCATTTTAGTAAAACAATTTTCATCGACTAGACCCAACTTTGGACAAAGAGTATGGAAGGGGGATTCCTAAAGGCAGTCGGCTCTGATACCAACTTGTGACGTCCCCGATTCAATAGTACACTAATCATACACGCAAACGTGTACGATCAAGATCAGGGACTCACGGGAAGATATCACAACACAACTCTACAAATAAAATAAGTCATACAAGCATCATATTAAAAGCCAGGGGCCTCGAAGGCTCGAATACAAGAGCTCAATCATAAATGAGTCAGCAGAAGCAACAATATCTGAGTACAGACATAAGTTAAGCAAGTTTTCCTTAAGAAGGCTAGCACTAACTGGGATACAGATCGAAAGAGGCGCAGGCCTCCTGCCTGGGATCCTCCTAAGCTACTCCTGGTCGTCGGCGGCGGCCGGCACGTAGTAGTAGGCACCTCTAGTGTAGTTGGAGTCGTCATCGACGATGGCGTATGGCTCCTGGACTCCATAGTCTGGTCGCAGCAATCGGGTATAGGAAGGGGGGAAAAGGGGGAGCAAAGAAACCGTGAGTACTCATCCGAAGTACTCGCAAGCAAGGAGCTACACTACATATGTATGCATTGGTATCAAATGGAAAAGGGGTATCATATGTGGACTGAACTATAGAATGCCGGAATAAGAGGGGGATAGCTAGTCCTCTCAAAGACTACGCTTCTGGCCACCTCAATCTTGCAGCATGTGGAAGAGAATAGATGGTAAGTTCACCAAGTAACATCACATAGCAATATCCTAACCGATGATACTCCCCTCGTCGCCCTGTGAGAGAGCGATCACCGGTTGTATCTGGCACTTGGAAGGGTGTATTTTATTAAGTATCCGGTTCTAGTTGTCATAAGGTCAAGGTACAACTCCAAGTCGTCCTGTTACCGAAGATCACGGCTATTTGAATAGATTAACTTCCCTGCAGGGGTGCACCACATTTCCCAACACGCTCGATCCCCTTTGTCCGGGCACACTTTCCTGGGTCATGCCCGGCCTCGGAAGGTCAACACATCACAGCCCTACCTAGGCGCAACAGGGAGGTTAGCACGCCGGTCTAAATCCTATGGCGCAGGGGTCTGGGCCCATCGCCCATTGCACACCTGCACGTTGCAAGGGCGGCCGGAGAGTAGACCAAGCCTCCCTTATACTAGAGCAGGCATTCCAGTCCAACCCGGCGCGCGCCGCTCAGTCGCTGACATCACGAAGGCTTTGGCTGATACCACGACGTCGAGTGCCCATAACTGTCCCCGCGTAGTTGGTTAGTGCGTATAGGCTAGTAGCCAGACTCACATCAAATACCAAGATCTCGTTAAGCCTGTTATCTTGAAGTCACTGCGAACGCTGACCAGGGCCAGGCCCACCTCTCTCCTAGGTGGTCTCAACCCGCCCTATTGCTCCGCCTCAAAGTAATAGTCGGGGGCCGTGGGAACCCAGGCCCACCACTACCTGGGTGGAACCACCTGCCCCTCCAACCCCCAACATCAGAATCACTTGCGGGTACTGAACAAGCCGACCCGACTTTAGTCACAACATGTAATATGTATAAAGTATATAGTATATACCCGTGATCAACACCCGACGTGATCACGGCCCGATAGTATAGCATGGCAGGCTGACAAGAATGTAGGGCCACTGATGATAATCTAGCATCCTATACTAAGCATTTAGGATTGCAGGTAACATGCTACACTACTCTAATGGAAGCAGTAGAGAGAAGAGTAGGCGATATCTGGTTATCAAGGGGGGGGGCTTGCCTGGTTGCTCTGGCAAGAGAGAGGGGTCGTCAACACCGTAGTCGTACTGGGTAGCAGCGGCGTCGGTCTCGGTGTCTAGCGAGAGAAGAGGGGGAAGGAACAATAAATATTAAGCAAACAGATGCATGACGATGCATGACATGACAAAGCGTGATGCTAGGTGTGCCCTAACATAGTATGATGTGGTACCGGTGAAAGTGGGAAACATTCGGGAAAATATCCCAAGTGTTTCGCGTTTTCGGAAAGATGAACCGGAGGGGGAAAGTTGCATGTTCACTATGCTAGGGATGCGTGGCTGACGAAAGGGCTGCGTATCCGGATTCGTCTCGTCGTTCTGAGCAACTTTCATGTAGAAAGTATTTTCATCTGAGCTACGGTGTATTTCATCTGCTTTTCTAAAGTTTTTAAGTATTTTCTACATTTCTTCTATCTAATTCGTTTAATTACTAAATAGGCAGAATCCTGTTTTTACACCTACTACGGGGCTAACCATGTGTATGACAGTGGGGCCAGGGTGGAAGTCAACAGTTGACCAGTCAGGGTTGACTAGTCAACGTGGTCAAAGCGGGGCCCACTTGTCATTTGCATGTGCAAAAAGAGAATTAACTAAACTAATTTAAAACAGAGGGCCACATGTCAAGGGGTACAACTAAAATAAACATAAAATAGTCTAACCAGGGGTATTTTAATTGGGGATTAGCCCCTAAGCTAGAGAGAGAGAGATGGATGGCCCGTACGTGAAGTGGCCTTGCGCCATGGCTGGGGCGGACGCAAGCTCAACTTGGCCATGGCCGAGCACGGCCAGAGGAGGTGCAGGGTGAGGGCGAGGGTGATGCACCGGCTGGCCGAGGTGGGAACAGGCGAGGCACATGGCCAGGGCGTCGGCGCGGCTGTATGCAGATAGCAGCAGGCAGCAGCGGTCGCAGGGAACGAGCAGCAGCGGCGGTGCTGGAGGCCGCGACAACAGCAGCCGAAGGCAGCGGGCAAGTGCAGCAGCGGGGCCGTCGGCGGAGCAACGCGCGGCTGGTGAAGGCGGTTACCGGGGCAGCCATGGGCGACAGCAGGAGCAGCGCCGCAGCAAAGCATCAACAGCAGTTCGTGCGTGTACATGGAGCTTTGGGCGTGAGACGGCGCCAGGTGCAGCAGGGCACGCGCGGATGGGGACGGCCTCTACGGTGATGGATTCAAAGGGGAAACAAGGGGAAAACAGAGGGGATGCTCACGCAAGTCCAATGGCGAGGTCGGGGAGCACGGGGGAGGCCGGATGCGACGAGCTCGACGATGAGATGCGGCGGCGGTGGCGGGGAGGACGACACGATGGCGAGGCGCTGAAGCTCCAGGGCATGCTCTCAGGAGACGGGGAGGCCGGTGGCCGCGACGACAACAATGGCCATTGCGGCATGTCTCGGTCAACGAACAAAGCGAGAACGAGGCGCGAGGGGAGGGCGGGGGGATTAGGGTTCGTCTAACGCGTCGGGGAGTGTTTATACATCACGGTGTTCCACCGGATGATCGACAAGGCGACGACAATGGCTACCGCGGCGTGAATCTTCGCCACGCACAGGTTCTACCTTTTCCTCTGTACAGAGATTAAAGAAGGCCTCTGGATGGGTTGGGCTGCACTCTAGCATGAGGCCAATAGTGTATAGTAGACTTTCTCTTATTCTTTTTATGTGAATTTATTAAGCTCCTGTTTTCCAATTAATTTAGATGTCCAATGATTTTTCTTTTAGTTTAAACTTTTCACATAAATACTTTGTAACATACCAGAGCTGCACAAAAAGTTTCAGGATATTTGTAATGGTTTAAAATAATTGTTTATTTTGACAAGGCCAATTTAAATGTTATTGGTCCACTAAAAAGTTTCTGTGGTTAATTTAAAAATTCAACGGATGTTGGATTCACTTGGACAATTCCTAGGGGGTTATTTAGAATATTGTACACATTTTTGTCCTAGTGTTAGGTGAATTAATTTCTGGACTTTATAGTTTAAATTTGAGTTTGAACCAATTTGAGAGTGGAATTATTTTCTAAATGCAACTTATATATGATGATCATGATGACATGGCACATTATCATGTGGTCACTGTAGCTAACCTATCGGGGTGTCACATTAAGTGTCAGGTTTTCTATAACCGGATATTTACAAATTCCCATCTTCCCATAACCGTGGGCATGGTTTTCAAAAGTTCAAAACCCTGCAGGGGTGTCCCAACTTAGCCCATCACAAGCTCTCATGGTCAACGAAGGATATTCTTTCTCCCAGGAGTACCCGATCAGACTCGGAATCCCGGTTACAAGACATTTCGACAATGGTAAAACAAGACCAGCAAAGCCGCCCGATGTGCCGACAAATCCCGATAGAAGTCGCACGTATCTCGTTCTTAGGGAACATCGGATGAGCACTCCGTACAACTAAAACCGAACCTCGAGTTTCCCCGAGGGGGCACTACAAAGGACTCTAGTTTGGACCAACACTCAGAGGAGCACTAGCCTGGGGGTTTAAAATAAAGATGTCCCTTGAGTCCACGAAACCTAAGGGAAAAAGGCTTAGGTGGCAAATGGTAAAACCAAGGTTGGGCCTTGCTGGAGGAGTTTTATTTAAGGCGAACTGTCAAGGGGTTCCCATTATAACCTAACCGCGTAAGGAACGCAAAATCAAGGAACATAACACCGGTATGACGGAAACTAGGGCGGCAAGAGTGGAACAAAACACCAGGCATAAGGCCGAGCCTTCCACCCTTTACCAAGTATATAGGTGCATTAAAGTAAACAAGATATAATAATGATATCCCAACAATAATCATGTTCCAACAAGGAACAAACTCCATCTTCACCTGCAACTAGCAATGCTATAAGAGGGGCTGAGCAAAGCGGTAACATAGCCAATCAATGGTTAGCTAGGAATGCTGGGTTAGAGGCTTGTCATGGCAATATGGGAGGCATGACATAGCAAGTGGTAGGTATCATGGCATAGCAATAGAGCGAACAACTAGCAAGCGAAGATAGAAGTGATTTTGAGGGTATGGTCATCTTGCCTACAAAGTTCTCCGAGGTGACGAAAGCTTGATCCTCGTAAGCATACTCAACGGGTTCCTCGATCACGTAATCGTCTGCCGGCTCTACCCGAAGCAAGAGCACAAGAAAAAGAAACCACAATCAACCACGGTGCAATGCACAAGCAACATGATCCAAAACATGACATGATATGCGGGATGTGATATGCAATGCATATGCGTGCTACGGAAGGAAAAGATCGAACCATGCCTCAACTTGGCAAACCAAGTGTTCCGCTGGAAAGATGAGTTGATTTCGGTCGAAATCGATATAAAGATCACCGGAATCGGATGCAAAGTTTGAAAATGGCAAGCAAAACAATAATGGCACAATTCCGCGATAAACAGCACGATGCCATCTAGAATGCAACAAGAAACTAAGCTACTGCACTACGACATAGCAACAAAGCACATGGCAGTGATCTACTCAAGATGCTCGACAAAATATGAACACTGAGCTACGGCTATATCAGACAAGAGAAGGTTCGAACAAGCATGGCAAAAGTGCAAAAGATATCAGCATCACAGACTTAGTGAAAATAACAACATGTCAGGAATTAACATCAGGAAGCAAACTTTAGAGCAAGATAACAACATGCTACAGGAACATATCATGGCAAAACAAGGGATGTCATGAATCTACTCAAATCTTATAACAAAACTCCCTTACTGACTAGAAGCCAAAAAGGATCAGAAGATATGATGGCACCCATGTAAACATAGCAAGTTTCGTTAACAGATTCAGACTTTGCAGAAAACTGGACATGGCAAAAATAGAGTTATGAAGGCCTCTTTGCAAGCTCGATTCACTCACCACAAGGCATTGCATGACAAGATAAGCATAGAAATAGTAAGAAGACATGTTCATGAAGCTAACCATGGCAAGACCAATCTCATAGCATGCATGGATCAACTACAACAACCTTGGGAAATTGATTAACACGTAAACAATCCGCCAAGAACATTTTATGACAAAAGTAGAGCAAGATTGAGTCATTCTAGGGTACTCCATAAATGCAAACGGGGGCATGTATGGATAGAGCATGACCATATGTCCAAATCATCCTTAGTAAACATACTCAAAATAAGCATGGATCTCACTGTAGCAACATGAATACATGGCATAAAAATAACAGCAGAGCCGAAAACACATGTAGCACTCATGCCCATATGTAGCACACAATAAATGTGGCAAAAATGACAAAAGCTCATAATCTGCTAAGTAACAGGAGCTAACATTTTATAGCACTCTTGCATCAATGATTTGGGCATCAAGATTGACTCAAACAAGCAGACCACAATGGAAGAAAACAAAGAGCACATCATGATGAACATTTTGATATATCATGCATGCAAAACAGATCTACGGACGATGAGTTATGGAATGTTGAACAGTGCTTGAAAATATAGCAGATGAAAATGACTTAGGCAAAAATCGGGGTCAGCCCTAGGGTTCAGATCTGGATCTGGCGTGGTCCACGAGGATGACCGGAATGGATCTCGCCGGACTTGTAGCTGAGGTAGAAAGGGACGGCGGCCGGAGTGGAAGGAGGCGCCGGAGCTCGCGGGGAAGGAGCCGGGGCGCGCGGGCGTCGCCGGAGCTCGGTGCGGTGGCCGGAATCGGCGAGCAGTGGCGGGGAGCACCGGAGCTTGGCGCAGGGCGGCGGGCGCAGTCGCCGGCGAGCGGAGGACGGCGGCGGAGTGGCAAAGGCTCTTGGGAGGCGCGGGTGCCAGGCGGCGGCGGGCGGCGACCCGGGCCGGGAGGGCCCCGCCTGGGCCCCGGCGGGCCAACGCGGGCGGCGGTGCAGGGAAGTGGGCACGGGCGTCTCGGCGAATCGGGAGGCGCCATGTGACCACGGTGAGGGCGCTGGACACGTCCGGTGGTGGGGGTTTCATCCGGCGGCGCAGAGGGGAAGTTGCTAGGGTTTATCTGCGCGACAATTTCGGAGGGGAGCACCTTTTTATAGCTAGGAGGAGGTACGAGTGTCCAAATGAGGTGTAGTTTTCGGCCATGAGATCATGATCTAATGGCCGAGAGGATGGCGTGGGTTTGGACGGGTTTGTGGGCTGACATGGAGGGGTGTTGGGCTGCAACACACATGAGGCCTTTACGATTCCCCGGTTAACCGTTGGAGTATCAAACGGACTCCAAATGGCACGAAATTTGACAGGTAGTCTACCGGTGGTGTACCAAGGCCGCTTGGAAAATCTCGGTCCATTTCGAGAAAGTTTAACACCCGCACACGAAAAGAGACAAAAGGGGGCGCCGGAGGACGTAGGAGTGCCGGATCGAAAAACAGACAACGGGGAAAATGCTCGGATGCATGAGACGAACACGTATGCAAATGCGATGGACATGATGGCATGGCATGGAAAAAATGCAAAACAAAGACAAAACCCAACCACGAGGAAATCTCATAACTTAAAGCCGAAAATGGCAGAGTTGGAGTACGAATATGGCAAATTACATCCGGGGTGTTACACGATGCGGCGGCACTCTCGGCATAGGCGGCCGCGCTCTCGGCACAGGCGGCGGTGCTCGGGGGGGGGGGGGGACGTGGCCCTCGTACGGGCCATCACGAAGCGTTTCCATGGTTTCATTTTTGCAAGAAGGGGTGCGGGAATGCGAATTGGGATTCGTGGATTCAGGGGATGCCAGCACTGGAGCAGACGAGTCGGTGAAGCTTAAGGAGGGAGACTTAAATAGACCCAGATATTTTCATCGCAAACGGTTCCTAGAAAACAACTGTGTGTGACGTTGTAGATATTTTTTATTAGCTGTGAAAGACGAATTTGGAGTAAAGTGGCAATGGATGGTGTTTTGAACTGTGTGAAATTTTGTAGTACTAATACAACTGTCATGTCAATTTTTGGAAAATTTCACAGGTCAGTTGAACTTTTAAGGCACTTAAGTGATTTTCAAGCCATTTAATGACTGTAATTGAAATTTGAACTATATGTACATTCAACAACTAGCCATAACGGTTTGAAAAGTCATATTTTGTGTACTTTTGTGCAATGTAATTCCATGTGTAGTAAATTGGAAGGATTTTTCAAACATATTGGTCTAATGGCTATGACACAATTAAGCATGGAGTGCCATGGCATTTAAATTCCAAAAAATAAAAAAAAATTAAAACACATGAAACCTTGGTTGATGTAATGTCATGCCACCAAGATGATGTGGTAAAAAAATTGGCATGCATGACGAAAGTTTGGACACACACCCCACACAAACCGGAGCAACTCACTAGAAGGCTCGTGGTTCCGAGAGGGAACAATGCATGTTTGATGACGAACGGGAGATAGCTTCCTCTTACAGCCTTCAAATTTTTTCTATGTGTAACGTGCACTAATAAAATTTTCATGTGAAAATTTGGAAATTTTCAGGGGTCATTTGACCTTTTGAAGACATTTAAGTGATTTTCTGGCCATTTAATGACCATAATTCAAACTTGAACTACATCTATATGCAACGGCTAACCATAATGGTTTGAAGAATCATATTTTTGTACTTGTGTGCGAGTTAATTCCATGTGTAGTAAATTAGAAGAAATTTTTAAACATATTTGTCTCACGACAGGGACACATGCATATGTATACATGGAGTGCCTTGGCATTTAAATTCCAAAAAAAATAAAAAAATCATAAACACATGAAACCTTGGTCGATGTAATATCATGCCACCAAGATGATGTGGTAAAAAAATTGGGATGTTTGACGAAAGTTTGGACACACACCCCTCATAAACAGGAGCAACTCACTAGAAGGCTCGTGGTTCCGAGAGAGAAGAATGCATGTTTAATGACGAACAGGAGATAGCTTCCTCTTAAGGCCTTCAAATTTTTTTCTACGTTTAACGTGCACTACTAGAAATGTAATGTGAAAATTTGGAAAATTCTAGGGGTCATTTGACCTTTTAAAGACATTTAAATGATTTTCTAGCCATTTAATGACCGTAATTCAAATTTGAACTACATCCACATGCAACGCCTAACCATAAAGGTTTGAAAAATCATATTTTTGTACCTGTGTGCGGGTTAATTCCATGTGTAGTAAATTAGAAGGAATTTTCAAACATATTTGTCTCACGACATGGACACATACATATATATGCATGAAGTGACATGGCATTTTAATTCCAAAAAATGAAAAAATATCAGAAACACATGAAACCTTGCTTGATGTAATGTCATGCCACCAAGATGATGTGGTAAAAAAATTGGCATGTTTGACGAATGTTTGGACACACACCCCTCACAAACCGGAGCAACTCACTAGATGGCTCGTGTTTCTGAGAGGGAACAATGCATGCTTCATGGCGAACAGGAGATAGCTTCCTATTACGGCCTCCAAAATTTTCCATGTTTAACATGCACTACTACAACTATACTGTGAAAAATTGGAAAATTCTAGCGGTCACTTGACCTTTTAAAGACATTTAAGTTATTTTCTAGCCATTTAATGATCGCACTTCAAATTTGAACTACGTCTACATGCAACGGCTAACCATAACGATTTGAAAAATCATATTTGTTTACTTGTGTATGAGTTAATTTTTCGACAGAAAGACTGTAGGGGAACCCCCTACAGTATAATTGGTGCAACAAACCCAACTAGCAAGTACCATGCCTTGAACCTGGGTGGGTGGGAAGGCATCAGCCCCTTCCCACCACTAGGCTTTGTCGTAGTCTGTTGTCCAAGTTAATTCCATGTGCAGTAAATTAGAAGGAATTTTCAAACATATTGGTCTATCGACATGGACACATGCATATGTATGCATGGAGTGCCTTTCCATTTCAATTCAAAAAATTAAAAAATGATTAGAAAAACATGAAACCTTGCTTGATGTAATGTCATGCCACCAAGATGATGTGGTAAAAAATGAGCATGTTTGACGAAAGTTTGGACACACACCCCTCACAAATCTGAGCAACTCACTAGATGGCTCATGTTTCCGAGAGGTAACAATGCATGCTTCATGATGAATAGGAGATAGCTTCCTCTTATGGCCTTCAAATTTTCCTATGTTTAGCATGCACTACTATAACTGTACTGTGAAAATTTGGAAATTCTAGCGGTCACTTGACCTTTTAAAGACATTTAAATGATTTTCTAGCCATTTAATTACCGTAATTCAAATTTGAACTATATCTACATGCAACGGCTGACCATAACGGTTTGAAAAATCATATTTGTGTAGTTGTGTGCGAGTTAATTCTATGTGTAGTAAAATAGAAGGAATTTTCAAACATATTGGTCTCACGGCATGGGCACATGCATGGAGTGCCATGGCATTTTAATTACAAAAAATTAAAAAATGATTAGAAAAACATGAAACCTTGCTTGATGTAACGTCATGCCACCAAGATGATGTGGTAAAAAAATTGGCATGTTTGACGAAAGTTTGGAGACACCCACCGCACAAATTGTAGCAACTTACTACAAGGTTCGTGGTTCCAAGAGGCAACAATGATTTTTTGATGACGTATAGGAGATAGCTTCCTCTTACGGCCTTGAATTTTTTTTCTACGTTTAACATGCACTAATACAACTGTCATGTGAAAATTTGGAAAATTTCAGGGGTCATTTGACATTTTAAAGACATTTAAGTGATTTTCTAGCCATTTAATGACCGTAATTAAAATTTGAACTACATCTACATGCAATGGCTAATCATAACGGTTTGAAAAATCATATTTTTGTGTACTTGTGTGCGAGTTAAAAAATCATCAGACGATGTAAATATCTGGTGTTCAAAAAATAAAATGTAAAGAGCTGGCAAGACAACCGGCCCCACACGATTGGCACTCTATCTCGCGGCTCGAGTTTTGGTAGGTGAGTGGCGGGGATCATTAATCAGACACCGTTCTATATTAGAAACTGTCAGCTATTTTGTTCACACACAGATTTTGCTACGGGAATTGTGTGTAATTCAAACTACAGTACTCGTAAATTCCGGCGAGCGGCATGTGTACTGTTCCTGTCGATCTAGATTCTGGCCGCCAATAAATACTACCTTGCTCACGTCATCCCGCCTGCATTCTCATCTACATCCTCCCCTCGCTAGCCCTCTCTCTCTCTCTCTCTCAAATCTCCACCATGGCGCCGCCGGTCTGCCCACGTGCTGACGAGGAGTCGTCGCCCGACGAGAATGCTCACTCGAATAGCTGCGACGAGGACCCCTATGCACCGCCGAACGAGGTTGCGCCAGACCCTCCAACTTTGGATGGGTTTTGGGGCCAGTACAATCTTTGTCTGTGGAAGTCGTTGCCGCCGGCTGAGAAATCCAGGCAAGTGGCGTTCAAGAAGGACATGGCGGAGGAGGAAGCCAGGTAACAGGCGGCCTGTGAAGCCCATAATGCCGCATGGAAAAAGGAGGCGGCAAAACTTTGGAGAGGGCGCGTCATCGTGCGGAGGAGGTGTACGAAGACGGGTACTTCATGAGGAAGGTCAAAGGCGCTGGGCACCTCGTCGCTTGGTGGAGGTGGGCCGATAAGCTCCAGCGTGCCACCGACAAGAAGCTTCAGTGGGCACCCAACGAAATGGCAAGATCGTTCGCGCTCGTCCGCCAGCAAGAGGCGGATTGGTACATCAAGCGCTGCGAGGCAGAGGAGTCGGAGTACTGCCTCCGCACTAGGAAGACGCCGCGCACCATGGAGCTGCTGGCGAGGGGCTACTGGAATACTGGCCCCAGGAGGGATTATTAGTTTTAATATTGTTCATTTTCAATTTTATGCATTGTAACTAGTAGTTAAGTATCATCACATATATGTGATTATATATATATATATATTCTGTGATGAACTAATGAACAATTAATATATATATATTATGAATTCCATTTTCTATCTATTTTTGTGTACTAATTTGAATCTAGCTATTATCATCCACATATACAGAATGGAAATCATATATGCACACATTGAAACAGAACATATAAGAACGGAAAACATAATACACACATTGAAACAGAGGAATAAATAGAGCAATAATATGATTGCTGTGAATACATAGCTATCCATGTCGAAATGACTCAACAAAATAAAACAAGTCCATGAGACCATGACCAGCAGCCCTTCCCTATGGTAGCTCTTGGCTCTACCTAAACTCATGCAGGCGTTCGTCCAAGCGGTCGACACGCTCGCGGTACATCTGGAGCGCGATCTCGAGCTCCAAGTTGGCTATTTCATCGGAGATCACCAGCTCGAGGATGCGACAACCATGTTCCTCTACTGCACCAAGGTGGACACCTAGGCCAAGGAGGCGGTCGAGCCTACCGACCAGTGTGTTGGCATCGAGCGGGCCGCGGACAAGGCGAACGGCTCGACCCATGCGAATGGCGCGGCGTGCGTCCGGTGCAAGTACGGCACGGCCGACCTCTGGTGCAAGTACGACGCAGAGGGTCTCTACCCACTCCTGGCGAGGAATGGGGGTACTGACGGGACATGTACCCAGCTGTGACTCCATGTCGATAGCAGGCAAGCGCCGATGGGTCCGCTATTGTTGTACAGCACGCCATGCCTCTCCCTCTGCGGCGCTCCAACGGTCTCGCCGTGAGGCGAGCTACAGCCTATCGGTGTGGACACACCTAGCTTGCTCTGCCGCGTGCCATCGATCATGTTGTGCGGCATGCTGCAGCCTGTCAGCGCTGACATGCCTATCTTGATCCGCGATGCTCAAGCACCATGCGCCAAAGGTCTGATCTACCCTGGCGATGACGCGCATCACGGCGTCGTCCATCGCGTTGTCGGGGAGTGCTTCGGCCTCGGCGGGCCGTTGCGCCTGCTCGTTTTCCTCATCGACGAGGTTGATGGCAGAGGCGGGGCTTTGGTGGGTTGGCATGCTTGGAAAAGGTGGATGTGCTACAGGCTGCACCTGCCGCCTCCGTGCGTCGCGCACTGCCTAGGTTTATGTGCAATATCACTGGGTGGCAGAAAACAGGTGAGGAAATGTCGGGAAATGGTGGCGTGTTCATAAAACGCCATCAAATTAATGGAAACTTAGCATAGAAGGAACATCGGCCTAGCATAAGGAGTAGATGATGGTCAAATGAACACGGACCACACTAGGGAACTCGTCGGTGATGAATTCATCAATCGCAAATGGTTGAATACTAGCAAGTGTTTGCCCAAAACACACACGGCTTATTCCGTCAAAAACAGGTCAGATGAATCAATTGTATGCCACGTATCGCACATTGTCAAAAAGTAATGCGGTAGACCTTCTTTAACATGTGCTAAAAAATAAAAAAAAATTGAAACAAGGACCTTGAGGTTCTATTAACTTCCCATCCAGTCACCCATCTGATGGCTGCTCCTGCCTGAGCACACTTAACTTGACAGTTCTCTGATGTCTACTACACAACCTTCTTCTTGTAGACGTTGTTGGGCCTCCAAGTGCAGAGGTTTGTAGGACAGTAGCAAATTTCCCTCAAGTGGATGACCTAAGGTTTATCAATCCATGGGAGGCATAGGATGAAGATGGTCTCTCTCAAGCAACCCTGCAACCAAATAACAAAGAGTCTCTTGTGTCCCCAACACACCTAATACAATGGTAAATTGTATAGGTGCACTAGTTCGGCGAAGAGATGGTGAAACAAGTGGTATATGGATGGTAGATAAAGGTATTTGTAATCTGAAATAATAAAAACAGCAAGGTAGCAAGTGATAAAAGTGAGCATAAACGGTATTGCAATGCTAGGAAACAAGGCCTAGGATTCATACTTTCGCTAGTGTAAGTTCCCTCAACAATACTAACATAATTGGATCACATAACTATCCCTCAACGTGCAACAAAGAGTCACTCCAAAGTCACTAATAGCAGAGAACAAACGAAGAGATTATGGTAGGGTACGAAACCACCTCAAAGTTATTCTTTCCAATCAATCCATTGGGCTATTCCTATAAGTGTCACAAACAGCCCTAGAGTTCGTACTAGAATAACACCTTAAGACACACATCAACCAAAACCCTAATGTCACCTAGATACTCCATTATCACCTCAAGTATCCGTGGGTATGCTTATACGATATGCATCACACAATCTCAATTCATCAACTCAACCTACACATAGAACCTCAAAGAGTGCCCAAAGTTCTACCGGAGAATCACGACGAAAACGTGTGCCAACCCCTATGCATAGGTTCATGGGCGGAACCCGCAAGTTGATCACCAAAACATACATCAAGTGAATCACGTGGTATCCCATTATCACCACAGATACGCACGGCAAGACATACATCAAGTGTTCTCAAATCTTTAAAGACTCAATCCGATAAGATTATTTCAAAGGGGAAACTCAATTCATTACAAGAGAGAAGAGGGGGAGGAGAAACATAAGATCCAACTATAATAGCAAAGCTTGCGATACATCAAGATCGTCTCGTCTCAAGAACACGAGAGAGAGAGAGATCAAACACATAGCTATTGGTACATACCCTCAGCCTTGAGGGAGAACTACTCCTTCCTCGTCATGGAGAGCGCCGGGATGATGAAGATGGCCACCGGTGAGGGTTCCCCCCTCCGGCAGGGTGACGGAACAGGGTCCCGATTGGTTTTTGGTGGCTACGGAGGATTCTGGTGGTGGAACTCCCGATCTATATTCTGTTCTGGAAGTTTTAGGGTACGTGGATATATATGGGTGCAGGAGGACGTCGGAGGAGCCACGGGGGCCCCACGAGACAGGGGGGCGCGCTCTAGGGGGGCGCCCCCCACCATCATGAGCACCTCGTGCCTCCCCTGACGTGGGGTCCATGTCCATCAAGGGTGTTTCCTTCCAAAAATAACTTCTCCAGTTGATTTCGTTCCATTTGGACTCCTTCTGATATTCCTTTTCTTCGAAACACTGAAATAGGCATAAAACAGCAAATCTGGGCTTGGCCTCCGGTTAATAGGTTAGTCCCAAAAGTAATATAAAAGTGGATAATAAATCCCAATAATGCTCAAAACAGTAGATAATATAGCATGGAGCAATAAAAAATTATAGATACGTTGGAGACGTATCAAGCATCCCCAAGCTTAATTCCTGCTCGTCCTCGAGTAGGTAAATGATAAAAAAGATAATTTTTGATGTGGAATACTAGTTGGCATAATTTCAATGTAACTCTTATTAATTGTGGCATGAATATTCAGATCCATAAGATTCAAGACAAAAGTTTAATATTGACATAAAAATAATAATACTTCAAGCATACTAATAAAGCAATCATGTCTTCTCAAAATAACATGGCCAAAGAAAGTTATCCCTACAAAATCATATAGTCTAGCTATGCTCCATCTTCACCACACAAAATATTTAAATCATGCACAACCCTGATGACAAGCCAAGCAATTGTTTCATACTTTAGTAATCTCAAACTCATAAACTTTCACGCAATACATGAGCGCGAGCCATGGATATAGCACTATGGGTGGAATAACATATAATGAGGGGGGTTATGTGGAGAAGACAAAAAGGAAGAAAGTATCACATCAACGAGGCTAATCAACGGGCTATGGAGATGCCCACCGATTGATGTTAATGCAAGGAGTAGGGATTGCCATGCAACGGATGCACTAGAGCTATAAATGTATGAAAGCTCAACAAAAGAAACTAGTGGGTGTGCATCCAACTTGCTTGATCATGAAGACCTAGGGCATTTGAGGAGGCCCATTGTTGGAATATACAAGCCAAGTTCTATAGTGAAAAATTCCCACTAGTATATGAAAGTGACAAAACAAGAGATTCTCTATCATAAAGATCATGGTGCTACTTTGAAGCACAAGTGTGGAAAAAGGATAGTAGCATTGTCCCTTTTATTATTATTATTTTTTATTTGGCTTTCCCCTTTTTTTGGCCTTTCTTTTTTTTATTTGGCCTTCCCCCCTTTTTTTCTTTTTTTTCTTTTTGGGACAATGCTCTATTGAATGATGATCATCACATTTCTATTTATTTACAACTCAATGATTACAACTTGATACTAGAACAAAGTATGACTCTATATGAATGCCTCCGGCGGTGTACTAGGATATGCAATGAACCAAGAGTGACATGTATGAAAGAATTATGAATGGTGGCTTTGCCACAAATACTATGTCAACTACATAATCATGCAAAGCAATATGACAATGATGATGCGTGTCATAATAAACTGAACGGTGGAATGTTGCATGGCAATATATCTCGGAATGGCTATGGAAATGCCATAATAGGTAGGGATGGTGGCCGTTTTGAGGAAGATATAAGGAGGTTTATGTGTGACAGAGCGTAACATATCACGGGGTTTGGATGCACCGGCGAAGTTTGCACCAACTCTCAATGTGAGAAAGGGCAATGCACGGTGCCGAAGAGGCTACCTAGGATGGAAGGGTGAGAGTGCGTATAATCCATGGACTCAACATTAGTAATAAAGAACTCACATACTTATTGCAAAAATCTACAAGTCATCAAAAACCTCGGCACTATGCGCATGCTCCTAGGGGGATAGATTGGTAGGAAAAGACCATCGCTCGTCCCCGACCGCCACTCATAAGGAGGACAATCAATAAATAAATCATGCTCCAACTTCATCACATAATGGTTCACCGTACGTGCATGCTACGGGAATCACAAACTTCAACACAAGTATTTCTCAAATTCACAACTACTCAACTAGCATGACTCTAATATCACCATCTCCATATCTCAAAACAATTATCAAGTATCAAACTTCTCATAGTATTCAACACACTCATAAGAGAATTTTATTATTCTTGAATACCTAGCATATTAGGATTTTAAGCAAATTACCATGCTACTTAAGACTCTAAAAATAATATAAGTGAAGCATGAGAGTTCATCTATTTCTTCAAAATAAAACTACCACCATGCTCTAAAAGATATAAGTGAAGCAGTAGAGCAAATGACAAACTACTCCGAGAAATATAAGTGAAGATCAATGAGTAGTCGAATAATTATGCAACTATGTGAAGACTCTATAACATTTAATAATTGCAGATCTTGGTATTTTATTCAAACAGCAAGCAAATCCTAACAAAATAAATTGACGCTCCAAGCAAAACACATATCATGTGGCGAATAAAAATATAGCTCCATGTAAAGTTACCGATGAACGAAGACGAAAGAGGGGATGCCTTCCGGGGCATCCCCAAGCTTAGGCTCTTGGCTATCCTTGAATATTACCTTGGGGTGCCATGGGCATCTTCAAGCTTAGGCTCTTGCCACTCCTTATTCCATAGTCCATCGAATCCTTACCCAAAACTTGAAAGCTTCACAACACAAAACATAACAGAAAACTTGTAAGCTCCGTTAGTATAAGAAAATAAATCACCACTTCAAGGTACTGTAATGAACTCATTCTTTATTTATATTGTTGTTAAACCTACTGTATTATAACTTCTCTATGGTTTATAAACTATTTTACTAGCCATAGATTCATCAAAATAAGTAAACAACACACGAAAAACAGAATCTGTCAAAAACAGAACAGTCTTTAGTAATCTGGATCAAACGTATACTTATAGAAATCATAAAATTCTCAAATAAATTGCTGAGCCTGAGAAATTTATCTATTAATCATATTCAAAAATAATTAACTCAATAGCACTATCCAATTAAAAATGGCAGCATTTCTCGTGAGCGCTAAAGTTTCTGTTTTCTACAGCATGATCAACAAGACTTTCCCAAAGACTTCCCAAAGGTTCTACTTGGCACAAACACTAATTAAAAGCATAAAACCATATCTAAACAGAGGCTAGATGAATTATTTATTACTAAACATGAACAAAAATCAAGGAACAAAAATAAAATTGGGCTGCCTCCCAACAAGCGCTATCGTTTAACGCCCCTAGCTAGGCATGACGATTTCAATGATGCTCACATAAAAGATGAGAATTGAAACATAAGGAGAGCATCATGAAGAATATGACTAGCACATTTAAGTGTAACATACTTCCTATGCATAGGGATTTTTTGAGCAAACAACTTATGGGAACAATAATCAACTAGCATAGGAGAGCAAAACAAGCATAACTTCAAAATTTTAAGCACATAGAGAGGAAACTTGATATTATTGCAATTCCTACAAGCACATATTCCTCCCTCATAATAATTTTCAGTAGAATCATGAATGAATTCAACAATATAACCAGCAGCTAAAGCATTCTTTTCATGATCTACAAGCATAGAAATTTTATTACTCTCCACATAAGCAAATTTCTTCTCAGTCGGAATAGTGGGAGTATCATAAGAGACTTGAATACTATAAATTGTTTACACATTAAAAGAGTAATGTTCAGAGAAGGGGTAATCATAATCATGAGAAGTTTTATAAATATAATCACTACTTTTTATAGCATAAGTATCATCATAATAATCATCATAAGTAGGAGGCATGCTATCATCATTATAAACTTGCATATCAAAACTTGGGAGGCTAAAAATATTATCATTATTAAGCATAGCATCCCCAAGCTAGGGACAAACATTAATTTCAGCAAATATATTCTCAAATATGTCATCCTCCTCAAACATAGCTTCCCCAAGCTTGGGCCTTTTAATATCATAAGCATAATCACTCTCATCATTAATAGTATAGATAGCACCAATAGTATAGCAATTATTATATTTTTCCAAGCAAGTGCCAAAAAGATTTTCAAGATCATAAGAAGTATCATTATCTTCCCAATCATAATCATCACAACAAGCAATAGGCATAACGAGATCATCATCAAGTGTATGATCTTCATTTTCATGAGGCATAACAATGATAGGAGCAACTTTATTTGGGAGAGATACCTTTTTACCTCTCTTCCTTTTTCTTTTCTTCCTCTTCACCACATCATGTGGGGGTTCAATCCTCTTTTTGGAGCTCCTTATTAATGAGATTGGTTGAGTAGAAGGCTCGTCCTCGTTACCTGATTCATCATAAGAAATAATAGGAGGATATTGGGAAGTCTCTTCCCTTTCATCATTATTCTCTTTGTCTTCTATTTGTTTTCTTTTCTTTATGTAATTGGCATTATCAGGATTTTCAACGCAATTCACCGCACAATACATATAAATTTCTTCTAGATCAAAGCCAAGAAGTTTGTAACGGGCAAATTCTGGAAGATAATTAGTTAAACGTTTCATTTCTTCATAACCCATAAGCAAACTAAGTTCATTATAATGTGCAAGGGAAATCAAGTCATCACAATTTTTGGACACAATTAGATCGTGAAACAATTTGCGTCGGATAGCTAAATGACCACTTTCATTGCAAACTCCACAAGTACAGCCAAGATAATTTAAGTTTTCAGCACATTCATCTAGCTCTTCTTGCAACAATCTGGTTTCTAAGTACTTATGCTTCTTGCAATATCTATCTTCCCTATTTGGTGTGTACTTACAAACCCAATGCACCCCACAAAAATTGACATGTTTATAGGAGACATTTTCATCATAACTAGTGCAATCATCATTAGCATCATGGATATTCAAAGAATTAGTACTAACAACATTGCAATCATGCTCATCATTCAAATATTTAGTGCCAAACATTTTATAGAATTCTTCTTCTAGCACTTGAGCACAATTTTCCTTTCCATCATACTCACTAAAGATATTAAAAAGATGAAGCGTATGAGAGAAACTCAATTCCATATTTTTGTAATTTTCTTTTATAAACTAAACTAATGATAAAAAAAGAAACTAAAAGACTCGATTGCAAGATCTAAAGATATACCTTCAAGCACTCACCTCCCTGGCAACGGCGCCAGAAAAGAGCTTGATGTCTACTACACAACCTTCTTCTTGTAGACGTTGTTGGGCCTCCAAGTGTAGAGGTTTGTAGGACAGTAGCAAATTTCCCTCAAGTGGATGACCTAAGGTTTATCAATTCGTGGGAGGCGTAGGATGAAGATGGTCTCTCTCAAGCAACCCTGCAACCAAATAACAAAGAGTCTCTTGTGTCCCCAACACACCCAATACAATGGTAAATTGTATAGGTGCACTAGTTCGGCGAAGATATGGTGAAACAAGTGGTATATGGATGGTAGATATAGGTATTTGTAATCTGAAATAATAAAAACAGCAAGGTAGCAAGTGATAAAAGTGAGCGTAAACGGTATTGCAATGCTAGGAAACAAGGCCTAGGGTTCATTCTTTCGCTAGTGTAAGTTCCCTCAACAATACTAACATAATTGGATCACATAACTATCCCTCAACGTGCAACAAAGAGTCACTCCAAAGTCACTAATAGCGGAGAACAAACGAAGAGATTATAGTAGGGTACGAAACCACCTCAAAGTTATTCTTTCCAATCAATCCATTGGGCTATTCCTATAAGTGTCACAAACAGCCCTAGAGTTCGTACTAGAATAACACCTTAAGACACACATCAACCAAAACCCTAATGTCACCTAGATACTCCATTGTCACCTCAAGTATCCGTGGGTATGCTTATATGATATGCATCACACAATCTCAATTCATTTACTCAACCAACACATAGAACCTCAAAGAGTGCCCCAAAGTTCTACCGGAGAATCACAACGAAAACATGTGCCAACCCCTATGCATAGGTTCATGGGAGGAACCCGCAAGTTGATCACCAAAACATACAACAAGTGAATCACGTGGTATCCCATTGTCACCACAGATACGCACGGCAAGACATACATCAAGTGTTCTCAAATCTTTAAAGACTCAATCCGATAAGATTACTTCAAAGGGGAAACTCAATTCATTACAAGAGAGAAGAGGGGGAGGAGAAACATAAGATCCAACTATAATAGAAAAGCTAGCGATACATCAAGATCGTATCGTCTCAAGAACACGAGAGAGAGAGAGATCAAACACATAGCTACTGGTACATACCCTTAGCCCCGAGGGTGAACTACTCCCTCCTCGTCATGGAGAGCACCGGGATGATGAAGATGGCCACCGGTGAGGGTTCCCCCCTCTGGCAGGGTGACGGAACTGGGTCCCGATTGGTTTTTGGTGGCTACGGATGCTTCTGGCGGTGGAACTCCCGATCTATGTTCTGTTCTAGAAGTTTTAGGGTACGTGGATATATATGGGTGCAAGGAGGACCCCACGAGACAGGGGGCCACGCCCTAGGGGGGACGCGCCCCCCACCCTCGTGAGCACCTCGTGCCTCCCTTGACATGGGGTCCAAGTCCATCAGGGGTGTTTCCTTCCAAAAATAAATTCTCCCTCTGACATTCCTTTTCTTCGAAACACTAAAATAGGCATAAAACAGCAAATCTGGGCTGGGCCTCCGGTTAATAGGTTAGTCCCAAAAGTAATATAAAAGTGGATAATAAAGCCCAATAATGCCCAAAACAGTAGATAATATAGCATGGAGCAATCAAAATTTATAGATACGTTGGAGACGTATCATTCTCTTACATGCGCTACTAGTGGAACAGCTAGTCCTTGCTGATATAGGATGCCTCTTCGCATGGTTATGGCGTATCCGGGTGACAGCCCGTCCCCCAATGGCCAATAGATGTTGTGTAGATAGAGCATATCACATATGTCTTATTAGAAGCAATCATCTATGTTATTATTGGTCTTCACACATATTTCTAATTACAGACATGTTTGCCACGTATCACACACATCTTGATATATTGAACCGTTTTTGTTCTCTTGTCTCAACGCAAACAGTTCATCCGACTGAACTCCATGCCGTATATCGCACACACCTTGATCTGGCTGACCCTTTCTTTTGTGTTGCCTAATCACAAATAGACCATCCGCGTGAACCGTATGATGTATATCACACACACCTCCATCTGGCTACCCGTTTCTTTTCTTCCTCCTCATCGCAAACAGTTAATTGAACTGAACCATATGCCCTGCATCACACACGCAACTAAATTCTGAACTGTGTTTGATGCATCCTCCATCGCAAATGTTTTGCACCTTTTTGACGGGTTTTTTTAATTCATCGTTTGTGATTATTGAATCGCACACAGTTTTGTCGAAGGGTCTCTGATCATAGTGTCACGTTAGCAACATCCTATAGTAGTGTGGTCCGGAAAATATCACCAAAAAGTTTCGCTGCATTTGGACTTCGTTTGGTATTGATTTCTGCGAAGTAAAAAACCAGCAAGACACAACAACTTGCACTGGGCACTAGGCACTATGTCAATAGGTTAGTCCCAAAAAAAAATAAAGTTGTTATAAAATGATTGTAAAACATCCAAGAATGATAATATAACAACATCGAACAATCATGGTGGAGGCACTCCATGGGCGACGTCGCCCGCCGCTGGAGGTGGTCGAGGTAGCGAAAGGGATGGTGCATGAGAGCCCCTAGCGGCGCTGACGAGCTCGGCGATGCAGTCGAGCCAGTCATCGTAGAGGTCGTCGACCGGGCGGTAGCGCAGGAGCTCACGTGCCATGAGCAGCGCGGCCTGCGCGTCCGTCAGTGCGCGACGAGCGTGGGACGACAAGCCGGCCGGAGTCAGCGACGGGGTGGCGGTGCGTCCATCCCGCCGCACGGAGGGGTGCAGTGATGTGGCCAGCTGCTCATTCACTGCTAGGCCAGTGGCGGCGTTGGTAGCGGGTGATGGAGAACGGCGGGGAGGTCCGTCAATGGGCACTGTGTGAGCGACGCGGGCGGCGAGGGAGGCGTGGCGCTCAGCACGGGCTTGGTGAGCGTCAGACATGGATGCGATGGAGTAGTGGAACGCGGATGGACGGAATAAAAGGCTTGAGCGCACCCGCTACCTGGCGCGCCAAATTTCGGATTACGGGTTCCGGCAAACCCTTGAGGTTCGAACACTAGGGTGCGCACGAAGATCTCTCTCCCCCGCGAGACCACTCTCGCAACAATCTCTAAGCCTAGCTCGCCGAACCCGAAGAACAAGGGACACAAGGGTTTATACTGGTTCAGGCCACCATTGTGGTGTAATACCCTACTCCATTGTGGTGTGGTGGATTTCCTTATAGGCTGAGGATGAACGAGTACAAGGGATGAATAGCCTCCTGAGGAGAGGTGTTCTTGAGCTCAATGAGGTTGTGTGTGAGTGGATGGTCTAGTCGGAGTGGATCCGATCCAAGATGAGCCGATCCCTGACAATGGTGGTGGCTAGTCCTATTTATAGAGGCCCTGATCCTCTTCCCAAATATTAGGCAGGAAGGGATCCCACAACGGCGAATTTGAAGGGGGACAACTAGTACAAGCTATCCTGACAAAAGGTGGTCTTCGCCTACCAAAGGCTCTGGTGGTGATGCCTCCATGGGCTCCATGGTGACCTCTGTCCTGCCGTTCTGCTGGCCTTGGTCTTGATGCACCAATATGGAAACCTTTGGCTGATGCCTCGGGACTCCTCGCCTGCACTTGCCTCTTTAGCACCAAATGGGAACTGGCACCCTGCGCCCACTGGCGCCCGCCTGGCCTTGGTCGTCATGGCTCACGTCACGTGAACCTCGCGAGGTGCCCCTTGCATAGACATCTCAGCCCCTTGGGAGCTAGCCTAGGGAGGCTGCCCCTAAGGAGGTCTTGGGCATCGTCCGCCTCGTGAGGCTTGACCCCTTGCTGATAAAGATGGGTCGTACCAGGCCGCTGGTGGAGCCACGCCCTGGGCCGCAGGCAGGCAAGTCTGGGTACCCCCATTCCCAGGTTGCCGACACCCTATGTTATAACTGTTTCTTGAGGAATCACATCCGACATAATTATCCATCATTGATCCATTTCCTACGAGCTTTTCACATATTGATCTTTGCTTAGTTACTTTTCTGTTGCCACTGTTACGATTGCTACAAAAACTACTACTGTTACTTTTGCCACCATTACCGTTACTTCCATACTACTTTGCTACTAAATACTTTGCTGCAGATATTAAGTCTTTCAGGTGTGGTTGAATTGAAAACTCAACTACTAATACTTGAGAATATTCTTTGCTCCCCTTGTGTCGAATCAATAAATTTGGGTTGAATACTCTACCCTCAAAAATTGTGGCGATCCCCTATACTTGTGGGTTATCAACACTATTTTCTGGCACCGTTGCCGGGGAGCATAGCTCTATTCTTTGAGTCAATTGGGATTTATATCTATTGATCACGATGAGGAACTTGAAAGATTAAAGAACCAAGATTTTTCCCTCAACTACGAGGGGAGGTAAGGAACTGCCATCTAGCTCTACACTTGACTCACCTTCTGTTATGAGTAAATTTGCTACACCTACACCTATGATTGATTCTGATATGTCGCATGTTATTGATGATGCCACTTCTGCTATGCATGATGCTTATGATGAAACTACTTCTATGCTTGATAATACTGTGCCATTAGGTGAATTTCTTGATGAACAACTTGCTAGGGTTAGAGAAAATGAAATTATTGAAATGGATAATATTGATGAAATTGATGATGAAGATCCTCCCCCTAGATATGAATTTCCTGATGTGCCTGAGGGTTATGTTATGGATGAAGAAACTGCTAGAGACATTTTTGCTTGCAAAGATAGATATGATCTTAAGAAACTTTTAGCTAAGTTGAAAGAAAAGTCTTTGAATGCTAGAATGAAATATGACCCTGCTTTTGCTACTTCACCTATGTGTATTTCTGATAAGGATTATGATTTCTCTGTCGATCCTGAGTTGATTACTTTGGTTGAATCTGATCCTTTTTATGGCTATGAATCTGAAACTATTGCTAAACAGAATGATATAGCCACCCTAGTCACTCATGAGGAAAAAATTCTTTACTACTATATCCTTAAGTTATTTCCATTCTCATTAAAGGGTGATGCTAAAACATGGTTTAGTTATCTTGCTCCTGGTTGTGTGCGTAGTCCCCAGGATATGATTTATTACTTCTCTGATAAATATTTCCCCGCTCATAAGAAACAAGTTGCCTTAAGGGAAATATATAATTTTGTGCAAATTGAGGAAGAGAGTCTCCCACAAGCTTTGGGGAGGTTTCTCTGATTACTTAATGCTTTGCCTAATCATCCTCTCAAGAAAAATGAAATACTTGATATCTTTTATAATGGACTAATCGATACTTCTAGAGACCACCTGGATAGTTGTGTTGGTTGTGTTTCAGGGAAAGAACTATTGAGCAAGCTGAATTGCTATGGAATAATATATTGAGTAATGATAATGATTGGACACTTCCTAAACCAACTCCTAAGCCAACTTCGAAGAAAAGGGGTATTCTATTTCTCAATCCTGAAGATATGCAAGAGGCAAAGAAATCTATGAAAGAAAAGGGTATTGAAGCTGAAGATGTTAAGAATTTACCACCTATTGAAGAAATACATGGTCTTAATAACCCGACATAGGTAGTAAAGGTAAATTCTCTCTATAGATTTGATGAAGGTGATATTCCTCGTAATAACTCTACTAGCCAATGCTTGCATGAGTTTGATAATTCTATTGTTAAACAAGAAAACTTCAATGCTTATGTTGGTAGACAATTGAAACGTAATGCTTATATTGTTGAACACTTGAGTGATTATATGTCTAGAGTTAAACGTGACCTTAAATTTATTAGTAAACATGCTTCTATGATTACCACTCAGGTAGAACAAGTGCTTAAAGCACAAGATGATTTGATCAATGAATTAAATATTAAGAAAAAGATAATGTTGTTAGAGTTATGACTAGAGGGGGTAGAATGACTCAGTAACCTTTGTATCCTAAGGGCCACCCTAAGAGAGTTGAGCAAGATTCTCAGAGAACTAATGTTGATGCACCTAGTCCTTCTAAGAAGAAGAAAAAGAAAAATGATAGGACTCTGCATGCTTCTAGTGAACCTGTTGTTGACACACCTGAGAATCCCAATGATATTTCTATTTCTGATGCTGAAACACAATCTGGTAATGAACATGAACCTAGTGATAATGATGATGTTCATGTTGATGCTCAACCTAGCAATAACAATGATGTAGAGATTGAACCTGCTGTTGATCTTGATAACCCACAATCAAAGAATCAACATTATGATAACAGAGACTTCTTTGCTAGGAAGCACAGTAAAGAAAGATAACCATGGGTTCAGAAACCCATGCCTTTTCCTCCTAAACCATCCAAGAAAAAGGATGATTAGGATTTTGAGCGCTTTGCTGAAATGATTAGACATATTTGTGTGCATATGCGTTTGACTGATATGCTTAAAATGAATCCTTATGCTAAGTATATGAAAGATATTGTTACAAATAAAAGAAAGATACCGGAAGCTGAAATTTCAACCATGCTTGCCAATTATACTTTTAAAGGTGGAATACCAAAGAAACTAGGAGATCCCGGAGTACCAACTATACCATGCTCTAATAAAAGAAACTATGTTAAAGTTGCTTTATGTGATCTTGGAGCCGGTGTTAGTGTTATTGCTCTCTCTTTATATCGTAGACTTGATTTGAATAAGTTGACACCTACTGAAATATCTTTGCAAATGGATGATAAATCACGTGCTATACCTGTCTGTATATGTGAGGATGTGCGTGTTGTGGTTGCAAACGTCACTATTTTAACAGACTTTCTTATTCTTGATATTCCTGAGGACGATAGTATGTCGATTATCCTTGGTAGACCCTTTTTGAATACTCCAGGGCTGTTATTGATTGCAACAAAGGCAATGTCACTTTTCATGTTAATGGTAATGAGCATATGGTACACTTTCCGAGGAAACAACCTCAAGTCCACAATATAAATTCTATTGGAAAAATTACAACAATTACTATTGGAGGTTTTGAATTCCCTCTTCCTATTGTCAAGAAGAAATATGATATTCTTATTATTGGGGACATGCATATCCCCATTGAGGTAACCTAGTGTTATTTGAAAATTCTTCGGTTACATGTTATTCGGAAAGAGTTTGTTAACAAGACTTGATCAACCTTGTTAGTGGAATCCTTTTGATGAGCACGAGATGGATGAAGTTAGAAAGCACAACTCTCTGTACCATCCTTTTACTTTCTGTTATTTAGATTAAATAAAGCAAAAATAGTATTTTCTGTCTGTTTTCTGAATTATCCTTGCAATAAAAATACCCCGAAAATAGAAGTTCTCCAAATGTCCTGAAAATGAAATATGATTTTTTGTAGAATATTTAAGAATTTCTGGCACTGAGAACACACCAGGGGGGCACCATTTGCCCACGAGGACACAGGGCGCGCCCACCCCCCTGGGGCGCGCCCCTACCACTTGGGCCCCACATGGACCCCCTTCACTTACTCCAGCACCCACTCACTTTGTCTTCCTCCAGAAAAAAATCCTCCCATAGCTCAAACCCGTGTTCTAGCTCATCTTGCTGCCATTTTCGATCTCTTTTCTCAAAGCTCCTTTTAAAAAACTGTTTTGGGGGATTGTTCTTCGGTATGTGACTCTCCAGTGGTCCAATTAGTTTCTGTTCTAGTGATTTATTTATTGCAAAGTTTTGCTGCTAAGGTGACCCTTTTCTTGAGCTTGCATGTCAAATTGATAAGCTCAAAAGTAGTTTTAATGCATAATATAGCCTCTAGGCACCTGTGGGAGTAGTTGCTATCAATCTGGTTGAGTTTGATTCACTTTTATTTTGAGTCACTAAAAAAATTTCAGAAATTTTTCAGAGAAAGAAAATGATGAAGAGATTGTTGAGGGGCTCTTCGAGCCGAAGCTCGAAGGATAAGAAGAATGAGGAGAATAAAAAGGCCAAATACAATCTTCCTCGCACTACAGAGGTTCGGCCGTGCGAATGATCTTGTGATGCGTTCTTGAGAGACTCCAGAATTTATGATGAATTTTATTACTTGGCTGAGAATGCAGGCCTCACCGACTTCCTCCACGACCAGCGCGAACAGTATCTCCTACTCACTAATATTTTCATGCAAAATTTTTATTTCGATGCTAAGAAATCACCACCTTCAGTGGAGTTTCACTTATATGATGAGGTCATGGAGATGCCACTCCATGATTTTTGTCAGGTCTGCAAGATACCCATTGTGGGCAGCATCGAGGAACCACGTCGTAGTGATGTGGATGGATTTATTGATAGAATTGTTGTAGGGCAAACAAGGAAAGTTTCCGATGCAAGAATTACTAGTATACATTTTCCTGTTCTATGTTATTTTGCGATATTTGGTAGTAGATGTTGAATTGGTCGCGGGAACAGTGGAAATCTTAGTGCTCCTGATCTTGTCATTTTGCGCCATGCTTTGTTTCGTGATACAACTTTCAGCTTAGGTGCTACTGTTGCTAAACGATTAAGTCTGAACCATACAAAGGGCCCCATCTTCGGAGGCATCTTTGCTTCATGCCTTGCTAAACACTTTGAGATACCTATTAGGCATTATGAGAAATAGGAAAGGTTGTTGCCCCCTATTTTTCTAGATTATAAGAGTATGGTAGCACATGAATTTATTGTTAAAAATAAGAAGAAGATGCTTGCCTGCACCCTCTTTGTTTAACATACTGTGAGACTATTACCTTGCCTGCACCCTCTTTGTTTAACATACTTTCAGGCATGTACCTCATCTTACCCGAGGACATTTATGCATACTGGAGGCTGACACAAGTACCAGAGCCTGAGCCTAAAACTGAGCCTGAGCCACCACTTGACCCTTATCGACAATCTGTTTATCAGTGGGATCTAGAGGAGATTGCCAACCAGTGGCACCCTGAGGACCCTCCTCAGTACTCCGGAGAGAGTAGCTTCGATCCATGGGCATAGACCAACTTAGGCCAAAAGCCTAAGCTTGGGGGATTACGTATTCCTCACGGACATTACATTCATGTTCACACACTCATTCTAGTTGTCGGTGCTCATCCTTTTTCATTGTACTATCCATGCTAGTTTATTTTCTTTTCTAAGACTTCTTCTTGTGTGTTTGAAAGACCTTAAGAAAAACCAAAAAAAATAGTTGTAGCTTTTAGCTAGTTTACTTTCCATGCCTGTATTAGTAGTAATTAAAGAAAAGCCAAAACGATTTCTCGTTCTTCTTTTGCCTGTTGGGAGCTTTCCCGTGTAAATAGTTTTATTTCATTTCTTATTCTTTGTGGGTCAAGAGGAGAAGACCATGATGAAAATGTTATGTCAGGACCGGTTCTTCGGGGTATAATTTCCCAGAAAATGGCCCTTGTGCTCATCATCCCCAGCATTACTGTTAGCTGATGAGGCACCAACTTGATACAAAAATTCCAAGCAAAGTACATAATATGTAGTACAACACCATCCTAGCCTATGAGTACAACAATTGGTTTTCTAGTGGCTGAAGGCGGAAGCGGTTTGCGGGTCACCAGCGTCTATGGGACTCCATTTCCCATAGGAACAGCTGACCAGGATAACTCCTATCTTCGTGAGGCTGCTATCTCCATTGCGTAGGTTCCGGGGCTGTCATCACAACGCTCCTCTCCACGCAAGAAATCTGGCCAAGACAATAGCCAGGGACAAGCCAGTGAGTACTTTGAATGTACTCGCAAACATTAAGAACACAGGTATAATATAGCCACTGATAATCATGCTTAAAAATATTCTGTGATCACTTCGCAAGTTATGAAATAAGGTTCATGATGCACGCAAGTAGATCATTTAAATAAATCATGAGTAAACAATCAGGGTGTAAAATATAATGCACCGATCGGGTGTCTGAAGCGACGCCTCGAAAGGATGATAATATGAAGCATGCCTCAGTCGGGCGTCTGAGCGACACCACAGAAAGAGCTTATATATAATAGGAGTAACAAGCATGCCACAGTCGGGCGTCTGTGCGACACCACATAAAGGGCTTATAAGTAAATGGAATAACAAACATGCCACAGTCGGGCGTCTGTGCGACACCACATAAAGGGCTTATAAGTAAATGGAATAACAAACATGCCACAGTCGGGCGTCTGAGTGACGCCACATAAAGGGCTTATATATAAATGGAATAACAAGCATGCCACAGTTGGGCGTCTGTGCGACACAGCATAAAGGGCTTATATATAAACATAATCACAGTGACTATCCAGGAGGTAGTACCATCCCAAGGACATTCATTATTTCAAACAATACAACGGTTAGTCCACAATGATAATAATCATAACCATCATATATCACAAGTCATAATCCATATTCTGGTTTAGTAGTTTCTCCTCTGAAGACCGACACTAAGACCGATGCTTGACCCATCCCAGACTGTAGTCCTTAACCATGGACACGGCTATTCGAATTGGTTCAATATCTCTGCAGAGGGTGTACTCTTTACCCACAAGTAACGGATTTCTTTAGTCCATATGAACTAATTCCGTCTACGGTCTTTTAGTCGAAAACACGCCTGACTTGCACACACCAGCTTAACTTTACTCGTGTATGGAATCACCCAGACACCTGTTAAGCAAAACTCTAAGTGGGGAGGCTACAACCTCGCGTAGCATGGGATCAAATTTTTATCGCGTGCTCTAAGGGGTGGCCTCCCCTCTCGGTCCCAACCGGAAACACCCATGCCCCCGGACCAGGTGGCATGCCTACCAGCTACAACCGGTATCTTTCACCATGGCCTCTCTGTACAGTGTGTGCTAGGACAGGGGTTGACAACTTACTGAACCGTACCCTACCTACGGCAAGGGCAAGTGGCAGCACGAAACAAGTATGGGGGTTACTGGAACAAGACTCAATCTACGGCCGACTCAGGAGGCTTATGTATTTCCTGCATGGTTAGCTCAAGAATTATATTTCACAGCCATCAGACACAACCACCACTTATCATACCTCCCCCTGCCCCACCGGCCATAACTGTCTCGACGAGGGACAAGCTCGTGTCTACACAAGATAGAGACTTTCCCGGGTCCTTCCCGGTAGGCATGAGAGGCATATGAGGGTGATTGCTATCACAAGCTTATCCATTTCCAACAGCAAGAATTTTCATTCATGCACTCAAGGTGTATGATCATATCGTCACATAAAAATAACCAACGCTTCATGTCGAGGTGGTGTTATAACCGTATCGAACAACCCACAAAACATTATGCCAGGGTTCAGAATGCTTGCCTTCAAGGTGTGGAGAGTCAGGGTGCATTCCAAAACTTTGAAAGTTTTCTTCTCTCTCCCACAAATCCTATTTTTGGAAATATTTAAATTAACACATAGTTTAAAAACAGTACAAAAAAGTTGCTTGGAAAATTTTGAAATAAATATGAAAATAAACTAGACAATATTTGAGGAACAACAGAAAAAGATTCAAGTCATTTGGATTCATATTTTAAAAGTTATAGCCAGTCAAAGTTTTGGTCAAATCTGTTTCTAAAATAAAACAGAAAAGAAAACGTTTCAAAAGGAATACGCTTTCCGGGTAGCGAAGATGTACTCTGGGGTTTACGTCTTCACTTATCCAGCATGGACCGGCTCGTGGTCACTGACAGTGGGTCCAGCGGGCCCACTGGTCAGGTTTGACTGGTCTCCACTCCCTCCCCTTTCCTCTGCCTGAGCGGGGGCGGGACTCCGGCGATCGTCGCCGGCGAACGGGGGCTCCTCGAGGGCATCCGAGGCCAGGGATGGATCCGCCACTCCTAGGCGGTCCTCCCGGTGGTCGACTGGCTAGCGGGGACGGAGGGAATCGCAGGCGGCGAGCTCCGCGGCAGAGAGAGCTTCGGGCAGGTTTGGGGCTCTGGGATACCGTGGCTCCCGACCGTGCTTGAGGTGCTGGGAAGCTCCATAGGGTCAAGGGGAGTCGAGCGGTGGTGTTGGAAGGGCGGGGGAGGCCCTGGCTTCGACAGACGGAGTTGGGGCGTGGCGGTGACCGAACTATCCAGAGACGGAGAAGATGGCTTTCCCCCATTGATTTCGGGCTGCGTGTGAGTTGTGGGAGTGGCCTGAGGTTGCCTGGGTGCTCGGAGGAGCTCGGGAGCCTCCTTTTATAACGCAACGAGGTCGGTTCGCGACGGCCGTGGATAAGCTCGTCGGCGACCACCGTTCTGTTGCTGCAGGCGACGTGGTGACGACGTGCGCTAGCGGACGGCCTTGCAGATGAGGTCGGGTTGTTCAAAGGGGGCAGCTGGCGCGCTGCTGCGGCTTGGGCGGCGCCGTCCACGGCAAAGCCCTGCTGCGGCCGTCGGCGGCTAGCGTCGGTGGCGCTGTGGGGCGCCAGGAGCAGGGGCCAGGCGGCTCTGCGGCGCGGGAGGAGTTGGGGCACTGGCTATGGGTGGCCAAGGGGCAGCACGAGCACGGGTCGGGCGGCAGCAAGACGCGGTGGCTCAGTGCGCGCGTGTGCAAAACGTTCGCTTTGGGCACGCCCAGCGCACGCACGCTACGTGCTCGTCACAATGCCAGAGCTTGCTAGAGGATTAGGTTGGGGCTGGGGACTAGCAGGCCTGGGGTAGGGTTAGTTAGGAGCTCAATGGACATGGTTGTTAGGTCAGATGATCAAGATCACAAAGCAAACCAATAACCATGCCAAATCTGCTCATACACTCAAGGTGTTCGACAGAATGCTAAGTGCATCTAGGCAACTCTTGGGGTGGCCCAAATTTCCAGATCATAGTCTCTCTAGATGAATGGGAGGGTGGTGAGGTTAGTTTGCCAAAAGCTCAAACTTGTTAGTGTAAGTTTTGCAAATCCACAGTTTTGGACAAAAAGAAAAAGGCATTGTTTCATAAACCAAAAATCTTCCAATGGGTCCACTCTTCTGGACTTAAGGGTTTTGCAAGATGGGCTATAAGTAGGAAAAAAGAATCATAGCTAAAAGGGCAAGTTAAAATATGGTTGTTGTACAAATCACCATGCTGGACCAGAATGAAGAAGAGGTTGATTCACTCAAATTTTTCAAAGAACACAAAAGGGTTTTTGCATAAAGTTGCATAATATACTCCAATTAACATCCCATAATTTTGGTGGAGGCTAGAAAGAAATATTTAAATGGCTTGTAGTGCAAAATTGCCCACTGGACCAGATTTTAAAACTTGGTGTAGAGCTCAAAATGCTAAAAGAATGGAATATATTTTTGCATAAAAGTGATTTAAACGCATCACATGACATCTCCAAATTTTGGTCAAAATTTTAAATAAACTTATCAAGTGGTTGTAGTTCAAAAAGGCTCCAAAACAAATGAAAAATCATTTTAATGAATAAAGCTCAGAGAGAATTAATTATGCAATTAAATTCCACTGATCATAGAAATGTTTTTCTTGAAAGGGCAAACAAGTCCAATAACATATTTGAAAGTTTTTCATTTGAGGTAAAAACTCCATAATAATAGGGTAAAGAAAGGCCCTGAAACCAAAAGAAACTAGAAAATAAAAGTTTAAATTTCCTGGCAAAATTTTAATTAAAAAAATAAGGCCAAAAATTTTGGGGTGTCACAGCACTACCCCCCTTAAGAAAAATCTCGTCCTCGAGATTTGTTAAAAGCTGTTTTAAAAAATGCCATAAAAAGTGGCTACAGTGAGAGGGCAATAAGTGGTGTAAAACCACAGTGTGGAAGACTGGCGCTGGGTGGAAAAATCTACGGTTAGGGGAAAACGAGAGATTCCTACGTTGGATACAGTAAATTTAGAATAAATTCTAGATTTAAAATACGCTGGTCGTACCCGAGAGCACAGTGTTCTCTCTGGCTGACAGGTGGACCCGGGGTCCACTGTCAGCCTCTTCTTCTTCCTCTCGTTCTCTCTTCTTCCTCTCTCCCGCGCGCTTTCCCACGCTTTCTCCACCGGCGATGTTGTGGGGACCCCGACTCGCAAGTCGTGATCACCGAATGCAAGTGTATAGTGATCCCAGAGATCAATGCTCACTGAACACACAGAAGCTGAATAACAAGAGTCTTACATCCATACATACCGTCTTACACAAATAGTGACCAACGTGGTCAAGTCTTACATCGATAAAGCCTTAAGGGCTGAACATCAAATGAAACATAGCAGCGGAAATCGTCGTCGATAAGTAGAACCCATGCCATCTGCCTTAACCCTACAGGCATTCTGACTGGGAACGTCCTAGTTCGCATGATCGTCTCCAAAGAACTCTTCTTCGAACTCCGGTTCTCCCATGCCTGGTCAATTAAATAACCAGTGGCAAGCCAATGAGTACTTTGAATGTACTCGCAAGCAACCCATGATTTGGTTCAAGGTACAGTAATGCATGACATAGGTAAAGTTTTGCATAAAGCTAGTTTTGAGTGCAGGACATGTTCAACATCCTATAAAGCATGCATCAAGAGAATTCAAGTAACCATAAGATCTGGTCACAGATATCAACATAAATAGAAAGGGGCACCAACCCATTTATCATAAACAGAGAGGGCACCAACCCATCTCAATCGTGTCAAGTCCTCTGACTTGATCCAAGACAACACCATCATCTCACACACACCGGGTTTGAAAACAAGTGGACGTAGCCCAAGAGCGGTTACCCAACTGTCCTTGACCGTGGACACGGCTATTCGAATAGTTTTACACTCTGCAGAGGTTGCACACTTTACCCACTAGATCCGGGGAACTTCCGTGTCATCCACGACCCGCGGTACCTCAAGTACCCGGGGTAAGCACCCGATCACTACCTTTCCCTAGACGATACTAACATGGAGTCCACTCGATTGGTAGTAACCCCCGTGCCGAACATTTCACATCATAAAGTTGTGGAGCCTCGCTCCCATTTTCATCACATACCACAAGCACGGGGTACCAACGGTGTGTCCGGTGCCCTGTGAAAACAGTCATGGCCGCCCTACCTGGCACGACCCCGTCCCAAGAGAGAGCACCAACTCTCCCCCGTCACTAGTAATGCGGGCTCCAAGCTAGTATCGGTCTAGGTACTCAATAATACCCTTTCCCATATAAGGGTAGAGTGGTCGCGCATGTAAGGTTGGAATAACGGTCGCAACTCCGACCAATCCGTTTTGAAAACAACACACACCTTCCTTGGCACACCACTTCGTCATCAAGTGGTCACCCATCTCATCATCTCCCTCGGGCATAGGTGGCACCCGACGGGGTTTTCGAAAAGACTTTTGAAATCACATTGCCTCCTTCACCATGCACAAACCCACCCCATTTGCGTAGCATCTACATTTGCATCCTATCTACTCCCACCGGCATAACCCTCATAAGAAGGTAGGGCCATGCACACTGCAAGTATCAACGAGGAAGTAATCGTGGTAACCAACCCACGTGGTTCACCATCTCATCATGATTCCGATGCATCGATAATAAAGAGCTAAAAATGACATGCATATAAAGGGGTATCATAGTCATGGTCAAAGGGCTGCTTGCCTTGGTTGGCTTGATCTTCAAAGTCTTCAGGCTCTGCTCCTCCTTCTTCCTCAGCTACCTCGTCAAACATGGGATCTAACGTCGCAAGAAAACAACGGGAAAATAAGACAATAATAAAAACAGAAAAGTCAAAGTGCTCACAAAAATGTCAACTTATTTTTGTAAAATACTAAGAGGAAGGCTAGGAAGGGGACAACTTTTGGTTTTGGTTTTGGAGCAGCAAAATAGGAGTTATGGATTTTCAAAGGCCTATTTAAATGCTAAAAACCACATTTAAATATTTACAGAGAATAAAAGGTGGTTGGATTTGAATGAAAGTTGCACCATTAAATAGGTTGCAATATTCTAGGAATTTAGAAATTGGAATCAATGCATTTGGATTAATATTCTGTCCTGTGGAATTTTTGGAAATAATACAGAAAAGGAAAAAGAGAAACGGCGCTGTGCCACTGGGCTAGAGAGGCCACAGCAGCAGCAGGCCCAGGGGGGGGGGAACCCAGCCCACGCGGCCGCCACATCGAAGGCGTAAAGGCTGAATACGCCTTCAGCCGACGGCGGATCGGTGCGCGCGCGCGCGCACGTTTTAAACCTGACGGGTGGATCCCACCCGTCAGGGCGTGTGGCTGACGGGCCGGCCCCACGGCGGCCGTCGTCTACCTCCGGCCAGAGGCGACGGCGAGCTCGTCGGCGGCGATACAGGGCACGGGAAGGGGCGCGGAGGCTACCGTTGGACTCAGGAGCGAGTCGCGGTTCTGGTGGTGGTGGAGACGGTCGCCGTGGTGGCCTGCTTCGCCGGCGACGAGGTCCCGCGGCGGAGGTGCTTCGGGCGCCGGTGGTTCCGGCCGTTTCCGGCTGCAAAACGAGGGGGAAAGAGAGGGGAAAGCATCAGTGAGGCGAGGGGAGTCCAGTTCGAGAGAGAAAAGGAGCGGAGGAGGCCTGTACCCGCAGATCGACGGCGACCCGAGGCGGCGGAGCTCGAGCTCGATCTCGAGCTCGGGCGGCTCTGGAGAGAAGTGGGTGGTTCCGGGGGTGGATTGGGTGTGTGGAGGGGCGACAGGGAGGAAGAGAAGGGCTCGGGAGCGCCTTATATAGGCTGGCCGCGGTTCACCGTGGGCGTGGCCTACGGGCGCCCGCGGGATCGACTCTGGAAGCCGTTGGAGAGAGGTTGGAGCTGTCCACGGCGCTCGTGGGGATGGAGTAGGGCGCCAGGGAGGAGGAGAGAGAGCGGGGGAGTGTTCTGGCGCCCGCGCGTGTGAGGCTGGCCATTGGCCGAGCCGGACGGCATCGGGCACGCGCTGCAGGAGGGGAGAGAGAGGGAGAGACAATGGGGACGGCACGGCGGCGTGTCGCAGACGTCAAGACACATCAACTGGCGCGATGGGAAGGCACGAGGCGGTCGGGAGGCGCGGTGTCAACGGTCGGCGCTCTGGCAGGCGCTCCAGAGCGCGACTTTGGCCGGCATCCGCGGGTTTTCCGCGTCGCGCGCGCGTCCTTTTCTGTCTGGAGGCTACAGTGGAAGGGGGCAAAACCTGGAAAGAGCCTGGGATGCTCTGGGGTGCAGAGGGGAGAGAGAGAGGCTGGGAGAGAGAAGGGAAGCTGTTGTCCAGAGAGGACAAACGTGATTCCCTCCTTCCTCCACATTGCTTCCTCGGGTAGAAAAGTGTCTAAGTGACAGAGGGGAGTGAGGAGGGGTTGTGGCAAAAAGATGAACTCAAGGAGATTAGTGAAAGTGGCAAAAATAGGCTTTTTAGTATTTTGCCAGAAGGTGTTTGATGGAGTTTTGGGTAAGCTAATGACTCCCACTGGCCAAGATACTCCAAGGGGTGAAATGTCACATATATTTAGGGCCTTCCACCCATTTTGAGCTTATTTGGACAAAGTTGCCAATGCAACTTTTGCAAACCCTAGAAATGGGCAGAAATGGATTTGTGTAGATCCAGTGGAGTAAATCATTTCTCCTTGATGTGCCACTTGGTGTGGTAGCCTTATTTGGTCACATGATCAGGCTCACCAAAGTTGGGGTCCTGGAGAAAAAGTTGGTAGTGCAAAGTAGTTCAAACTTGATTCTGGTCAGAGAGGGTTTTGAGGCACTTTGACCAAGACTTCCTATTCTCCAACCTGTGCCATTTGGTCCAGATGCATCATTAGACCAATGAAGCATGTCCACCAAGTTTGAGCACATTTGGACATACTTGGCAATGTAAAGTTGATCAAACTTCAGAATGGACAGAGATAGTTTTGAGGGGTTTTGATGGTGTTATCTTGTTCTCCAAGTCATGAGACTTGGCAAGATCATCTAATATGTCATATGTGACATGATGGAATTTTCCTGGAATTTTTGGAGAATATTTCCTTTGTAAATATTTCAAAAGCTTGAAATATCCAGAAAGGGTTTTAGAGGGATTTGACCAATATTTTGAACATGACCAGGTGTTGAAACTCTTATATATGGACAATATATGTCCTATGAGTTTCCCTAAATTTTGTCAAATATTTTTGAAACAGTAAAGTAATTTTTTTCCTATTAAAGACCATTTCTGGCCTTAAGAAAAAGCCTTTAAATAAAATAGAACAGTAACTTTTAAAATTATATTTTTGTGGTTCCTGGGCATCCTATATCTAATAGGAGTCTAATATATTTTTGAAAAGATTTTTACTGCCCTTAATCAAGTACTTGTAGTGCAAACCTCAATTCAGGGGTTTTTGGAAAACTAATTTTAGAAAATACTTTCTGGCCAAATTATTTTTGTAAGAAAACTCCATATAGCACTATTCACATGGCATGGTCATTGGTCAGGAGCTTGGGGTAAGGAGGTGGAATATAGAGGGCAGAGTAGTTGACTTCAAGAAGCACTTGAAAGAAACACAGAGAGAAAACCAACTCCAAATAAAAGCCAAAAAAAAATGCAAAAAGTTTTTGTTGGTCCAAATTTTCATGCTTTAATAATGAAAATGAAATGTTACAAAATGCACGGTGTGATAGACCTACCCCCCTTACAAGAATCTCGTCCCCGAGATTCCTAAACTAGGCTTAAAAGAGATACGGAAATTCGGATCTAAGGTAGTCTTCACGCTCCCAAGTTGCTTCTGCTTCAGTGTGGTTGCTCCATTGGACCTTGAAGTACTTGATGGTGCGGCTTCGAGTGCGTCGTTCAGCCTCATCCAGAATGCAGATGGGCCGCTCACGATAAGTCAAATCAGGTTGAAGACACTTCCGGAGTTGTGACACGTGGAACACGTTGTGCACATCAGAAAGTTCAGGTGGAAGTTCCAACTGGTAAGCCACCTCCCCTCGTCGCTCAGTGATCTTGAAGGGCCCAATGTATCTCGGAGCGAGCTTTCCCCTGACATGAAAGCGCTGGGCTCCTTTGAGAGGGGTGACCCGGAGATAGACATGGTCTCCAACTCGGAAGTTTATGTCTCTGCGACGTGAGTCCGCATAGCTCTTCTGCCTTGACTTGGCAGACTTCAGACGCTCTCTGACAAGCTGGACTTGCTCTTCTGCTTCACGAAGGATATCAGGCCCAAAGACAAGTCCTTCTCCGGTCTCCGACCAGTTGAGAGGTGTACGGCACTTCCGCCCGTATAACACTTCAAATGGTGCCATCTGAAGGCTGGCCTGATAACTGTTGTTGTAAGAGAACTCGGCGAAAGGGAGGCAATCTTCCCACTTAGCTCCATAAGCTAAGACACAGGCTCGGAGCATGTCTTCGAGTATTTGATTCACTCGCTCGGTCTGACCTCCGGTCTGTGGGTGGAAAGCAGTGCTGAAGGACAACTTGGTCCCCATAGCCTCCTGGAATTTCTTCCAAAACCTTGAGGTGAACTGGGTTCCTCGATCTGACACAATCTCCTTGGGAACACCATGAAGGCTCACGATTCGGTTGATGTAGAGACTGGCTAACTGGTTCCCCTTGTAGGTCGTCTTGACAGGAATGAAGTGGGCCACCTTGGTCAAATGGTCAACGATGACCCATATTGAGTCATGTCCCTTGCTTGACCTGGGTAAACCGGTGATGAAGTCCATCCCGACTCTGTCCCACTTCCATTCAGGCACCTTAAGGGGTTGCAACAATCCAGCGGGTCGCTGATGCTCAGCTTTGACTCTCTGGCATACGTCGCATTTTGCAACATAGGTGGCAATCTCCCTTTTCATCCCGTGCCACCAAAATCTTTCCTTCAGGTCTTGATACATCTTGGTGCCTCCAGGGTGGATGGAATATGGGCTGTCATGAGCTTCTTGCAAGATCAGGTTCTTGAGCTCAACCTTGTTGGGCACGCAGATGCGATTCCCAAACCACACAATTCCTTCCTCATCTTCTGAGAATCCTGAGGCTTTGCCTGCCTTGATCTTCCTCTTGATGCCTTCAATACTCTCATGCCCCTTCTGAGCTTTCTTGATATCATCCATCAAGGTAGGCTTAACTTCGAGGCTGGCCAAGAATCCTGGTGCAACCAGTTCCAACCCGAAGCTTTCAAGTTCTTCATACAAGGCGGGTAGCTTGTGCTTTAGCATAGCATTCAAGGAGCAAGCCTTCCTGCTCAACGCGTCTGCTACCACATTAGCCTTTCCAGGGTGGTATTGAACACTGAGGTCATAATCCTTTATCAACTCCAGCCATCTTCTCTGCCTCATGTTCAATTCCCTCTGAGTGAAAATATACTTCAGACTTTTGTGATCCGTGTATACCTCACATCGCTTCCCCAAGAGGTAATGTCGCCAAGTCTTCAGGGCATGAACCACTGCTGCTAGCTCAAGGTCATGAGTAGCGTAGTTCTCTTCGTGAGGTCGTAGCTGCCTTGAAAGGTAGGCCACGACTCTGCCTTCTTGCATCAGAACACCTCCCAGTCCGATTCTTGACGCATCACAATATATCACAAACTCCTTGTGTATATCTGGTGTGGCCAGAACTGGAGCGGTGGTTAGCCTCTTCTTCAGCTCCTGGAAGCTTTCTTCGCACTTCGGCGTCCATTCGAACTTCTTGTCCTTCTTCAAGAGCTGAGTCATGGGTCGGGCAATGCTTGAGAATCCTTCAACGAACTTGCGGTAATATCCCGCGAGTCCGAGGAAGCTTCTGACTTCCTTCACATTGCTCGGGGATTGCCATTCAGTCACGGCTTCTATCTTGGCAGGGTCGACTGACAATCCCTCTTCTGTTAGAACATGTCCCAGAAATCCAACTTCACGCAGCCAGAATTCACACTTGCTGAACTTGGCATACAGTTGGTGCTCTCGAAGCTTGTCTAGGACCATCCTCAAGTGTTGCTCGTGCTCTTCTTCCGACTTCGAGAAGACAAGAATGTCATCAATGAAGACGACGACGAACTTGTCCAAATATTCCATGAAGACCTTATTCATGAGATACATGAAGTAAGCTGGGGCATTGGTCAACCCAAAGGACATGACCGTGCATTCATACAGGCCATATCTGGTTACGAATGCCGTCTTCGGAATATCTTGGGGTCTGATCTTCAGTTGGTAGTACCCAGATCTGAGGTCGATCTTGGAGAACACCTTGGCCCCATTGAGTTGATCAAACAGATCTTCAATCTTGGGAAGTGGGTACTTGTTCTTGATTGTAACCTCGTTGAGGGAGCGGTAGTCAATGCATAAGCGGATGGTACCGTCCTTCTTTGCCACAAACAGAACAGGTGATCCCCAAGGGGAGGCACTAGGGCGGATAAATCCCTTCCTCAACTGCTCTTCCAACTGCTTCTTCAATTCTGCTAACTCCTCCGATCCCATCCTATAAGGCTTCTTATAGATGGGTCCTGCTCCGGGTATGAGCTCGATGATGAACTCAATGTCTCGGTCAGGAGGCATTCCTGGTAGCTCATCAGGAAAAACATCGGGATACTCGCATACTACCGGCACTTGTTCCAATCCAACTTCAGTCAGACAGTTGGCTTGGTTGGCTTGAGCAGAAGAGGGGTTGGAGGCAAATTTGACTTTGACTCCTCGGTCATTGGTCATAGTGACCGCCCGGTTGGCGCAATCAATCAAGCCTTGGTGCTTGCTGAGCCAATCCATTCCCAAGATCACATCCAAGCCTTGTGATTTTAGGATGATAAGGTCTGCTAGGAAGTCTACCCCGTTAATGGTAATCCCGACTCCTTTACATCCTATCTTGGCTCTCATCTCTGCTCCGGGGGTTTGTACCACCATAGGGTTATTCAGGGGTGTAGGGGTCATGCCACTTTTTAATGCAAAACTTTGGGTGACAAAAGAATGCGTGGCTCCAGAATCAAACAAAACAGTTGCGGGTGCTGAATTGACAAGGAACGTACCCAGCACGACGTCCGGGTCTTCCTGGGCTTCTTCCGCGGTGACATGATTCACACGACCCCTGCCATTGTTGGGCAAGTTGCGGGGAGCTTGGTTCCTTGGTGGCATTCCACGGCCTTGTCCCGGGTTCTGCGCATTGGGGCGCGGGGCGTCAGGTTTCTTGTTGGGGCAATTCTTGGAGTAATGCCCTGGCTGTCCACATCCGAAACAAGTGACTTGATTGGGGACGACGCCCTTGCCAGCATTGTTATTGGGGTTGTTGTAAGCTGGCCTGGGGTTGGCATACTGCTGAGGTGGATAGTTGGTGCGAGGTGCAGGAGCTCTTGGCTGCTGATAGGTTGGCTTGACCGGGGCTGGCTGCCACGGGCGAGGCTTCTGGTTGCTGGAGCTACCCTTGCTGATCATCTTGCGCTTACGAGTGTCATCCAAGGCACGTCGCTTGTCCTCAAGCATGAGTGCCTTGTTCACCAGATCAGGAAAGGTTGGGCAGTCACACACAACAAGCGAGTACTGCAGAGTCTGGTTAAGGCCTTCCATGAAGCGCTCCCTTTTGGCAGCATCAGTGCTGACATCCTCAGGGGCATACCTTGAGAGAACACTGAACTTCTGCATGTACTCCTTGACAGTGCTACTACCTTGCTTCAGGGCTCGGAACTCACGCTTCTTGATGGCCATGATTCCAGAAGGGATGTGGGCCTTGCGGAATTCCGTCTTGAAGGTGTCCCAAGTGATGTCTTGCTCAACATGCATAGCCTTGAATCCATCCCACCAAGCTCTGGCAGTCCCCCCGAGACAGTGGGCAGCATACGCCACTTTATCACGGTCCTCAGTGCATCCGACTAGTGCCAGCAGATCCTCAATGGTGCGGACCCAGTCGTCTGCATCCAGGGGTTCAGCAGTCTCGATGAAAGTGGGTGGTGCATGCTTCTTGAATTCCACCAGTGTGGAACGTCCATGGCCGTGCCCCGCCGGCTGGCGGTTGACAGCCTGAGCAATCATCTGGAGGGCTGCAGTGTTGGCTTGGCGCTCCTCTCGAAAGGCTTGGAGAAGCTGAGCCATATCCATGCTTGGAGGAGGTGGTGGTGGTGGAGTCTGTCCTTGGGCTTGGTCCTGGCTGGCTCCGGCCTCAGCAGAACCTCCGGCTTCTTGCGGCTGGGTAGAGGTACCAGTACGTGTTACAACAGGCATCCTGTTGGAGCGGTCAAGGTCTCATGATTGGGAACAACAATGAGGGAAAGCAGTATAGATGGAATGCCTAGTAAGGGGGTGGTGTGACACAATTTAAGTTAAACAAAGGCCAGAAGGGCCAAACTCATGCATTAAAACCAAATGAGGAATGTAGTCGTTTACAAGTTCCCGAAGGGAAAGTACGACTTCATGAAAGCAAGCTGAACGCAAACGCAACATAACATGGTTTCACAAGAACCATTACAAGGACTCGACTTCGCAAAAGGGGTACACGACCTATCCTACCATAGGCTACGAGCTAGCCTATCCTAGTCCTGAACGGAGTCTAAGTGGTGGAATGCTCGGTCGGGTATTCTGGCTCCTCTGGATCTTCCTCCTCATCTTCATCTGTCTTGGTCTCCTCATCGCTCGAGGAAGCGGGGGAGTGAAGGAGCAGAACACGGCGCTGCTTTGCTGGTGGCGTCTTGAAGAGGTTGCGGTACTCCTTTGCCGTCATACGGCGTGGCTGAGGTGGTCCCTCGGCATGTGCGACCTGTGGGGGTCGTCCGCCTCGATACGCTACTGCGGGCTGTCCAGGGGGCGCTCCATCCTTCTTGATCCTGTCTGCCTTCATCTGAACTATGCGGAGGAGCTCCTTGGTCTCGCGGAGTTCCTTCCGAAGCTCCGTCGACTCCGAGGCCAGGTGTTGTGCCAGACTGTCGGCACACAAGCTGAAGTAGGTCTGGAAGCGGAGAGAAAGTCCCTCGTCCAAGGGTGGTGCTGGTGCGCTGCTCTCGTCATCACCTTCCTTACGATAAGGCAGGTAACGAGTGGCTGGCTCTCTCGCCATCTCTGGCAGGAGATCCCGGAGGCGAGTCAGCGCCTTGAGGGCAGCAGTCTCCACGGCGAGAAGCAGTGTCGCCATCTGGGGTCCCTCAAAGAACCAGCTCGTCGGGGCGTCATTCGCCCTCACGACTACCTCCACGTGATACTCCCTCTTGGTGCTGTCGACCCAGTGCTCGTGGTAGGAGAAGGTGGGGACTCGAGTGAACTGGCACTTCCTGAGGCTATCCTCAAGAAGCACAGGAAACCCAGTGGTCAGGAAGTCCTCGGGTACGGCGGCCATCTACAAAAAGTGGAAGGGAAAGGGTCAATAAAGGAATGTGACCTATGTTTGGGATACTAACATAAACATAGGTATATGGGTAACCTGGTGGATAGTCTCGCTCTAACTAACGTCCGTGCTAACTAAGGCTTCCTACAGTCAGGATGGCTCTGATACCAGCTCTGTGGGGACCCCGACTCGCAAGTCGTGATCACCGAATGCACGTGTACAGTGATCCCAGAGATCAATGCTCACTGAACACACAGAAGCTGAATAACAAGAGTCTTACATCCATACATACCGTCTTACACAAATAGTGACCAACATGGTCAAGTCTTACATCGATAAAGCCTTAAGGGCTGAACATCAAATGAAACATAGCAGCGGAAATCGTCGTCGATAAGTAGAACCCATGCCATCTGCCTTAACCCTACAGGCATTCTGACTGGGAACGTCCTAGTTCGCATGATCGTCTCCAAAGAACTCTTCTTCGAACTCCGGTTCTCCCATGCCTGGTCAATTAAATAACCAGTGGCAAGCCAATGAGTACTTTGAATGTACTCGCAAGCAACCCATGATTTGGTTCAAGGTACAGTAATGCATGACATAGGTAAAGTTTTGCATAAAGCTAGTTTTGAGTGCAGGACATGTTCAACATCCTATAAAGCATGCATCAAGAGAATTCAAGTAACCATAAGATCTGGTCACAGATATCAACATAAATAGAAAGGGGCACCAACCCATTTATCATAAACAGAGAGGGCACCAACCCATCTCAATCGTGTCAAGTCCTCTGACTTGATCCAAGACAACACCATCATCTCACACACACCGGGTTTGAAAACAAGTGGACGTAGCCCAAGAGCGGTTACCCAACTGTCCTTGACCGTGGACACGGCTATTCGAATAGTTTTACACTCTGCAGAGGTTGCACACTTTACCCACTAGATCCGGGGAACTTCCGTGTCATCCACGACCCGCGGTACCTCAAGTACCCGGGGTAAGCACCCGATCACTACCTTTCCCTAGACGACACTAACATGGAGTCCACTCGATTGGTAGTAACCCCCGTGCCGAACATTTCACATCATAAAGTTGTGGAGCCTCGCTCCCATTTTCATCACATACCACAAGCACGGGGTACCAACGGTGTGTCCGGTGCCCTGTGAAAACAGTCATGGCCGCCCTACCTGGCACGACCCCGTCCCAAGAGAGAGCACCAACTCTCCCCCGTCACTAGTAATGCGGGCTCCAAGCTAGTATCGGTCTAGGTACTCAATAATGCCCTTTCCCATATAAGGGTAGAGTGGTCGCGCATGTAAGGTTGGAATAACGGTCGCAACTCCGACCAATCCGTTTTGAAAACAACACACACCTTCCTTGGCACACCACTTCGTCATCAAGTGGTCACCCATCTCATCATCTCCCTCGGGCATAGGTGGCACCCGACGGGGTTTTCGAAAAGACTTTTGAAATCACATTGCCTCCTTCACCATGCACAAACCCACCCCATTTGCGTAGCATCTACATTTGCATCCTATCTACTCCCACCGGCATAACCCTCATAAGAAGGTAGGGCCATGCACACTGCAAGTATCAACGAGGAAGTAATCGTGGTAACCAACCCACGTGGTTCACCATCTCATCATGATTCCGATGCATCGATAATAAAGAGCTAAAAATGACATGCATATAAAGGGGTATCATAGTCATGGTCAAAGGGCTGCTTGCCTTGGTTGGCTTGATCTTCAAAGTCTTCAGGCTCTGCTCCTCCTTCTTCCTCAGCTACCTCGTCAAACACGGGATCTAACGTCGCAAGAAAACAACGGGAAAATAAGACAATAATAAAAACAGAAAAGTCAAAGTGCTCACAAAAATGTCAACTTATTTTTGTAAAATACTAAGAGGAAGGCTAGGAAGGGGACAACTTTTGGTTTTGGTTTTGGAGCAGCAAAATAGGAGTTATGGATTTTCAAAGGCCTATTTAAATGCTAAAAACCACATTTAAATATTTACAGAGAATAAAAGGTGGTTGGATTTGAATGAAAGTTGCACCATTAAATAGGTTGCAATATTCTAGGAATTTAGAAATTGGAATCAATGCATTTGGATTAATATTCTGTCCTGTGGAATTTTTGGAAATAATACAGAAAAGGAAAAAGAGAAACGGCGCTGTGCCACTGGGCCAGAGAGGCCACAGCAGCAGCAGGCCCAGGGGGGGGGAAACCCAGCCCACGCGGCCGCCACATCGAAGGCGTAAAGGCTGAATACGCCTTCAGCCGACGGCGGATCGGTGCGCGCGCGCGCACGTTTTAAACCTGACGGGTGGATCCCACCCGTCAGGGCGTGTGGCTGACGGGCCGGCCCCACGGCGGCCGTCGTCTACCTCCGGCCAGAGGCGACGGCGAGCTCGCCGGCGGCGATACAGGGCACGGGAAGGGGCGCGGAGGCTACCGTTGGACTCAGGAGCGAGTCGCGGTTCTGGTGGTGGTGGAGACGGTCGCCGGGGTGGCCTGCTTCGCCGGCGACGAGGTCCCGCGGCGGAGGTGCTTCGGGCGCCGGTGGTTCCGGCCGTTTCCGGCTGCAAAACGAGGGGGAAAGAGAGGGGAAAGCATCAGTGAGGCGAGGGGAGTCCAGTTCGAGAGAGAAAAGGAGCGGAGGAGGCCTGTACCCGCAGATCGACGGCGACCCGAGGCGGCGGAGCTCGAGCTCGATCTCGAGCTCGGGCGGCTCTGGAGAGAAGTGGGTGGTTCCGGGGGTGGATTGGGTGTGTGGAGGGGCGACAGGGAGGAAGAGAAGGGCTCGGGAGCGCCTTATATAGGCTGGCCGCGGTTCACCGTGGGCGTGGCCTACGGGCGCCCGCGGGATCGGCTCTGGAAGCCGTTGGAGAGAGGTTGGAGCTGTCCACGGCGCTCGTGGGGATGGAGTAGGGCGCCAGGGAGGAGGAGAGAGAGCGGGGGAGTGTTCTGGCGCCCGCGCGTGTGAGGCCGGCCATTGGCCGAGCCGGACGGCGTCGGGCACGCGCTGCAGGAGGGGAGAGAGAGGGAGAGACAATGGGGACGGCACGGCGGCGTGTCGCAGACGTCAAGACACATCAACTGGCGCGATGGGAAGGCACGAGGCGGTCGGGAGGCGCGGTGTCAACGGTCGGCGCTCTGGCAGGCGCTCCAGAGCGCGACTTTGGCCGGCATCCGCGGGTTTTCCGCGTCGCGCGCGCGTCCTTTTCTGTCTGGAGGCTACAGTGGAAGGGGGCAAAACCTGGAAAGAGCCTGGGATGCTCTGGGGTGCAGAGGGGAGAGAGAGAGGCTGGGAGAGAGAAGGGAAGCTGTTGTCCAGAGAGGACAAACGTGATTCCCTCCTTCCTCCACATTGCTTCCTCGGGTAGAAAAGTGTCTAAGTGACAGAGGGGAGTGAGGAGGGGTTGTGGCAAAAAGATGAACTCAAGGAGATTAGTGAAAGTGGCAAAAATAGGCTTTTTAGTATTTTGCCAGAAGGTGTTTGATGGAGTTTTGGGTAAGCTAATGACTCCCACTGGCCAAGATACTCCAAGGGGTGAAATGTCACATATATTTAGGGCCTTCCACCCATTTTGAGCTTATTTGGACAAAGTTGCCAATGCAACTTTTGCAAACCCTAGAAATGGGCAGAAATGGATTTGTGTAGATCCAGTGGAGTAAATCATTTCTCCTTGATGTGCCACTTGGTGTGGTAGCCTTATTTGGTCACATGATCAGGCTCACCAAAGTTGGGGTCCTGGAGAAAAAGTTGGTAGTGCAAAGTAGTTCAAACTTGATTCTGGTCAGAGAGGGTTTTGAGGCACTTTGACCAAGACTTCCTATTCTCCAACCTGTGCCATTTGGTCCAGATGCATCATTAGACCAATGAAGCATGTCCACCAAGTTTGAGCACATTTGGACATACTTGGCAATGTAAAGTTGATCAAACTTCAGAATGGACAGAGATAGTTTTGAGGGGTTTTGATGGTGTTATCTTGTTCTCCAAGTCATGAGACTTGGCAAGATCATCTAATATGTCATATGTGACATGATGGAATTTTCCTGGAATTTTTGGAGAATATTTCCTTTGTAAATATTTCAAAAGCTTGAAATATCCAGAAAGGGTTTTAGAGGGATTTGACCAATATTTTGAACATGACCAGGTGTTGAAACTCTTATATATGGACAATATATGTCCTATGAGTTTCCCTAAATTTTGTCAAATATTTTTGAAACAGTAAAGTAATTTTTTCCTATTAAAGACCATTTCTGGCCTTAAGAAAAAGCCTTTAAATAAAATAGAACAGTAACTTTTAAAATTATATTTTTGTGGTTCCTGGGCATCCTATATCTAATAGGAGTCTAATATATTTTTGGAAAGATTTTTACTGCCCTTAATCAAGTACTTGTAGTGCAAACCTCAATTCAGGGGTTTTTGGAAAACTAATTTTAGAAAATACTTTCTGGCCAAATTATTTTTGTAAGAAAACTCCATATAGCACTATTCACATGGCATGGTCATTGGTCAGGAGCTTGGGGTAAGGAGGTGGAATATAGAGGGCAGAGTAGTTGACTTCAAGAAGCACTTGAAAGAAACACAGAGAGAAAACCAACTCCAAATAAAAGCCAAAAAAAATGCAAAAAGTTTTTGTTGGTCCAAATTTTCATGCTTTAATAATGAAAATGAAATGTTACAAAATGCACGGTGTGACAGATGTTTAGCGCATAGGGCATCTAGGCCGTACCTGCGGTAGTGCGCGGCGTGCTAGCTGCCGGTGCAGCGTGCACTCACCTCGCGGGCCAGCGTGCTATCGGCACTGCTTGCGGATTCGCCTTCGAACACCGTCGATCGGGTGACGAGCGGTGCTGGTGGACTTCGCCCACCATACACCGAGCTCGAGCTATAAAACGGCCGAGGTGTTCCTCTCTTCTTCCTCGCACCTGGCCTCGCTTCTCCTTCTCCTTCTTCCTCCTCCATTTCCGTTTACAGAAGCTCGGGTGAGGCTCTAATGGCAGAGGCGATGCCAGACTGGTACATGATCCTGGTGTGCGGAGGGCTGGCGGCATTGCTGGGGCTCTCCGTGCTCCTCTGTGCGATGATCCTCGATGATTGTCGTGATGCTGCCGCTCGAGTGTTGGCTCTCCGCGGTGGCGGGGATCACGAGGAGTAGGTGTGGTCTCGGGTGCTAACTATTGTTGGTGTGCAGGAGGTAACTCGTATCCGGATGATTATCCACTAATCTCTCTTTCAGAGACTGTGGTGCGATACGGAGATGATTAGCCAGATGCAACACGGTTACGTGGTGTTGCAAGTAGTGTATGTGTTCGAGTGGTTGCGGTTGTGAGTCTGCTGCCATGGTGCTGCGTGAATAAAATTCCATGTCGTGAGGAGACATATGCTGTAGCAACTCAGGGAAAAGAAATCTCACTCCAGGATTTCTCGCGAGGAAAAAAATTAGTTAATCAAAATTTACAGCAGCAAAAATTACTCATTACAATTGAAACCAAAAGTTCATCTCATCGCACAAGGTTTAGAATAACACGCATGAGTTACAACACTTAACTAAATGCGAGAAGACAACAACATAGCAGTGACGTCTAGAATGAAAATGGCAACTGGACGGGGTCCCGAGAAAACGTCTCTGGTACTGGGGCGCACTCTTCTTCTATCGGGGGAAGCAGATTGATCAGTCGATGAACGCATCTCTCCTGGTCGGGCCTTAGTGGTCTGCCGATGGCGATCTAAGGATTTAAATCAGCGAGGCTCTGGAGATAACCCATTACTCGTCGGGTCAAACGCTCTTGGGCGATGACATACTAGACAAGGTTGGCCGGTACTGGGTCTCTCTCAATTCGTCCACCGGGAAAAGATGTCACTTCCCCGGGTGCTGCACGGCTCGGAAAGTAGTAATACCCTCATTCGCTGGCATAGGGCACCGTGAATCGAAGAAGAACAAGCACTTCGTGTGCAGCCGCTTCTATGGCCATCTGCGGAGTCGGCATAGATTTCCCCAGGAAGGAGACTTCCGTTGGGTCTTGGTTTGAGTTTACGGGAGGGATGTGCACTACTGCCCAATATTTTGAGGTGGAAGAGGTGATCCTCGATTTGAGCAGCTCGTACTGGGGTGGCTGGGTAGAAACCATGGTACTGCAGGTAAAGTCCCATAATATCTTAACAAAGCTACCCGGGGTGGCATCTGGGGTTCTCAGATAAAAACTAGGGCTCGGCATGGCAAGAATTGGTTGAGAGGGTTGCGCACAAGATGAGGGGTACTCAGCAAGGTCATGAGGTGGCCTTTAATATAGCATCCTGGCAGGGTCATTTACCATGGTGAGGGGCAACTGGTTTTGTCGATTCTGCTCTCATGGGGGTTGGGGTCAAAGCCACAGATACACACATCTCACAAAGTGACGTGTTACTATGGTGCCGTCGGGGTTGGTTTTGGTAGCTATGCCCGGAATTAAAAATGCAGCCATACATCAACACATCTACTATTTAAATTAGGGGCGCATATGCAGACAACATAGCGGTGATACAAGGTCACAAAGTTATAGGTTGTGTACATACTGAGACTCGGTACTACTCGAGTGACTTAGTCCACCTCGTTTATATCTAAGCGGGCGTGCCTCGTGGATGTCGAGGTTTCTCCACAGGCTTCACCGTCGGAGTTAGCTGCAGGTGGTTGAGGAACTGCAGGGTCGGGGTAGTGATGATGACCATCGCGGGGATTGTTGGCCACAATCCCGTTGGAGTGTGTTCCCAAAAGGCGACGAAGCACTTCTGGGGTCATCAAAGCACCTTGGTTGATGGCTGGGGCTGACCTCAAGGTCTCGATCGGTTGTCTGAACAGCACGACTGGGCTGTTGGTGTCGGCCTCAGCCTCTCTTCATGCCGGGGCTCGGCGAACCAGTTCTCCACGAGCTGCGATCAGATCAAGGGTGATTTGATCGAACAGTCCCTCTAGTGCACTTACATAGCGCACTAGATGCAATAATGCAGGATCCGTCTCGTGGTCTCCGTTGGCGACTTGGGGTGGTCTACCATACCCGTCACGGCTGGGGTAGTAGTAGAAGGAGCGACAGTTAACTCGGGGTGACAAGTGCAGGAGTTGAACTATAGCTTCTCGAGCAGCTAGTTGGATGGCTTGTGGCTCAAAGGAAGTTGTCCTTCCGGTGAACCTGTAGGGGTGTTCTGGTGATAAACCCCTACCATAGATGTGCACAGTGGCCCAAAATTGACGGCTCTCACCGCTCATGGACCCTTGGTACACAACATATTCTGGGGGCTCTTCTAATGCAAAGGCACGGCGGGTGAGGTTTGCTAGCATGGTCACAAAACCTCCAAGGTTGGCTGCTGTGGTCTCATTGTGAACAATGGGGCCAGGCATTCTAGCTCGGTTTGGGGTAGAGGCTGTGCTGCGCTGGGTTGAGGCGAGCATGCCCTTTTTATAGAAAAAGGGGACGGAGTCTTCCTTCGCATGCTTGCGAAAAGGACTATTTGGGGCCGGTCACTGGCGCGTGATCGACAGGCTAGGTTGATAGGTTGGGCACCGACTGCCAAAAGGGGTCGGTTCACTGTGAGGCTATCTTACACGAGAACCTTGGCCGGGGTTTGGTTAAGGTCTGGTTGGTTGATTTACCTAGGTTTCTCGACCCGGCTAAGATAGGATTAGCCAATGGTCAGCCTGGCTCTGATACCAAGTTTGTCAGGACCGGTTCTTCGGGTTATAATTTCCCAGAAAATGGCCCTTGTGCCCATCAGCCCCAGGATTACTATTAGCTGATGAGGCACCAACATGATACAAAAATTCCAAGCAAAGTACATAATATGTAGTACAAGACCATCCTGGCCTATGAGTACAACAATTGGTTTTCTAGTGGCTGAAGGCGGAAGCGGTTTGCGGGTCACCAGCGTCTATGGGACTCCATTTCCCATAGGAACAGCTGACCAGGATAACTCCTATCTTCGCGAGGCTGCTATCTCCATTGCATAGGTTCCGGGGCTATCATCACAACACTCCTCTCCACGCAAGAAATCTGGCCAAGACAATAGCCAGGGACAAGCCAGTGAGTACTTTGAATGTACTCGCAAACATTAAGAACACAGGTATAATATAGCCACTGATAATCATGCTTAAAAATATTCTGTGATCACTTCGCCAGTTATGAAATAAGGCTCATGATGCACGCAAGTAGATCATTTAAATAAATCATGAGTAAACAATCAGGGTGTAAAATATAATGCACCGATCGGGTGTTTGAAGCAACGCCTCGAAAGGATGATAATATGAAGCATGCCTCAGTCGGGCGTCTGAGCGACACCACAGAAAGGGCTTATATATAAAAGGAATAACAAGCATGCCACAGTCGGGCGTCTATGCGACACCACATAAAGGGCTTATAAGTAAATGGAATAACAAACATGCCACAGTCGGGCGTCTGTGCGACACCACATAAAGGGCTTATAAGTAAATGGAATAACAAACATGCCACAGTCGGGCATCTGAGCGACGCCACATAAAGGGCTTATATATAAATGGAATAACAAGCATGCCACAGTCGGGCGTCTGTGCGACACCACATAAAGGGCTTATATATAAACATAATCACAGTGACTATCCAGGAGGTAGTACCATCCCAAGGACATTCATTATTTCAAACAATGCAACGGTTAGTCCATAATGATAATAATCATAACCATCATATATCACAAGTCATAATCAATATTCTGGTTTAGTAGTTTCTCCTCCGAAGCCTGACACTAAGACCGACGCTTGACCCATCCCAGACTGTAGTCCTTAACCATGGACACGGCTATTCGAATAGGTTCAATATCTCTGCAGAGGCTGTACTCTTTACCCACGAGTAACGGATTTCTTTAGTCCATCGGAACTAATTCCGTCTATGGTCTTTTAGTCGAAAACACGCCTGACTTGCACACACCAGCTTAACTTTACTCGTGTATGGAATCACCCAGACACCTGTTAAGCAAAACTCTAAGTGGGGAGGCTACAACCTCGCGTAGCATGGGATCAAATTTTTATCGCACTCTCTAAGGGGTGGCCTCCCCTCTCGGTCCCAACCGGAAACACCCATGCCCCCGTACCAGGTGGCATGCCTACCAGCTACAACCAGTATCTTCCACCATGGCCTCTCTGTACAGTGTGTGCTAGGACAGGGTTTCAAAACTTACTGAACCGTACCCTACCTACGGCAGGGGCAAGTGGCAGCACGAAACAAGTATGGGGGTTACTGGAACAAGACTCGATCTACGGCCGACTCAGGAGGCTTAAGTATTTCCTGCATGGTTAGCTCAAGAATTATATTTCACAGCCATCAGACACAACCACCACTTATCATACCTCCCCCTGCCCTACCAGTCATAACCGTCTCGACGAGGGACAAGCTCGTGTCTACACAAGACAGAGACTTTCCCGGGTCCTTCCCGGTAGGCATGAGAGGCATATGACGGTGATTGCTATCACAAGCTTATCCATTTCCAACAGCAAGAATTTTCATTCATGCACTCAAGGTGTATGATCATATCGTCACATAAAAATAACCAACGCTTCATGTCGAGGTGGTGTTATAACCGTATCGAACAACCCACAAAACATTATGCCAGGGTTCAGAATGCTTGCCTTCAAGGTGTAGAGAGTCAGGGTGCATTCCAAAACTTTGAAAGTTTTCTTCTCTCTCCCACAAATCCGATTTTTGGAAATATTTAAATTAACACATAGTTTAAAAACAGTACAAAAAAGTTGCTTGGAAAATTTTGAAATAAATATGAAAATAAACTGGACAATATTTGAGGAGCAATAGAAAAAGATTCAAGTCATTTGGATTCATATTTTAAAAGTTATAGCCAGTCAAAGTTTTGGTCAAATCTATTTTTAAAATAAAACAGAAAAGAAAACGTTTCAAAAGGAATACGCTTTTCGGGTAGCGAAGATGTACTCTGGGGTTTACGTCTTCACTTATCTAGCGTGGACCGGCTCGTGTTCACTGACAGTGGGTCCAGCGGGCCCACTGGTCAGGTTTGACTGGTCTCCACTCCCTCCCCTTTCCTCTGCCTGAGCGGGGGCGGGACTCCGACGATCGTCGCCGGCGAACGGGGGCTCCTCGAGGGCATCCGAGGCCAGGGATGGATCCGCCACTCCTAGGCGGTCCTCCCGGTGGTCGACTGGCTGGCGGGGACGCAGGGAATCGCAGGCGGCGAGCTCCGCGGCGGAGAGAGCTTCGGGCAGGTTTGGGGCTCTGGGATACCGTGGCTCCCGACCGTGTTTGAGGTGCTGGGCAGCTCCATAGGGTCAAGGGGAGTCGAGCGGTGGTGTTGGAAAGGCGGGGGAGGCCCTGGCTGCGACAGACGGAGTTGGGGCGTGGCGGTGACCGAACTGTCCGGAGACGGAGAAGATGGCTTTCCCCCATTGATTTCGGGCTGCGTGTGAGTTGTGGGAGTGGCCTGAGGTTGCCTGGGTGCTCGGGGGCCTCCTTTTATAACGCAACGAGGTCGGTTCACGGCGGCCGTGGATAAGCTCGTCGGCGAATACCGTTCTGTTGCTGCAGGCGACGTGGTGATGACGTGCGCTAGCGGACGGCCTTGCGGATGAGGTCGGGCTGTTCAAAGGGGGCAGCTGGCGCGCTGCTGTGGCTTGGGCGGCTCCGTCCACGGCAAAGCCCTGCTGCGGCCGTCGGCGGCTAGCGTCGGTGGCGCTGTGGGGCGCCAGGAGGAGGGGCAGGCGGCTCTGCGGCGCGGGAGGAGTTGGGGCACTGGCTGTGGGCGGCCAAGGGGCAGCACGAGCACAGGTCGGGCGGCAGCGAGACGCGGCGGTTTAGTGCGCGCGTGTGCAAAACGTGCGCTTTGGGCACGCCCAGTGCACGCACGCTACGTGCTCGTCACAATGCCAGAGCTTGCTAGAGGATTAGGTTGGGGCTGGGGACTAGCAGGCCTGGGGTAGGGTTAGTTAGGAGCTCAATGGACATGGTTGTTAGGTCAGATGATCAAGATCACAAAGCAAACCAATAACCATGCCAAATCTGCTCATACACTCAAGGTGTTCGACAGAATGCTAAGTGCATCTAGGCAACTCTTGGGGTGGCCCAAATTTCTAGATCATAGTCTCTCTAGATGAATGGGAGGGTGGTGAGGTTAGTTTGCCAAAAGCTCAAACTTGTTAGTGTAAGTTTTGCAAATCCACAGTTTTGGACAGAAAGAAAAAGGCATTGTTTCATAAACCAAAAATCTTCCAATGGGTCCACTCTTCTGGACTTAAGGGTTTTGCAAGATGGGCTATAAGTAGGAAAAAAGAATCATAGCTAAAAGGGCAAGTTAAAATATGGTTGCTGTACAAATCACCATGCTGGACCAGAATGAAGAAGAGGTTGATTCACTCAAATTTTTTAAAGAACACAAAAGGGTTTTTGCATAAAGTTGCATAATATACTCCAATTAACATCCCATAATTTTGGTGGAGGCTAGAAAGAAATATTTAAATGGCTTGTAGTGCAAAATTGCCCACTGGACCAGATTTTAAAACTTGGTGTAGAGCTCAAAATGCTAAAAGAATGGAATATATTTTTGCATAAAAGTGATTTAAACGCATCACATGACATCTCCAAATTTTGGTCAAAATTTTAAATAAACTTATCAAGTGGTTGTAGTTCAAAAAGGTTCCAAAACAAATGAAAAATCATTTTAATGAATAAAGCTCAGAGAGAATTAATTATGCAATTAAATTCCACTGATCATAGAAATGTTTTTTCTTGAAAGGGCAAACAAGTCCAATAACATATTTGAAAGTTTTTCATTTGAGGTAAAAACTCCATAATAATAGGGTAAAGAAAGGCCCTGAAACCAAAAGAAAAACTAGAAAATAAAAGTTTAAATTTCCTGGCAAAATTTTAATTAAAAAAATAAGGCCAAAAATTTTGGGGTGTCACATTTTAAATGCTCTCATATGCATTATTGTTGATTTAACCAAGAGCCCATATTACCTTGTCTTCTTCCTTGTATAAAATGCTTGCAGATTCCTACTTAGTCCAATGCACGTGCACTATTATTATTATCCACATAATTCGGTCGTGTGAGTGAAAGGAAATAATAACAATATATGATGGACTGAATGAGATGAGAGAAGCTGGTATGAACTCGACCTATCTTGTTTTTGTAAATATGATTAGTTCTTCGTTCCTGATTCAGCCTATTATGAACGAAACATGTTTGCAATGATAATTAGAGATTATAGTTGCCCATGCCATGCTTAATTAGCTAGGAGTTTATAATGGTTTACCTTGCGTGCCAACATGCTATTAAAGTGGTTGCGATGTGGTATGATAGGGTGATATCCTCCTTTGAACGATTCGAGTGGCTTCACTTGGCACATGTTCACGCATGTAGTTGAAACAAAATCTACATAGCCTCCATGATATTTATGTTCACGGTGATTTATATCCTACTCATGCTTGCACTCATTGTTGATTAATCTTAATGCATATTCATGACTGTTGTCGCTCTCTAGTTGGTTGCTTCCCAGTCTCTTTCTAGCCTTCACTTGTACTAAGCGGGAATACTGCTTGTGCATCCACTTCCATAAACCCCAAAGTTATTGCATATGAGTCCACCATACCTTACTATATGCGATATTTACCTGCCGTTCCAAGTAAATATGTATGTGCCAACTCTAAACCTTCAAATGAAATTCTATTTTGTATGCTCGAATAGCTCATGTATCAACTAGGGTTGTCTATATCTTCCATGCTAGGTGGGTTATTCTCACGATGAGTGGACTCCACTCATCATTCATGAGAAAATGACCGGTAACCGGGATGCCCAGTCCCATGCTTAAATCAAATCAAAATAATTGCAAACAAAACTCCCCCAGGATTGTTGTTAGTTGGACGGCACACGTTGTTTTAGACAAGACATGGATTGATGTTTGTTGGTGGTGGGGGAGTATAAACTTTACCATTCTGTTTGGGAAACGCCTACAATGTGTGTAGCATGGAAGATATCGAGATCTCTTGGTTGTTATGTTGACAATGAAAGCATGACATTCAAAATATTTTTATCTTTGTTTCAAAACTCGAGCTCTGGCGCCTCTGCAAATACCTGCTTCCCTCTACGAAGGGCCTATCTATTTACTTTCATGTTGAGTCATCATCCTCTTATTAAAAAGTAGCAGTTGGAGAGCACCGCTGTCATTCGCATGCATTGCTATTAATTTACATTGAGTATGACTGTGACTGGATCTCTTTTACCATGAATTGCAATGTCTAGTCAATCGTTGATCTTTAGGGGTGCTCTGCATTTATGTTTTGTGTCGGGGGAAACGACACCTATAGGATCATGAAGAATCCCTTTTGCTACAGTTTGCGGGCGCAGGGCTATGGAAAGTGTGATTTGAGGGATCAACACGGGGGGGGGGGGGGGGGGATTATCCAGGTTCGGGCCGCAAGTGATGTGTGATACCCTACTCCTGCTGGTTTATGTTTATCTGGTGTTCTTGGACTAGCTACAAAGTGTGTAGGGTCCAATAAGTCCGAATCCTTCCTCAGTACATCGCGGGCCTCCTTTGGTAGTCAAAAGGGGCTGCCACAATGGCACAGAGGAGGTGGAAAGTTGTACAGTACTCGAGTCTATCTCCTGGTACTGTAGGACAAACACATTTACTGTGTTGCCGATGTGCCCTTCTTTCTTTATCGGGGACGGCGAGGAAGCTCGTCCCAGCTGTCGCCGCCTCGCCCGGCTTCGACGCGCGTCCGAACTGACGAGGCATGTAGTGCCACACTGGCTGGCTGGCTGCTGAGTTGGTGCGGTGGGAGACTCTTCATGAAGATCTGCATGCCACCACGCAAGTGCTTGCTGAGTTGGCCTGGAAGCCGCACATTGCCTTGCAGGTGCTCACCTAGTTGGTGGGCTGGCAGCTGCATGGGAACGGCGGTGGAGTCTTGCCAAGTGGGGGCCTGGTTGTGGCCCCGTGGATGTCTTTGGCAAGAGTCTTGTCGGGGCCCTGGCAAGGGTCTTGCCACGGCGCCATGGGCGTCCCCGGCAAGGGTCTTGCCGGGGGGTCTCGTGGGTATCCTTGGCAGGAGCCTTGCGGGGGCCTTGTGGGCATCCTGGGCAAGGAGCCTTGTTGTTGTCTTGTTTCTTGGTTCATATCTAGGCCTCGTAGGCCCTTTGTCTTCACAAAGGTCTGCATGCCACCATGGAGGTGCCTCCCAAGCCTTTGTTCCGATGTGGTTGATGGCATCGGGATTCTAAGACTCAAGGGTGCCGGCTTTGTTGGTGTGGGGAAAGTCGCCCCGGCAAGACTCTTGCCGGGGCCATGAACACCACGCCGGCAAGGGCCTTGCCGGGGAGTTTCACCTCGCCCCTCTGCTTCTCGTGCTTTCGGTTTGGCGCTGCTCTGGTAGTCTTGGGCCTTTGCTTACTCTTCTCTGCTAAGCGTGGCCGCAGGCGCATGGCTGCGACTGCCCGCGCACAAGTAAAGGGGTACAAAAGGGACCCCTACTTTTGTTCACCGACAGGAGCCCTGGGCCTGGGCCACATACAAGCGCGGAGCATTATTGGGCCATGGCAAGAACGGTGCGTGGGCGCGCGTGTGACCGAGTTTTACCGCAGTAACTCCCTCACCCGCTGCGCTTCCCCACGACCTGCGTTGAATGCCTAACGTGGGGGTGGTGTGTGGGGCTGTTGCTGCACGCCTGCGTCACATTGTGGTAAATGGTAAAGAGGCGGCCCGCGCCTTCCCCATAAAAAAGGAGAAACAACAGGCGCACTGTTCATTTACCCCATGTGCCTTCTCCAATCTCGGAACCGCCGCTCCCTTCTTCCTCCTCAAGATTTTTCCTTTGCTCGCCGCCGCCACGCCTTTACTGCCCTTAATCCTCCATCCCCTCTGAGTTGCCATGGCGCCCAAGACAGGCAAAGGCAAAGGGGCGGCCAAGGACGTCGGGGAGAAAAAGTCGTCAAAGAGCGAGTTGGCGGTGCTGCGGACGCAGCACACCTATTTCCCCTTGACGGTTGATGCGGTCCACCTCAGGGACTACTTCAAGACCCTGTGGGGGAGGGAGACGACGGGGCACCCTCCTACGCACATCATCCCTGCCGATTTCGCCAAGGCCGGCCCACATCGGTACCCTTCTTCATCGATTACTTTTCTTGCGGGCTCTGCCCCCTTTCTCTGATTTCTTCAACGACATCATGCACACCTTTGGCTTTCACCTCCTCGACTTTGCGTCTAATGCCATGGCGTGCATGGTCCTATTTGCCCATCTCTACGAGGGCTTCACCGGAGTGCTCCCTAGCACAACGCTCTTCTGCCACTACTTCTATCCTCGCATCCAGCCAGGAGATGCCATTTCTGGGTGCATCACATGGATCCCGAGGACCCAGGCGAAAGGCGCGAACCCAGAGGGTGCCCAAAAGGATAGGTGGGACGAGTGGCGGGGCCGGTGGCTCTGGATCAAGGAGGAGGATCCGCAGGCGTTCTGCCAAGTTCGTCAGTGCCCGCCGACCAGCCGCAAGGACTGGAGCGACCTTGATGTCAACGACAAGAAGCTCACGATCGCCACCACCAGGATCCATCGCCTCACCATGGCCGGGCTCACCCTTGAGATGATCGGGGCTGATTTCATCCGTCACTGAATCTCTTCGCTGCACAACAAGGGGAAGCCGGCCTGGGACTTCAGGAATGCGGCCGATGTCATGAGGCTCCGACCTGGCCTGAAGCATAACTTCATGATGCTGGGGCATGCCCATTTTTGCCAGAGGTTCTTCTAGCTCAATGTGGACGACGACGGCATGGCCGAGAGGACCGGCAAGGCCGTGAAGGCCAGCAAGGCCATCAAGGGGCCCCTGTTTGGGTTACCAGCGGGAGTGGTCCCGCTGAGCAACAACTCTCGCCAGTTCGCCATAATTAATCACCATGATGCCGGACTTCAATGCGCACGGCCTCGGCCGAGCCGTCAGTAGAGTAAGTGTAGGAGTTTTTCAAGAACTTGTTGGAGGGCTATGTCCACGACGAGCCACTGCTCATCCGCGACACCACCATGGAGGAGCTAGACTACATCGCTTCCAGGGCGGCAAAAGCGGCGCTTGCCAAGGAGGCCGGCAGCGCCGGCCCCGTGGAGGACGAGGCCGACGCGGCCATGGAGGAGAGAGAGCTCACCCATTGGGCGGAGTCTGCCGGGGAGGCCAGCGGCGCTGGCACCGCGGCCCCCCTTACTGAAGATGCGAGCGACGAGTCGCCCGAAGAGGAAGCCAAGGTGGGTGACCCTCCGTCCGCAGGGAGGAAACGCGTCCTACGGCGGGCCAGCTTGCCTGCCAACGGCCCACGGTGTGGCTTTGCGGGCAGGCCTGTACTGCCCATCTTCATCAACAAGGAATCAAGACCCTTGCGAGGGGCCAAGCCTCGTGAGGCGGACGACACAAGACCTCCTCAGGAGCGGCCTCACAGGCTGGCTCGTGAGGGGCGGAGAGTTCAAGGCCAGGAAAACCTCACGAGGTTCGCGTGACGTAAGACATGACGATCGAGACCAGGCGGGCGCCAGCGCGCGTAGCGTCCTTGTTTCCTCTTTGGTGCTAAGGGGGCAAGCATAGGCGCGGAGTACCGAGGCATCAAGCAAAGGTTGCCATATTGGTGCAACGAGACCAAGACCAGAAGGACGACAAGGCGGAGGTCACCGTGGAGCCCAAGACGGCGTCACCACCAGAGCCTTTGGGAGACGAACACTGCTTTTGTCAGGATAGGTTGTACTACTTGTCCCCCTTCAAATTGTCCGTTGTTGGCTCCCTTCCCACTAAATATTTGGGGAGAGGACCAGGGCCTCTATAAATAGGATTAACCACCACCATAGAGAGGGAAAGAGAGAGAACAGAACTCGTCTCGAATCCACCCGAAAAACACACAAGTTCACCAAGTACAAGAACACCTCAACCTCAGGAGACTGTTCTTCCCCTTGTACTGTTCATCCTCAGCCCAAGAGGCAATCCACCACCACCACACTAGAGTAGGGTATTACACCACAACGGTGGCCCGAAGCAGTATAAATCTTGTGTCTTTTGTGTTGCGAGTTCGTCGGGTTAGTTCGGGAGATCTTAGCTAACTTAGGACGCAGATCGATAGGGGGAAGATCTTCGCATGCACCCCAGTGTTCGAACCTTAAGGGTTTTGCCGGAACCCGTGATTCGACATTTGGTGCGCCAGGTAGGCGTGCGCTGAAGCTTCCTTCTTGTCGCTATGCATCACGTCACTTCATCCTCTCCATGGCGGATGCACATCACGCTTGTGCCGAGCATCGGGCTGCCCTCGCCACCCGCGTTGCTCAGACGACCCCTATCAGCGGGCCACCCCGTCGCTCTCTGTCGCCTGCCGCCACCTGCCCAGCGGGGAACGAGCAGCAAGCATCCTCGCTCCACCCCTCGGTCCGACAGGACGGCCGCACCGCCACTCCATCGCTGACTCTCATTGGTTCGTCGTCCCACGCTCGTCGCCTTCCCACGGACGCATGGGCCGCGCTCCTCATGGCGCACGAGCTCCTGCGCTACCGCCCAGTCGACGACCTCTATGAGAACTGGCTTGACCGCATTTCCAAGCTAGTCCGCGCCGCAGGGGGCTCCCCCGCGCCGTCCCACTCCCTGCCTCGCCCTCCGCCAACCACGGGCGACGCAGCTCATGAAGCACCTCCACCACCTCTGCCCCAAGACGGCACCCTAGCGCCAAGGCACACGGCCCCACGTCGCGACCCACCACGTCCAGCGCCTGCGTGTGAAGAAAGAAGCTGCCAAGAAGTCCCTCATCTGCAAGCGAACGCTCTGCCGCTCCTCGCTCCGTCGCGCCAGGATCATTTGCTGTGGCAAGGCCTCGCGCCACTTGCCGTAGCAGCGCGTGGGCGCCAAGACCAAGCTCCACGTCCAAGGCGGGCCCCGGTGACTATGGGCGGCTACCGCGCCTTCACCCCCAAGCTGCGTAGCGTCGCCTGGCCAGGCAAGTTCATGCCAGATCTGCCTCCTCGCTACGGTAGCACCCCCGACCCCGCGGAGTTCCTGCAGCTCTACGAGCTGATCATCGAGGCGGCCAACGGCGACGAGAAAGTCATGGCGAACTAGTTTCCCATGGCTCTCAAAGATGGCCCCAGCTCCTGGCTCCTGAACCAGCCGCCAGGCTCAATTTCCTCCTGGGACGAGATGCGCAACCGCTTCATCGCCAACTTCCAGGGCACCGCGACTGCCCCCGGTCGCGGGTGACCTGCGCCGCATCAAGCAACAACCAGGAGAGACACTGTAGAACTACATTCAGCGCTTCAATAGCGCGCGAATCAAGATCCCCATGGTGACCGACGAGGCAATCATCTCAGCGTTCTTCGACGGCATCCGTGACGTCAAGATGAAGGAGGAGCTTGCCATCCACGAGGAACTGTGCAAGACCTTGGAGCTATTCAACATCGCTACCAAGTTTGCAAGAGCTGAGGAGGGGCGCCTCTCCCTCCTCGAGCTCCCTTCTGCGGACCCGAAGGAGAAGAAGACCAAGGCCAAGGACGTGAAGCGCAAGGGAGCAGTCGTGCTCGCGGCAGAGCCAGACACCAAGCGCAGCAGAGACCAGCCTGAGTCATCCAAGGGCAGCCGACCGTTCTGCGCCTTCCACAACCTGCATACCCACAACACCAGCGACTGTCAAGAGCTCAAAGCCATCCGAGAAGGACGCTTCGGTCGATGCCCCGAGCGCAGCGAACGGGGCTACGGCCGATGAGGAGGACGTGGTGGCGGACGCTGGGACGATCGTGGCCCGCGCCAGGAGTGGCGCGACCGGTCTCGTGAGGACCGTTGGCAGGATCAGCCTTGCAAGAGTGCCTGGATGGACAAGCCTCGTGAGGCTCGTCCTCAAGGCAACGCTGGCCTTCCTCCGCTACCGCCACCTCCCAGAAGGAATGACGACCACCATCAAGACAAGGGGGCTGGGGGCTTCCATGAGCCATGCGCTATCGCCTGCATCTTGGGCGGAGCTCAAGCCCCAGCCTCGCATCGTATCTTCAAACAATTTGCCCGTGAAGTGAATGCAGTTCTCCCCGAGATCGAGGCCACACGCCTGCTCAGATGGTCCAGGTGCCTCATCATGTTCAGTTCGGCAGATCAGCTCAAGTGTGTGGCTACTGCAGGCGTCCTCCCAATGCTCTGTTCACTAGTCATCAACAACATGCAAGTTACCAAGACCCTCATTGACGGTGGCACATGGCCCAATGTCCTGTCCGTCGACACGTTCGACAACCTCCAAGTGCCATATGACCAGCTTCAGCCTACCAAGCCTTTCTCAGGAGTAACCGATGGCTCTACTACCCGAATCGGGAAGGTCCGCCTCCCCGTTACCTTCGGAGAACGCAACAAGTACCGCACCGAACTCATCGACTTTGATGTATCCTATATCCACCTGCCATACAACGCCATCCTCGGGTATCCAGACCTGGCCAATTTCATGGTGGTGACCCATCACGGCTACAATGTCCTCAAGATGCCGGGAAGCGGTGGAATCATCACAGTCCCATGCAAAGAAAGAGACGCGGTGTGCTCCCTTGAGCGTGCCTTCCAAGCTGCAGCAATAGCTATCCCGACAGTCAGGGCGAGCGCCCTCCTGAGGCCACCCCCAAGAAGAAGAAGCAGTTGCGCCCCGCATGGCCTCAGGCAAGCGGTGCCTCGTCAGGATCGACGCCCGCGCCTGGGGCGCCACCATCCATCACATAGGAAAGCATGCCCAGCGCCCCTCTTGGGCAGGGCTCAGGGGCTCTCTTCTGGGGGGTCTCAGACTTTGCCAACATCACGAGGGAGGTGCTTGGGCACCACTTGGAGGCGTGCTTCGCGGCATGTATCCCTTAGGAGAACACAGGGTAAGGAGTGCCCACCTCTCAGGAGTTCATCACAAGACCGCTCATGAACTACAAGACGCAAGGGCCATGCGCGGCGGCCGCTGCTCACCAGGCGCAACCCCCCATCCAGGAGAGGATGACGGGATGCGCGTTTGCATCGACGTTCTAGGGCTCAATCGGGCCGCCGCTCAGGAGCTTCTCTGGCCTTCCCGGTGGGACGCTGCGAGGGCCCACCTCACAGCTACGCTCGCATGCCCTTTGGTCTGCTGAGCATGGCGGCCGCCTATCAACGCAAACTGCGGAGCATCCTAGCGTCTCAGTAGGCCAGGCACCACGCTGTGCTGACGGAGATGAAGACGGTCCTCAAGGAACCTCCGGGACCCCTAGAGCCTCCCGAGGCTTAGTGCCCCGGTCGCTCATGGGGGGCAGCCCCTTCGCCGCACTCCTTTAGCTACCCCAACTCTCCTTCGTCAACAAAACCAGGTGAAATTTTCCAAAAGTTCATTTAGCTGGGAGCGCCCCCAGGGCTGCATCATTCCCAAGCCACGTGGGTCCATCCCTGTGGCATGTATCCTTCCTTTTATGTCTTTAGCTTACCCTGTTGGGAGCGCCCCTCGGGCTGCATCATCCCCGAGCCGCTCGGGCCGGACCCAGTGGCATGCATCTTCCCTGTATACCTGAGCTAGGTTGCTTTCCATGCCTAATCTATCTATGACTATCGCCTACTTGATTGTCACCAACCATGGGAGCCGCGCGCCGGCCATCTTTCTTCACGACCCTTCGCGTTGTCTAACCATCTCGCAGGACCAAGACGGCGAACAAGAATCAAGACCAGGCGCAACCCGCCTTGAGGTAGGGCCTCGTGAGTCCCGCACTGGCTCACGAGTTCCCAGATACACCTCGTCTAACCCTGCCGTGCAAGCGACGTGTCATGGCGGGGCTATACACGCCCGGGGGCTCTCCGCAGTAGGGAGTCCCCTCCCACGCCCCAGTGGAAGCACCATCCTCCGCGCTGGCCGTCGATACTGCCGAGGAGCGGCTATGCCTGTGCACAAGAGGAAGCACTACGCTCCGCGCTGGTGATAAACAACTGAGGGCGGCCCCATGGCCGCACCAACCTCAAGGAGCCCTAGAGCTCAATGTCCGGCCTCACCGCAACGCCTCCTCTCGGGAGAGCCGCGCGAGGGGGCTAGGCACGGGGGCTGCGCTTGGGTCACGCCCAAGCGTACGCCACCCAACCAGGTCCCTCGGGCCTGGTCGTTGCATGCCCCTCCCGAGCCGAGCCTTGGCGAGGGCAAAGGTATGGAGAATGTTTGCATGTCAAGGGGGACTCCTGAGCGTCGCCACTCAGGAGCCTAACTAGTCACGTAACACCTCACTCCTTGGTCCGTCTTAGTTTTCGGTCGGCCCAACGGCGGTTGAGGTATGCATGGGGCCAGGCTCTGGCGACGTAGAACATTAATCTATCCTCGCGTGTCCTTCCTATAGGCTGTTTGCGCGTCAAGGGGGACTCCTGAGCATTGTGACTTGGGAGCCAAACTGGTCAAGTAGCCCCTCACTCCTTGGTCCGTCCTAGTTTTTGGTCGGCCCAACGGCAGTTGAGGTATGCACGGGGCCGAGCTCTGCCGACGCAGAACACAAAGCAAATAGGAAGAAAAACACAAAATCTCGAAGCAAATATTACAATACATATTGTTCTCACAATATCAAACGCAAGTTTAATGCCTCCACGAGGCATCGTGCATGTTGCAGGAATAAAGTAGAAAAGCAGCCGCAAGTCACCCCTAGACACTGCCGGCGCCTGCAAAAGGTGCCCCTTCCTGGGTAGCGTCACCTTCACCTGCCTCACCGGTCGAAGGCGCGGGGGCGAAGGCGTAGAACTTATTCAGCAAGGCTTCCAATAGACCCTTCACGGCCGCGGTGGCAGCCGTGTAGTGTTTGTCAGCTACAGGTTCCCGCAGCTTGTCCAGACGAGCGACGGGGTCGCGAAGGTAAAGGTGGCTAAAGAACCGGGTCAGCGCGGTTGAGGAAAGGACGCGAGCCTCTACCTCCACCATAGGACCGATGCCCTCCACGACTTCCTCAAGCGCCTTCACCAGGAAGGGAAGCAGCTGAGCAGGGCCATCCTCGTCGGTGGTCAGCGGGTTCTCCAAGCCCTTCTCGTACAGTGTCTTCAGCGCCACGCAGGACCTCTCCTTGAAGGTCGAGAAGGCTGCGCGGTCTTCGGCAAGGACCCTCGCCTTGGCGTCAAGGTCGGCCTCCTTCATCCTCGCCTTCCGCTCCAACTCCTCCAGTTGGCTGCGCTCTTCTGCCTGTGCCTTTGCCAGCTCTCCCATCTCGGCATCGCGGCCCTTGATGGCATCCTCCCGGGCTTTCATCTCCTCCTCATTTGCCTGGTGGCCACGTGCCTCTTCTGCATGATGGTCGCGCAGGCCCTTTAGCTCATCCTCTAGCTCTCGTCAGCGGCCGCGGGTGGCCTCGGCGTCCTTCAGTGCCGCCTCACGATCGGCCGCAGCTTTGGCGGCGGCCTGCTTCTCCTTGTTGGAAGCTTCCGCGGCCTAGCTGAGCGGCACTCGAACCGCCGAGTCGAAGTGAAGCCAGCCAGAGACCAGCTCCAGGCGCCCGGCCACCAGGCGCGGATCCGTGCCCTGGAGATCTTCCTACAGCAGGGCCACGGACGGCATCATGCCCAGATACGCCTCACAATAGTAGGCGAAGATGGACAAGAGAAGGATGGAGTTGGGATGGAGATGCAGCGCCTGCAGCCCCTAGTGGTTGAGGACCTCATAGAAGAAATCGGAGAAGGGAGGAACCAACACGGCGGTGATACTGCTCGTGAAGAAGGGGAAGAACGAGCTGCCCTCGGGCTCCGGCACGTCGGAGGCAACCCAGGGCTCCATCTTCCCCCTTTAATTACTCTCCCCCGCCGTCAGCAGGCGCGTGTCAGCGAGGTTTTTCTCCGAGACGTTGGGTGAGTAAACGGCAGGTTCGTACCAAGCCTTTGCCACAGATGGCACCGGCGATGAGGCGGGCTTGACCCTCCGGGGCGCCATTGGTCGCTGATGCAGGAAAGAATGGGAGCGGATCCGAAGATTTCTGAAGCGGGGAGCAAGAAAGGGGATCTGAGCAAGGCGAAAGAAAATAGTGAATGCGAATGCAGTCTACGCCAGCCTTTTGACAGTCAGGCTATTGCCGAGGCAGCATGGGGAAGCGGAGACGCCCCCGTCCAATCAACCACCACGCGTCGACCGAGGCCGCAGGCTATTGGGGCCCGCGGCGCTATGACTTCACCCTTGGCTTCTCTCCAAAGCCAAGCCCGAGCACGCCTTGGGCCCGGGGGCTACTGTTGGTGTTCTGGGAATGGGGTCCCCAGACTTGCCTGCCTGCGGCCCACGGCGTGGCTTTGCTGGCAGGCCTGTACGGCCCGTCTTCATCAACAAGGAATCAAGAACCTCGCGAGGGGCCAAGCCTCACGAGGCAAATGACACAAGACCTCCTCAGGAGCGGCCTCACCAGGCTGGCTCATGAGGGGCGGAGAGTTCAAGGCCAAGAAAACCTCATGAGGTTCACGTGACGTAAGCCATGACGATCGAGACCAGGCGGGCGCCAGGCGAGCGCGCCAGTGCGCGCAGCCTCCTTGTTTCCTCATTGGTGCTAAGGGGGCACGCACAGGCGCTGAGTACCGAGGCATCAAGCAAAGGTTGCCATATTGGTGCAACGAGACCAAGAACAGAAGGACGGCAAGACGGAGGTCACCGTGGAGCCCAAGACGGCGTCAGCACCAGAGCCTTTGGCAGGCGAAGACTGCTTTTGTCAGGATAGCTTGTACTAGCTGTCCCCCTTCAAATTGGTCGTTGTTGGCTCCCTTCCTGCTCAATATTTGGGGAGAGGACTAGGGCCTCTATAAATAGGACTAACCACCACCATAGAGAGGGAAAGAGAGAGAATAGAACTCGTCTCGAATCCACCCGAACAACACTTGAGTTCACCAAGCACAAGAACACCTCAACCTCAGGAGGCTGTTCTTCCCCTTGTACTGTTCATCCTCAGCCCAAGAGGCAATCCACCACCACCACACTGGAGTAGGATATTACACCACAATGGTGGCCCGAACCAGTATAAATCTTGTGTCTTTCGTGTTGCGAGTTTATCGGGTTAGTTCGAGATTTCTTAGCTAAGTTAGGACGCGGATCGATAGGGGGGATCTTCGCGCGCACCCAAGTGTTTGAACCTTAAGGGTTTTGCTAGAACCCGTGATCCGACACGGTACGGCAGGGACGCGCAGCGGCAACCGGCTCAGAAGCAACCCATGCATGAGACGAGGGTGATGAAGGCCACGACAGCGAAGAATGCGGTGAAGGCCGCGGTGGCGAAGAAGACGACGACTGCCTCCTCCTTGTCCAAGCGGCGCCGGACCCCATGAAAGAACAAGTGTTCCCTGGGTGGTTTTGATAATTAACGAAAACATATCTATTGTTGGAATAATGTTTTCATCTAGTATATTTCAGACAAGTTCAACAGATGGAGTGGCGTGGACAAGAGGATATGGAACCCTTTCATGATGCTAAGGACAAAGGATTGGTTCAAGATCAAAAATCTCAAGACTCTACACTTTATTTTTAGTGATCCAAGATCACATTGAGTCCATAGGAAAGCCAATACTATTTAAAGGGGATGAGGTGTTGCTTAATGGCTTGCTTACTCAAAATGCTAAGTGATATGCTAAGTGTGTGCATGTGTGCACGATATCAAGCGGCCCCTAAAGAATGTCATCTTAAGGCTGTGAAAAGGATAGTGAGATACTTAATACATACACCAAATTTTCGCATATGGTATCCTAAGAGGTCTTCTTTTGATCTTGTTGGCTACTCCGATTCAGACTATGCCAGAGACAAGGTTGATAGAAAGTCCACTTCGGGTACCTGTCAATGTCTTGGTAGATCTCTTGTATCTTGGTCCTCCAAGAAACAAAACTCGGAATCCTTATCCACCGCCGAAGCGGAATACATTGCCGCTGGTTCATGTTGTGCTCAACTACTTTGGATGACCCAAACTCTTGAAGATTACGGGATCTATGTGAAACATGTTCCATTTTTTTGTGACAATGAAAGTGCTATTAAGATTGCTCATAATCCCGTGAAACATTATTGAACCAAGCAAATTGAATTTCATCATCATTTCATTCGAGATCATGTTGCTAAAGGTGATATTGATCTTAAGAATGTTTGTACCGATAAGAAATTGGAGGATATATTCACCAAACCACTTGATGAGAAAGTCTTTTGTCGTTTGAGAGTGAATTGAACATCATTGATGCTTCAAACTTGGAGTTGAAACTCCATTTGGATACATGCAAGGCACAAGCCTTTGACTAAGCCTTGACTTCTTCTCTTATGATGATGATCATATGTCTTGCATACATTTGTACCCTTGCATGCTATCTAACCTTTGTAGGTACTTGGATGAATCTAAATCCATTAGATTGCAACTCACTAACATCTCGAGCAATCTCTACATCACCAAGTCTCTACACAATGGTGGTTGAAGACAAGGAAGCATGAAACCCCTCAGCATATCCTTTGACAAATTCTATATATCAAATTTCATTTGGCATCAAATTCATGATTGTCAAATTGGACACACAAGTGCTCTTCCTTGCAAGACTAACCCATGTAGGTAGATGAACTCAAAGTACAAGTGGTGCTCCAAATCTTTGATGAGGTACATTAACCTTGAGCATCCCACACAAGTTCAACTACATGATCAAGTTCAACACCACCACCCAAGGTATGTTATTCCATCTTAGAGAAGCTTTACCCCGAGTCATGGGTCAAAGCAACTCAACAAGATGTGAATACATCAAAAGCTTAAACGATAAATGGTAACCTCATTTTGAGCTTAAACGATGAGTATGACCTACGATCAAGTGTTGTCACTTGACTCCTCAGTCAATATGCTCTAACATAGGTGACTCTGTCGCCGACCAATTCTAGATGAAGTTCTCTAGTTTTTCTATGTATTCTTGCATTTATCTCTTGCATATTTGTTTCCCTTCATCTAGATATCTTTTCTTTTTCTTTGTTTTTGTTCTACATTCCCAGCATCCAATTCATTGCAAATCCTTCAGTTAATTCCTTGCAAATCTTTGTCAGATATTATTTGCCTAGTGAGATGAGGTGAAAATGTTCTCTCTGTCTGGAACTTGGTCATACCGATTCATCTCTTTCGGTCAAGCCGAACCATTTTGGTGCAACCGGAAAATATAACTCGGTGTCACTGATTTCACTGCAGAGAAAACAATTTGCCACTTGTTCCTGCACTTTTGTTCTAGCTCCACTCGATGACTCTTGTCCTCTACTAGCATCACAATCTATATGCTACTTTGCTCTGTGACTCAGGGACCAAACCTATTTTGACTCACAGTCCAGAAGATCCCTTCTTGGAAATTGATGTCAAAGGGGGAGAGAGATCACATCAAAGCTTATTCTATTCAAAAGAGGGAGAGAGAGAAAAAGGGATAGCGAGGTAATCACATCATAGGCCCCATGTGCTTGGTGTTCAAGAGGAGAGAAGTCACATGCCTTTAAGAGGGGAAAGACATGTCTATGTTATGTTTATGTTTATGATATGTTTTGCTCTAATTTTGTTTCCCCACGTTCTCCCATTATCCAATACAACAATCAGGGGGAGAAAGACTTCTAGGGAAGTAAATCCTTGAAATTCATTTCATATCTTTATCCCTGGGGACATGTCTATATCCAATAGAGTACCCAGTGCTCACACTCTACATGTCATCCCAATCTTGGTACTCTTGTGGCTCTTTTGTTTGCTCTGTCTAGTAGATGTATCTGTGTTATCTAACCTTGTTTACTCAGGTTCATCCCTTCCTAAGCAAGCTCAAGAGCACAAGGTAATTATATGCATCACACTCATGTGCATGGAGATTTCTTGCTGATGTACATATTGTTTGCAAGAAGGAATCATGAACATGAAGTCACACTTCATATATACATATCGTTTGCCCTGATGCATATAGCCAATATACATGTAACACATTTCTTGCTCTGTATGTTTATCTAAAGCTTTACTTGTTATTCTCTATATGTTTATCTAAATCTTTGATGTATGTTGTCATCTATTACCAAAAAGGGGGAGATTGAAAGCACAAGTGCTCCCTGGGTGGTTTTGGTAATTAATGACAACATATCTCTTGTTGGACTAATGTTTTCATCTAGTATATTACAGACAAGTTCAACAGATGGAGAGGCGTGGACAAGAGGATATGGAATCCTTTCAAGGTGTGAAGGTAAAAGGATTGGTTCAAGCTCAAACTGCTCAAGACTCTACACTTTACTTTTAGTGATCCAAGATCACATTGAGTCCATAGGAAAGCCAATACTATTAAAAGGGAATGAGGTGTCGCTTAATAGCTTGCTTGCTCAAAATGCCTAGTGATATGCTCCAAAACCCTCAACCACTTTCCCGTATCCACATATGTCCCAAACCAAAAGTTAAACTTGGCCCCACCGAAATTTTCCATCCGGCGCCACCAAGTTCACTTGACACAGCCACTACAACAAACCCTAATCAATTTGGTCTCACCGATGGGATCTCGGTCCCACCAAGATGGGATTGCAAACTCTCTATTACCTATTGCAATAATTTTGGTCCCGCCGAGATATGCAATCCGTCCTACCGAGTTTGCTTGACCAACTCTCTGTTTTGCTTATTACCAAAATCGGTCTCACCGAGTTTGCGTAATCAGTCAAACGGAGACGAGGTATTACCATAACCCTAGCACATCGGTCCCACCGAGTTAATCATATCGGTCCCACCGAAATGCCTAACGGTCACATTTTGAACTAAATCGGTCTGACCAAGTTTGCTGATTCGGTCCCACCAAGTTTGGTGATTTGTGTGTAACAGTTAGATTTTGTGTGGAGGCTATAAATACCCCTCCACCCACTCTCCAATTGTGAGGAGAGCTATCAGAACATGCCTACACCTCCAACATACATTTTCTGAGAGAGAACCACCTACTCATGTGTTGAGGTCAACATAATCCACTCCAACCACTTAAATCGTGATCTCTAGCCTTCTCCAACTTGCTTTCCTCTCAAATCATCTTTCCACCAAATCAAAACCTGTGAGAGAGAGTTGAGTGTTGGGGCGACTATCATTTGAAGCACAAGAGCAAGGAGTTCATCATCAACACACTGTCTATTACCTTTTGGAGAGTGGTGTCTCCTAGATTGGTTAGGTGTTACTTGGGAGCCTCCGACAAGATTGTGGAGTTGAACCAAGGAGTTTGTACAGGCAAGGAGATCGCCTACTTCGTGAAGATCTACCCTAGTGAGGCAAGTCCTTCGTGCGCGATGGCCATGGTGGGAAAGATAAGGTTGCTTCTTTGTGGATCCTTCGTGGGTGGAGCCCTCCGTGGACTCGCGCAACCGTTACCCTTCGTGGGTTGAAGTGTCCATCAACGTGGATGTATGATAGCACCACCTATCAGAACCATGCCAAAAATCTCCGTTTCTCCAATTGCGTTTGCACACTCCAATCCCATCCCTTTACTTTCTTGCAAATTGCATGCTTTACTTTCCGCTGCTCATATACTCTTGCCATGCTTGCTTGAATGTATTGTGGATGTTTAAACTTGTGCTAAAGCTCTACCTTAACTTGAAGAAAATATACACTGCAACTTTTCTTTGTTAGGAGTCTATTCACCCCCCCCTCTACGCACCTCTTCTCAATCCTTTCAATTGGTATCAGAGCGTTGGTCTCCATTGCTTTGGTTAAAGACCTTTGGAGGAAGATGGATGAGTCTGCGTTGGGGAGTGTTAGACGTAGAGTTCCTATTCTTGATGGAGAGTACTTTCATGAGTGGAAAATTGAGATGCTTGAGATTTTCAATGAATATCATTTGAACAAGTACATTACTAGCCCTTGTGCACCTCGTGTTGATCCTTTGCATCCTACCCTTGATGAGTCTATTGACATGATCCATAATCTTAGAACTGTCAATTTAATCACTAGAGGTTTTCCTAGAAACTTGCTTGCTAGCTTGCCCGCTCTTGATTGTGCCTACACCATATGGAGATTTCTTGAGGATTGATTTCCAAACTATTCCTTGAAAAACTTAGATGAGATCCTTCATAAGTCTATTGCCTTGAGTAAGATGATTTCCAATGATCCCAAATTTGGTGATTGTCTATTTGAGCTCACTAATATTACGAGTACCAAATGAGATGTTGGAATCATTAGCAATATCATCTCCGAAGCCATTAGAATCCATAAAGATGACTATTGTGATGACCATTTATCTACTGAATTACCTCATACGTCTCCAACGTATCTATAATTTTTGATTGCTCCATGCTATATTATCTACTGTTTTGGACTATATTGGGCTTTATTTTCCACTTTTATATTACTTTTGGGACTAACCTATTAACCGGAGGCCCAGCCCAGAATTGTTGTTTTTTTTCCTATTTCAGTGTTTCGAATAAACAGAATATCAAACGGAGTCCAAACAGAATGAAACCTTCGGGAACATTATTTTCTCACCGAACGTGATCCAGGAGACTTGGACCCTACTCCAAGGAGTCAAAGAGGAGGTCACAAGGGTGGGGGCGCGCCCCCCTGCCACGTGGGCCCCTCGGTGCTCCACCAACGTACTCCTTCCTCCTATATATACCTACGTACCCCCAAACGATCGGAACAGGAGTGAAAAACCTAATTCCACCGCCGCAACTTTCTGTATCCATGAGATCCCATCTTGGGGCCTATTCCGGAGCTCCACCAAAACACTTTTGAGATCCCATCTTGAGATGGCGAGAATGATGCTTGATGAGTACAAGACGCCAAAACACTTTTGTGCAGAAGCGGTTGAGACGGCTTTTCATGCAACAAATCACTTGTATCTTCACAAGCTACTCGGCAAGACGGCATACGAGCTCCTCATCGGTAACAAACCCCAAGTTGGATACTTTCGAATATTTGGCTCAAAGTGTTACATTCTTGATAAGATCGTCGTTCTAAATTTTCTCCTAAATCTCATGACGGTTTCCTACTTGGTTATGGCTCAAACTCTCACACTTACCATGTCTACAACAATTTCACCCAAAAGGTTGAAGAGACGGTAGATGTGAAGTTTGATGAATCTAATGGCTCGCAAGTAGAGCAATTGCCAATTGATGTTGGAGATAAAGACCCTTCGGAAGCAATCGAAGACTTGTCTATTGGCAAGACTCGTCCAACGGAGGTGAAGGAGAGTACCTAGTCCGTCCAAGTGGAAGCTTCTACCTCACGACAAAGTGAACTGAGAGTTGACTGGAAGCATCCACAAGTGGGACATGCCAAGATGAAGAAACGAGGAAGTTAACCAAGATGAACCTCATCAACATCCTTCTCCACCTAGACAAGATAACGACAACACCAACAATGAAGAAAACCAAGAAGAAGAACGAGATGATGAAGAAAATGCTCCACCCCGACCCAAACAAAAGCTCCCACGAGTTCGAGCAAGAGTTTCATGAGACCATCCCATTGAACAATTCTTTAATGATATTCAAACTGGGAGAATCACTCGCTCTAAAACTCATTTGGCTAATTTTTATTAACATTATTCATTCATCTCTAGCATTGAACCTATAAAGGTTGAAGAAGCATTGGAAGATCCGGATTGGATAAATGACATGCATGAAGAGCTACACAACTTTGAGAGAAACCAAGTGTGGACATTGGTCGAGAAGCCTGACAAAAACCACAACATCATCGGTACCAAATGGGTGTTTCTCAACAAGCAAGACGAATATGGTCAAGTCATCCGCAACAAAGCACCTCTCGTCGCCCAAGGCTACACTCAAGTCGAAGGTATGGACTACGGTGAGACATATGCCCCCGTTGCTAGACTTGAGTCCATCCGCATCTTACTTGCCTATGATAATCACCATGATATCACCTTGTACCAAATGGACATTAAAAGTGCTTCCCTTAATGGTGAAATTGAGGAGGCAGTTTTTCTGAAACAACCTCCCGGCTTTGTTAATCCTAAGAAACCCGATCATGTTTACAAACTTCACAAAGCTCTTTATGGTCTTAAACAAGCTCAGAGACCATGGTAGAAATGCTTGACCAAGTTCCTTATTGAAAAAGGCTTTGAGATTGGGAAGATTGATTCTACTCTTTTTACTAAAAGGAAAACGGTGAATTATTTGTGTGCCAAATTTATGTCGATGATATCATATTTGGTTCAACTAACCCTTATTTTAGTGAAAAGTTTGGAAAGCTAATGTTGGAGAAGTTTGAGATGTCAATGATGAGTGAACTCAAGTTCTTCCTTGGTTAGCAAATCAAGCAAACTAAGGAAGGCACCTTTGTTTCTCAAACAAAGTACACCAACGACTTATTCAAGAAGTTCAACATGCAAAAAAGCAAAGGTATGAAAACTCCCATGCCTACTAGTGGACATCTTGACTTGACCAAGGATGGCAAATCAGTTGACCAAAAGGTTTACCAATCTATGATTGGTTCATTGTTATATCTATGTGCCTCCAGTCCCGATATTATGCTAAGTTTGTGCATATGTGCACGATATCAAGCGGCCCACAAAGAATGTCATCTTAAGGTTGTGAAAAGGATAGTGAGATACTTAATACATACACCAAATTTTGGCATATGGTATCCTAAGAGGTCTTCTTTTGATCTTGTTGGCAACTCTGATTCGGACTACACTAGAGACAAGTTGATAGAAAGTCCACTTTTGGTACCTGTCAATTTCTTGGTAGATCTCCAGAATCTTGGTCCTCTAAGAAACAAAACTCCGTATCCTTATGCACCGCCGAAGCGGAATACATTGCCGTCGGTTCATGTTTTGCTCAATTACTTTAGATGACCCAAACTCTTAAAGATTATGGGATCTATGTGAAACATGTTCCATTGCTTTGTGTCAATGAAAGTGCTATTAAGATTGCTCATAATCCCGTGAAACATTTTCGAACCAAGCATATTGAAGTTCGTCATCATTTCATTCGAGATCACGTTTCTAAAGGTGATATTGTCTTAAGCATGTTCATACCGATAAGCAATTGGCGGATATATTCACCAAACCGCTTGATGAGAAAGTCTTTTATCGTTTGAGAGGTGAATTAAATATCATTGATGCTTCAAACTTGGAGTAGAAACTCCATTTGGATACATGCAAGGCATAAGCCTTTGACTAATCCTTGACTTCTTCTCTTATGATGATGATCATATGTCTTGGATGCATTTGTACCCTTGCATGTTATCTAACCCTTGTAGGTACTTGCACTATAGGAATCAGGCATTTTGCCGTCCGTCAGCCGATGGCAACAGGTCCGGTTGAATAGGCTACGACGAAGGCTTCTTTGCCGTCCGCTGGCGGACGACAAAGATGAAATAGTCTTTGCCGTCAGCCGGCTGACGGCAAAGGTCCTGGACAGCACACGTGGCAGCTTACGGCCGTTAGGGGGCTAACGGTGTGGTTTGTCGTCCGCTGGCCGACGGCAAAGACCATTGCATCTTTGCCGTCAGCTAGCCAATGGCAAAGTAACCAAATAGGTCAGCCCCAGGTTGTACAGGTAGCTGCCATGTGGCATCTTTGCCATCTGCTGGCTTATGGCAAATCTCTTTGCCGTCTTCCGGCTGACGACAAAGATCCTGTATAGCCCCTGTTTTTTTGTTTTTTTTCTTAAATTCATTCAATTTGAACACACAAGTTTCAACACACAAATTTCATAAAATACATATGCAACACACAAGTTTCAGCATATATACATACATAACCAACACATAGTTCCATCCATACATATTACAAAAGTTTCACATTGTTCATCCAACACCGTTATCCATCCATATAACGAGTTCCATCCATGCAAGTTCATCAATACAAAATAGATGCACAAAGGGAAAAGAAGCACTCCATCCATGCAAGCTTCCGTGAATTAAATGAAATCTGCAAAATGGGAAACAAGAAAGTTAGAAGAAGAAGAACAAAATGAAGAAGAAGAAGCATAATAGAAGAAGAAAGAGAAGAAAAAGAAAGAATGAGAAGGACACAATTTTCAACACACAAATTTCATAAAAGACATATGCAACACACAAGTTTCATCATATATACATACATAACCAACACATAGTTCCATCCATACATATTACAAAAGTTTCACATTGTTCATCCAACACCGTTATCCATCCATATAACAAGTTACATCCATGCAAGTTCATCGATACAAAATAAAAGCAGAAAGGGAAAAGAAGCACCCCATCCATGCAAGCTTCCATGAATTAAAAGAAATCTGGAAAATGGGAAGCAAGAAAGTTAGAAGAAGAAGAACAAAATGAAGAAGAAGAAGACTAGAAGAAGAAGTAAGCATACTTAGGTAAAATGGAGCCAACCTAGCTAATTAGGCCATCTTTGAGTGAACTAACCATAGTATGCCATCTTGATATAAAGCAGCTAAGTATAGGTCTTTATTGAGCTAACCTAGGTAACTAAGCATATTAGAGATAACTTAGAACTAACTTAGGTCATTTTGGAGAAGAAGAAAAAGACTAGAAGAAGAAGAAGACTAGAAGAAGAAGACTACAAGAAGAAGAAGATTTTTACCCTTTTCCTTCTCATTCTTTCTTTTTCTTCTCTTTCTTCTTCTATTCTCTATTTTCTCCTCTTCCTTGTTTTTCTTCTTCTTATTCCTTATTTATGCCATTTTAGAGCTTACATAGGTAATTATGCCAATTTTTAGCTAACTAAGCTTATTATGTCAATTTGGAGGAAAATAAGGTAAGTATAGGTTATTTTTGTGCTAACATAAGTAATTTTGGAGCTAACCTAGCTAAAATGGAACATATTGGAGCTAACCTAGGTAAACTTGGTCATTTTGGAGCTAACCTAGGTATACTTGGTCATTTTGGAGCTAACCTAGCTAAAATTGATCATATTGGAGCTAACCTAGGTAAACTTGGTCATTTTGGAGCTAACCTAGGTAAAATGGATCATATTGGAGGTAACCTAGGTTAAATGGGTCATTTTGGAGCTAACTTAACTAATTACGCCATTTTTGAGTTAACTAAGCATAATTATGCCATTTTTACACAAGTAAGCCAAGTGTATGTCATTATTGAGCAAACCTAGGAAACTAAGCATATTAGAGATAACTTAGCATATTAGAGCTAACTTATGTCATCTCGTAGGAAACAAAGCTAAGTATATATAGATCATTTTTGAGATCTCACATACCTGACATAGTTCACTCCATATTCTTCTTGTCCTTCTCCTTCCTCATCCTGATGCGCCAAGAACGGCGAGGCGGTGGAGGCAGTGGGATGTAGTCTTCTACCACAATTGGCATGGTCATGACGCCCGGCTGTGGGATCGCCGGCGCCGCCACCGTCGCGAGGTCATTGTCAGGCACAACCACCATCGCGAGGCCATCTTCAGGCAGCACCATCGCTAGGTCATCCTTAGCCACCACCATCTCTTGCCCATCATCAGCCACCACCATCGCTAGGTCATCCTGAGCCACCACCATCTGTTGCCCAGCGTCAGCCTACACCTCCTCATCCCCACTCTTCTTCTTTGCTTCCCCACTCCATTCCGGGTAATCCTCACTGCTGATTTTGCTGCAGCCAGAGTCGCTGCTGCTTTGGCTATAGCCAGAGTCACTGCTGCTGCTCCCATTGCCTGACCAAATGCAACAATGACCGTTAACAATCGATATGAGACAAAGCCAAATGTAGAGGAAGAAGAGGCAGAACATACTGGCATCATCATCGTCCTTGTAGCGCATGCGACACATAGTCGTGTTCAGTACCTTCACGGTGAGCATGGCGTCGCCGTCATACCTAAAGAGAAGGAAGTACCCGTGCCGCAGGTCGTAGGCACGGTAGAACTGCTCCCAGCCACGACATAGGTACATGTGGCCATACCTGATCACCAACTCCACGTCCCAATGCCTGTGAAGCCCACTGCCAGCCTGTCGCAACTTCACATTCTTTGGTCGATGGCCATCCAGTATCGTCACAAAAGTGTCAAGCAACCTCTACTGTTTGGGACAAGGAGTGATGTAGCAAACAGCAGAGTTATCATAATGAGATGGGTGAAGGGGAGATCTCTCCTTTTATATACCTGCCTCTTGGAGGAAGTCCCAAGTATGACAGTGGAGAACTCAAAAGCATCCAACTCGTACTCCGGTGTGGCAGAGCGGAGCCTACTGTGGCGGCTTCCCCCCATCTCTGATAAGCAGCAATGGAGACCAATTACTACCCTTACAACATTATCATACATTTCACATTCAAAAAGCAATGCACTTGTGGACATATGATGGCTCTAGGTTAACATACTAGAGATGAGCACAAGATTTATTAGTAGCACTAGTCGTAAACCCGTGCCTTCGCACGGGTTAGAAACAAAAATGTTGACTTTAGTTGAATTTCATATAATAACTATTTTAACTTATTTCGGTCAACAACCTAGGCAACTAGCACTATAAAAACATTTAACCAAAGAAAAGAAAGAAACTAGGAGTATTGGTTGAGAGATCCCAGTACAAAAATTAGTTACCAAAATGAAAGGAAAGCAAAAATAGGGTGCCCACTATAATCTAGTATCTTACAGAACTGCAACACACAATCACCAAAAATGAGTTACCAAGATGATTTTCTTTGAGATCATGAGAACAACCATGATATGAGGATCTAAGAGTGGTGGAGATTGACTATAATAATAAAGCATGGTTTCTTGAGGGCCATGAAAATAAGAACAACATATACACGACTATGCCCGAGCACACTTTTGATTGTCCTAACTAGAACTGTACATATGAACATAACACAAAGATGATAACAGATTTTGAACCCTAGGCGGAGATAGTGACCAAATCAATGCATCAAAAGTGCAATCCGGGCACCATGAAGACCGGGCACACTTACTTGAGGGCGAGGAGCGGTCGAGGTCGCGATTGCCGGGGCGGCAGGGGTGTTGCGGCGACGGGGTTGGCACGGGCGAGAGGGGGTCGCCGGGGCAGAGAGGGGTTCACCGGGGTGGCGGGGCGGCGCAGCGATAGGGTTAGGGCGGGGCGGAGAGGGGATCGTCAGGGCGGCGCGGCGATGTGGGTGGCACGGGGGCGGGGCGGCCGGCAATGGGGGTGGCGCGGGGTGGCGGCTCGGGCTCGGCCGGGGAGGAGAAAGGGGACAGAGAGAGAGAGAGAGAGAGAGAGAGAGAGAGAGAGAGTGGTCGGGCGTGGGCGGGTTTGATTTTTAGTTAGGGCATGGTTCTTTGCCGTCTGTTAGCAGGCGGCAAAGAGCCTACCTGATGGATGTCAGTTTAAGCACTTTCTTTGCCGTCTTCTAGCGGATGGCAAAGAAAGTGGCTGTTAGGTGGTTCTCACTAGTGGGCCACCCTTCCTCTTTGCCGTCGGCTGGCTGACGGCAAAGTTTGTATGCCGTCGGCTAGCGGATGGCAAATATCTTTGCTGACGGCAAATAGGCTCTTTGCCGTCAGCTCTTTCTTTACCGTTAGCTTTTTGCGTACTGATGGCAAAGACCATCTTTGCCATTAGCTAGCTGACGGCAAAGATCCTGATTCTAGTAGTGTTGGATGAATCTAAATCCATGAGATTGCAACTCGCTCACATCTCGAGAAATCTCTAAATCACCAAGTCTCTACACAATGGTGGTTGAAGACAAGGAAGCATGAAACCCCTCAGCATATCCTTTGACAAATTCTATATATCAAATTTCATTTGGTATCAAATTCACGATTGTCAAATTGGACACGCAAGTGCTCTTCCTTGCAAGACTAACCCATGTAGGTAGATGAACTCAAACTACAAGTGGTGCTCCAAATATTTGATGAGGTACATTAACCTTGAGCATCCCACAGAAGTTCAACTACATGATCAAGTTCAACACCACCACCCAAGGTATGTTATTCCATCTTAGAGAAGCTTTACCCCGAGTCATGGGTCAAAGCAACTCAATAAGATGCGAATACATCAAAATCTTAAATGATAAATGGTAACCCCATTTTGAGCTTAAACGATGTGTATGACCTACGATCAAGTGTTCTCACTTGACTCCTCAGTCAATATACTCTAACATAGGTGACTCTGTCACCGACCAATTCTAGATGAAGTTCTCAAGTGTTTCTATGTATTCTTGCATTTGTCTCTTGCATATTTGTTTCCCTTCATCTACATTTATTTTCTTTTTCTATGTTTTTGTTTTGCATTCCCACCATCCGAATCATTGCAAATCCTTTAGTTAATTCCTTGGAAATCTTTGTGAGATCTTATTTGCCTAGTGAGCTGAGATGACAAATGTTCTCTCTGTTTGGAACTCGATCATACCGATTCGGCTCTTTCGGTCAAGCCGAACCATTTCGGTGCAATCCAAAAATATAACTCGGTGTCACCGATTTCACTGCAGAGAAAACAATTTGCCACTTGTTCCTGAAATTTTGTTCCAGCTCCACTCGATGACTCTTGTCCTCTACCAGCTTCACAATCTATATGTTGCTTTGCTCTGTGACTCAGGGACCAAACCTATTCTAACTCACAGTCCAGAAGATCCCTTCTTGGAAATTGATGTCAAAGGGGGAGAGGGAGATCACATCAAAGCTTATTCTCTTCAAAAGGGGGAGAGAGAGAGAAAAAGGGGGAGAGAGGTAATCACATCAAAGGCCCAGATGCTTGGTGTTCAAGACGAGAGAAGTCACATGTCTTTAAGAGGGGAAAGACATGTCTATGTTATGTTTATGTCTATGATATTTTTTGCTCTAATTTTGTTTCCCCATGTTCTCCCATTATCCAATACAAGATTCAGGGGGAGAAAGACTTCTACGGAAGGAAATCCTTGAAATTGATTGCATATCTTTATCCCTGGGGACATGTCTATATCCAATAGAGTACCCAGTACTCACACTCTACATGTCATCCCAATCTTGGTACTCTTGTGGCTCTTTTGTTTGCTCTTTCTAGTAGATGTATCTGTGTTATCTAACCTTGTTTACTCAAGTTCATCCCTTCCTATGCCAGCTCAAGACCACAAGGTAAGTATATGCATCACACTCATGTGCATGGAGATTTCTTGCTGATGTACATATTGTTTGCAAGAAGGAATCGTGAACATGAAGTCACACTTCATATATTCATATCATTTGCCCTAATGCATATAGCCAGGATACATATAACACAATGCTTGCTCTTTCATGGTTATGCATTCACATGCTCTTACATTCCACATTGACATGGATGCATACATGTAGTGGGAGCCCATGCATGTTACATGTCTTTCCAAAGCTTTACTTGTTATTCTCTATATCTTAATCTAAAGATTTGATGTATGTTGTCATCAATTACCAAAAAGGGGAGATTGAAAGCACAAGTGCTCACTGGGTGGTTTTGGTAATTAATGACAACATATCTCTTGTTGGACTAATGTTTTCGTCTAGTATATTTCAGACAAGTTTAATAGATGGAGTGGCGTGGACAAAAGGATATGGAACCCTTTCAAGATGCTAAGGACAAAGGATTAGTTCAAGCTCAAAAAGCCTAAGATCACATTGAGTCCATAGGAAAGCCAATACTATTAAAAGGGCGTGAGGTGTTGCTTAAGAGCTTGCATGCTCAAAATGCTTAGTGATATGCTCCAAAACCCTCAACCACTTTCCCATATCCACATATGTCCCAAGCCAAAAGTCAAACTCGGCCCCATCGAAACTTTCCATCCGGCGCTACCAAGTTCACTTGACACAGCCACTACCGCAAACCCTAATCAATTCGATCTAGCCAATGGGATCTCGGACCCACCGAGATGGGCTTGCAATCTCTCTGTTACCTATTGCAATAATTTCGGTCCCACCGAGATATGCAATCGGTCCCATCTAGTTTGCTTAACCAATTCTCTGTTTTGCTTATTACCAAAATCGGTCTCACCCAGTTTGCATAATCGGTCACACCGAGACGAGGTATTACCCTAACCCTAGCACATTGGTCCCACTGAGTTAATCTAATTGGTCCCACCGAAATGCCTAATGGTCAGATTTTGAACTAAATCGATCTGACCGAGTTTGCTGATTTGGTCCCACCAAGTTTGGTGATTTGTGTGTAATGGTTAGATTTGTGTGTAATACCCCTCCACCCACTCTTCATTCGTGAGGAGAGCTATTAGAACATGCCTACACCTCCAGCATACGTTTTCTGAGAGAGAACCACCTACTCATGTGTTGAGGTCAAGATAATCCAATCCAACCACATAAATCTTGATCTCTAGCCTTCTCCAACTTGCTTTCCTCTCAAATCATCTTTCCACCAAATCCAAACCTATGAGAGAGAGTTGAGTGTTGGGGAGACTATCATTTGAAGCACAAGAGCAAGGAGTTCATCATCAATACACTGTCTACTACCTTTTCGAGAGTGGTGTCTCCTAGATTGGTTAGGTGTTACCTGGGAGCCTCTGACAAGATTGTGGAGTTGAACCAAGGAGTTTGTACGGGTAAGGAGATCGCCTAATTCGTGAAGATCTACCCTAGTGAGGCAAGTCCTTTGTGGGCGATGGCCATGGTGGGATAGACAAGGTTGCTTCTTCATGGATCCTTCATGGGTGGAGCCCTCCGTGGACTCGCGCAACCGTTACCCTTCATGGGTTGAAGTTTCCATCAACGTGGATGTACGATAGCACCACCTATCGGAACCACGCCAAAAATCTCCGTGTCTCCAATTGCGTTTGCACACTCCAATCCCATCCCTTTACTTTCATGCAAATTGCATGCTTTACTTTCCGCTGCTCATATACTCTTGCCATTCTTGCTTGAATGTATTGTGGATGTCTAAACTTGTGCTAAAACTCTACCTTAACTTGAAGAAAATAAAAACTGCAACTTTTATTTGTTAGGAGTCTATTCACCCTCCCCCTCTAGACACCTCTTCTCGGTCCTTTAAATTGGTATCAGAGAGTTGATCATATCGGTCCCACCGAAATGCCTAACGGTCAAATTTTGAACTAAATCGGTCTGACCAAGTTTGCTGATTCGGTCCCACCAAGTTTGGTGATTTGTGTGTAACAGTTAGATTTTGTGTGGAGGCTATAAATACCCCTCCACCCACTCTCCAATTGTGAGGAGAGCTATCAGAACATGCCTACACCTCCAGCATACGTTTTCTGAGAGAGAACCACCTACTCATGTGTTGAGGTCAACATAATCCACTCCAACCACATAAATCTTGATCTCTAGCCTTCTCCAACTTGCTTTCCTCTCAAATCATCTTTCCACCAAATCAAAACCTGTGAGAGAGAGTTGACTGTTGGGGCGACTATCATTTGAAGCACAAGAGCAAGGAGTTCATCATCAACACACTGTCTATTACCTTTTGGAGAGTGGTGTCTCCTAGATTGGTTAGGTGTTACTTGGGAGCCTCCGACAAGATTGTGGAGTTGAACCAAGGAGTTTGTACAGGCAAGGAGATCGCCTACTTCATGAAGATCTACCCTAGTGAGGCAAGTCCGTCGTGCGCGATGGCCATGGTGGGAAAGATAAGGTTGCTTCTTTGTGGATCCTTCGTGGGTGGAGCCCTCCGTGGACTCGCGCAACCGTTACCCTTCGTGGGTTGAAGTGTCCATCAACGTGGATGTATGATAGCACCACCTATCAGAACCATGCCAAAAATCTCCGTTTCTCCAATTGCGTTTGCACACTCCAATCCCATCCCTTTACTTTCTTGCAAATTGCATGCTTTACTTTCCGCTGCTCATATACTCTTGCCATGCTTGCTTGAATGTATTGTGGATGTTTAAACTTGTGCTAAAGCTCTACCTTAACTTGAAGAAAATATACACTGCAACTTTTCTTTGTTAGGAGTCTATTCACCCCCCCCCCCTCTACGCACCTCTTCTCAATCCTTTCAATTGGTATCAGAGCGTTGGTCTCCATTGCTTTGGTTTGAAGACCTTTGTAGGAAGATGGATGAGTCTATGTTGGGGAGTCTTAGATGTAGAGTGCCTATTCTTGATGGAGAGTACTTCCACGAGTGGAAAATTGAGATGCTTGAGATTTTCAATGAATATCATTTGAACAGGTATATTACTAGCCCTTGTGCACCTCATGTTGACCCTTCGCATCCTACCATTGATGAGTCTATTGACATGATCCGTAATCTTAGAACTGTCAATTTAATCACTAGAGGTTTGCCTAGAAACTTGCTTGCTAGCTTGCCTGCTCTTGATTGTGCCTACACCATATGGATATTACTTGAGGAACGATTTCCAAATTATTCCTTGAAAAACTTAGATGAGATCCTTCATAAGTCTATTGGCTTGAGCAAGATGAGTTCCAATGATCCCAAATTTGGTTATTGTATTTTTGAGCTTACTAATCTTATGAGTGCCAAATGAGATGTTGGAATCATTAGCAATATCATCTCCGAAGCCATTAGAATTCAAGAAGATGACTATTGTGATGACCATTTATCTAATGAGTTACCCTCTCCAGGAATTGATCCATCACAAGACGATTATGAACATGGGTACTATGATGATGATCATAGTGACTTTGATCTCGACGAGTATATGAGACACTTTGGTCTTATGTCTAATCTTCATGGCTACATGGCCAGAGGAAAGGAATGGGTCCTTGATAGTGGATGTACTAATCATATGACTGGAGACAAAGATATGTTTCGTGAGCTTGCTAAAAGCGACGGCCCTCGGAAGTATGTCACTTTTGATGATAACACAAAGGGTAAGGTGGTTGGCCTTGGTAAGGTGGCCATCTCACATGATAGCTCTATACAAAATGTTATTCTCGTTGAATCTCTTGGCTACAATTTACTTTCCGTATCTAGACTTGCTGACTTTGGTTTCAATGTCCTATTTACTAAAGTAGATTGCCAAGTGTTTCGTAGAGGTAATCATAAAATGGTCTTTACCGGTACACGTAGAGGTGATCTATATATTGTTGATTTCACTACAAAGGCTCAACCTAGTACCTGCCTAATTGCTAAATCCTCGAAAGGCTTGTTGTGGCATAGAAGGTTAGGTCATGTGGTCATGCGAAATCTTGATAAGCTTATTAAAGGTGATCATATCCTTGGAGTAAAAGATGTTATATTTGACAAGGATAGACTTTGTAGTGCTTGTCAAGCAGGAAAACAAGTAGGAGGAAGCCATCCCATGAAGAACATCATGACCACGAGAAGACTGCTCGACCTACTTCATATGGATCTTTTTGGTCCAAATGCCTACAAAAGTCTCGGTGCTAACTCATTTGGTCTAGTCATAGTCGATGATTTTTCGAGATTTACATGGGTGTTCTTTCTTGATGATAAATCGCAGGTCCAAAAGATCTTCAATAACTTCGCTAGGAAGGCCCAAAATCAATTTGATGTGAAGATCAAGAAGGTTTGCAGCGACAACGAAACTGAGTTCAAGAACACAAATGTGGATACCTTTCTCGATTAAGAAGGGATTTCACACGAGTTCTCAGCTACTACACACCTCAACAAAATGGAGTTGTTGAGAGAAAGAACCGAACTCTTATTGAGATGGCGAGAACGATGCTTGATGAGTACAGGACGCCAAAACACTTTGGGAGGAAGCGGTTGAGATGGCTTGGCATGCAACAAATAGCTTGTATCTTCACAAGCTACTCGGCAAGGCAGCATCCGAGCTCCTCATCGGTAACATACCCCAAGTTGGATACTTTCGAGTATTTGGCTCAGAGTGTTACATTCTTGATAATGATCGTCCTTCTAAATTTGCTCCTAAATCTCATGAGGGTTTCCTACTTGGTTATGGCTCAAACTCTCACACTTACCGTGCCTACAACAATTTCACCCGAAAGGTTGAAGAGACGGTAAATGTGAAGTTTGATGAATCTAATGGCTCGCAAGTAGAGAAATTTCCAATTGATGTAGGAGACAAAGACCCTTCGGAAGCAATCGAAGACTTGTCTATTGGCAAGATTTGTCCAACGAAGGTGAAGGAGAGTACCTCGTCCATCCAAGTGGAAGCTTCTACCTCACGACAAGGTGAACCAAGTGCTGACATGGAAGCATCCACAAGTGGGACACGCCAAGATGAAGAAAATGAGGAAGTAAACCAAGATGAACCTCATCAACATCCTTCTCCATCTAGATAAGAGAACGACAACGCCAACAATGAAGAAAGCTAAGAAGAAGAATGAGATGATGAAGAAGATGCTGCACCCCGACCCAAACAAAAGCTCCCACGAGTTCGAGCAAGAGTTTCACGAGACCATCCCTTTGAACAATTCTTCAACGATATTCAAACCGGGAGAATCACTCGCTCTAAAACTCGTTTGGCTAATTTTTGTGAACATTATTCATTCATCTCTAGGATTGAACCTTTGAAGGTTGAAGAAGCATTAGAAGATCTGGATTGGATAAATGCTATGCATGAAGAGCTACACAACTTTGATAGACACCAAGTATGGACATTGGTTGAGATGCCCGACAACAACCACAACATCATCAGTACCAAATGGGTGTTTCGCAGCAACCAAGACGAAGATGGTCAAGTCATCCGCAACAAAACATGTCTCGTCGCCCAAGGCTACACTCAAGTCGAAGGTATGGACTACGGTGAGACATATACCCCAGTTGCTAGACATGAGTCCATCCGCATCTTACTTGCCTATGCTAGTCACCATGATATCACCTTGTACCAAATGGACATTAAAAGTGCTTTCCTTAAAGGTGAAATTAAGGAGGAAGTTTATGTTAAACAACCACCCGGCTTTGTTAATCCTAAGAAACACGATCATGTTTACAAACTTCACAAAGCTCTTTACGGCCTTAAACAAGCTCCTAGAGCACGGTATAAATGCTTGACCAAGTTCCTTATTGAAAAAGGCTTTGAGATTGGGAAGATTGATTCTACTATTTTTACTAAAAGGGTTAACGGTGAATTATTTGTGTGCCAAATTTATGTCGATGATATCATATTTGGTTCAACTAACCCTCATTTTAGTGAAAATTTTGGAAAGCTAATGTCGGAGAAGTTTGAGATGTCAATGACGAATTAACTCAAGTTCTTCCTTGGTTAGCAAATCAAGAAAACTAAGGAAGGCCCCTTTGTTTCTCAAATAAAGTACACCAAGGACTTATTCAAGAAGTTCAACATGCCAGAAAGCAAAGGTATGAAAACTCCCATGCCTACTAGTGGACATCTTGACTTGACCAAGGATGGCAAATCAGTTGACCAAAAGGTTTACCGATCTATGATTGGTTCATTGTTATATCTATGTGTTTCCAGTCCCGATATTGTGCTAAGTGTGTGCATGTGTGCACGATATCAAGAGGCCCCCAAAGAATGTCATCTTAAGGCTGTGAAAAAACATAGTGAGATACTTAATACATACACCAAATTTTGGCATATGGTATCCTAAGAGGTCTTCTTTTGATCTTGCTGGCTACTCCGATTTGGACTACGCCAGAGACAAGGTTGATAGAAAGTCCACTTCGGGTACCTGTAAATTTCTTGGTAGATCTCTTGTATCTTGGTCCTCCAAGAAACAAAAATCGGTATCCTTATCCACTACCGAAGCGGAATACATTGCCGCCGGTTCATGTTTTTCTCAATTACATTGGATAATCCAAACTCCTAAAGATTATGTGATCTATGTGAAACATGTTCCATTGCTTTGTGACAATGAAAGTGCTATTAAGATTTCTCATAATCCCGTGCAACATTGTCGAACCAAGCATATTGAAGTTTTTATCATTTCATTCGAGATCACGTTGCTAAAGGTGATATTGATCTTAAGCATGTTCGTACCGATAAGCAATTGGCGGATACATTCACCAAACCGCTTGATGAGAAAGTCTTTTGTCATTTGAGAGGTGAATTGAACATCGTTGATGCTTCAAACTTGGAGTAGAAAATCCATTTGGATACATGCAAGGCATAAGCCTTTGGCTAATCCTTGACTTCTTTCTCTTATGACAGTGATCATATGTCTTGGATACATTTGTACCCTTGCATGCTATCTAACCCTTGTATGTACTTAGATGAATCTAAATCCATGAGATTGCAACTTACTCACATCTCGAGCAATCTCTACATCACCAAGTCTCTACACAATGGTGGTTGAAGACAAGGAAGCATGAAACCCCTCAGCATATCCTTTGACAAATTCTATATATCAAATTTCATTTGGTATCAAATTCATGATTATCAAATTGGACACACAAGTTCTCTTCCTTGCAAGACTAACCCATGTAGGTAGATGAACTCAAACTACAAGTGGTGCTCCAAATCTTTGATGAGGTACATTAACCTTGAGCATCCCACACAAGTTCAACTACATGATCAAGTTCAACACCACCACCCAAGGTATGTTATTCCATCTTAGAGAAGCTTTACCCCGAGTCATGGGTCAAAGCAACTCAACAAGATGCGAATACATCAAAAGCTAAAACGATAAATGGTAACCCCATTTTGAGCTTAAACGATGAGTATGACCTACGATCAAGTGTTCTCACTTGACTCCTCAGTCAATATGCTCTAACATAGGTGAATATGTCGCCGACCAATTCTAGATGAAGCTCTCTAGTGTTTGTATGTATTCTTGCATTTGTCTCTTGCATATTTCTTTCCCTTCATCTAGATTTCTTTTCTTTTTCTTTGTTTTTGTTCTGCATTCCCAACATCCAATTCATTGCAAATCCTTTAGTTAATTCCTTGCAAATCTTTGGGAGATCTTATTTGCCTAGTGAGCTAAGGTGACAAATGTTCTCTCTGTCTGGAACTCGGTCATACCGATTCGTCTCTTTCGGTCAAGCCGAACCATTTCGGTGCAACCGAAAAATATAACTCGGTGTAACTGATTTCACTGCAGAGAAAACAATTTGCCACTTGTTCCTGCACTTTTGTTCCAGCTCCACTTGATGACTCTTGTCCATACCAGCATCACAATCTATATGCTGCTTTGCTCTATGACTCAAGGACCAAACCTATTTTGACTCACACTCCAGAAGATCCCTTCTTGGAAATTTATATAAAAGGGGGAGAGAGATCACATCAAAGCTTATTCTCTTCAAAAGGGGGAGAGAGAAAAAGGGAGAGAGGGGTAATCACATCAAAGGCCCCAGATGCTTGGTGTTCAAGAGCAGACAAGTCACTTGTCTTTAAGAGGGGAAAGACATGTCTATGTTATGTTTATGTTTATGATCTATTTTGCTCGGATTTTGTTTCCCTACGTTCTCCCATTATCCAGTACAAGATTTAGGGGGAGAAAGACTGCTAGGGAAGGAAATCCTTGAAATTCATTGCATATCTTTATCCCTGGGGACATGTCTATATCCAATAGAGTACCCAGTACTCACAATCTACATGTCATCCCAATCTTGGTACTATTGTGGCTCTTTCGTTTGCTCCGTCTAGTAGATGTATCTGTGTTATCTAACCTTGTTTACTCAGGTTCATCCCTTCCTAAGCCAGCTCAAGACCACAACGTAAGTATATGCATCACACTCATGTCCATGGAGATTTCTTGCTGATGTACATATTCTTCGCAAGAAGGAATCATAAACATGAAGTCACACTTCATATATTCATATCATTTGCCCTGATGCATATAGCCAAGATTTATGTAACACATTGCTTTCTCTGTCATGGTTATGCATTGCCATGCTCTTACATTCCACATTGAAATGGATGCATACATGTAAGGGGAGCCCATGAATGTTAGATGTTTTTCCAATTCTTTACTTGTTATTCTCTATATCTTTTATCTAAAGCTTTGATGTATGTTGTCATCAATTACCAAAAAGGGGGAGATTGAAAGCACAAGTGCTCGCTGGGTGGTTTTGGTAATTAATGACAACATATCTCTTGTTGGACTAATGTTTTCATCTAGTATATTTCAGACAAGTTCAGCAGATGAAGTGGCATGGAGAAGAGGATATGGGACCCTTTCAAGATCACATTGAGTCCATAGGAAAGCCAATACTATTAAAAGGGGATGAGGTGTTGCTTAATGGCTTGCTTGCTCAAAATGCTTAGTGATATGCTCCAAAACCCTCAACCACTTTCCCATACCCACATATGTCCCAAACCAAAAGTCAAACTCGGCCCCACCGAAATTTTCCATCCGGCGCCACCAAGTTCACTTGACACAGCCACTGCCACAAACCCTAATCCACCAATGGGATCTCGGTCCCACCGAGATGGTTTTGCAAACTCTCTGTTACCTATTGCAATAATTTCGGTTCCATCGAGATATGCAATCGGTCCCACCGAGTTTGCTTGACCAACTCTTTGTTTTGCTTATTACCGAAATAGGTCTCACCGAGTTTGCGTAATCGGTCAAACCGAGACGAGGTATTACCCTAACCCTAGCACATTGGTCCCACCAAGTTGACCATATCAGTCCCATCGAAATGCCTAACGATCACATTTTGAACTAAATTGGTCTGACTGAGTTTGCTGATTCGGTCCCACCTAGTTTCATGATTTGTGTGTAACGGTTAGATTTTGTGTGGGGGCTATAAATACCCCTCCACCCACTCTTCATTCATGAGGAGAGCTATCAGAACATGCCTACACCTCCAGCATACATTTTCTGAGAGGGAAACACCTACTCATGTGTTGAGGTCAAGATAATCCACTCCAACCACATAAAGCTTGATCTCTAGCCTTCTCCAACTTGCTTTCCACTCAAGTCATGTATCCACCAAATCCAAACCAATGAGAGAGAGTTGAGTGTTGGGTAGAATATCATTTGAAGCACAAGAGAAAGGAGTTCATCATCAACACACCGTCTATTACCTTTTGGAGAATGGTGTCTCCTTGATTGGTTAGGTGTTACTTGGGAGCCTCCGACAAGATTGTGGAGTTGAACCAAGGAGTTTGTATGGGCAAGGAGATCGCCTACTTCGTGAAGATATACCCTAGTGAGGCAAGTCCTTCATTGGGCGAAGGCCATGGTGGGATAGACAAGGTTTCTGCTTTGTGGATCCTTCGTGGGTGGAGCTCTCCGTGGACTCGCGCAACCGTTACCCTTAGTGGGTTGAAGTCCCCATCAAAGTGGATGTACGATAGCACCACCTATCGGAACCATGCCAAAAATCTCTATGTGTCCAGTTGCGTTTGCACACTCCAATCCCATCCCTTTACTTTCATGCAAATTGCATGCTTTACTTTGTGCTGCTCATATACTCTTCCCATGCTTGCTTGAATGTATTGTGGATGTTTAAACTTGTGCTAAAACTCTACCTTAACTTGAAAAAATAAAAACTGTAACTTTTCTTCATTAGGAGTCTATTCGCCCCCCCTCTAGACACCTCTTCTCGATCCTTTCACCCCATCTCCTTCTCCCCCTCCCTCGGACAACACCCTGGAGGTCGAATTCGACATTGGATCTTTTAGCCCGAAGAGGAAAAGGAAGCCAGTGGAGGAGGAGGTGGTGGATGAGTATGTATCCCCCCCCCCATCATCTCCTGACCTAACGGAGACGCTGGCCCAAAGGGTGGCGAAGAGGGCCAAGGCCTCGACGGGCGACAAGCCCCCAGCGGGTACTTCGCGTATGTCGTTGCTGGTGGAGAGCAGCCCGGACAGTAGCCCCCGGCGTAGCCCCCGCTTGAGCCCCCAGCATAAGCTCAGCACTCACTCCTCAACTTATGAACATTGGGGTGTGAATCCTTGATGCTGACCTTGCCGGGTTTGGAGGAGAAGAACGGCAGCAGGAGGAGCCGCCGAGGGCCACCCCCAACACGTCCCCCTCGACTAAGCCACCCCGAGGGGCGTCCCCAGCAAGGGCATCCACCACCGAGCCCACGCATATGGAGGAGGAGGAGGCGAACTTGGGTGCCGGGGGTTCTACCCCAGCAGCGAATGCTGGCGGGGAGGGCGCCACTTCTTCCCAGCCCGGTGTGGGTAAGTCGTTTGTTCCCCGTCCCTGTTCTTTCTTATTCTTTTTGAACCTCGACCTTGGCTCCGCCTCATTCCCCTTCTTGGTAGCCAGACCCAGGCCCGGCCCTGAGGGGGGGCACGGGGGGCGGCCACCCTGGGACCCCGAAACTGAGGGCCCCCCAACTTTGCTGGCCCAAAGTAGTGTAGGCACCAGTTTTTCATTGATTCAATGATCTCCTTCGAGGCCCGACAAACATCGTAAGCCACAAGGAGAACTCCGCTTGTAATGGAGACGCTTGATTATAGGATTTCCATTGCGCGTTGCCGTCTTCCGGATTTTCATCCATCGGCGCCTGTTGTTCACATCTAGTGTGCCCGAGATCATCGGCCCATCGGGCGCCACACATTGAGATATGTGGGGTACAACAACTCCAAGGCTCCCTCTGGCGGGCCGAAAGAGTACACCGCGCTGCAAGTCTTCAGCGACCTCGCTGTGCCCATCCACTACCTTGGCCAGATGAAGGTCTTCAGGGGCGGCGTACGACTTCACTGAGATCATAGCTCGTAGGTCGTGCCTGTTCAAGCCGAACCAAAGGTCGTCTTGAGTGTTGTCTTCAGTCCTTGGAGGATGGGGAGAAATCCGTGGACGACTTGAGGGCTCGATTGGGGGACGAGCCATACATCTATTGCATGCAGGTAAATAGATACTACCATGTAAATTCTTTATACAATAAAAGTATCGTAGATTTTAAATTTTCTGCCTCTTGGCCGGATTAAATTGGTCGATGTAGTGTTTGCATGTTCTTGGCAAGTGAAGTTACTTTCAGTTTGAGGACAGTAACAAACGAAATATAGAACATAGGTAAAAAATACGCTATATAATTAAATCTTAGGACATTGGTGTGGTTAATTTGTTGTATTATTAACTAGGACCGGAACAAAGTATAAGAGAAAAACCATGCTAATGTTGTGAGCTTAGGGATCAAAGTGACTGTACTTCCCATAACATTTTGTTTTATAGAAAGCATTAATGGGGCGTACTATATTTTGTAGGGGGATGTATATTTTGTTTGTGATGTGATGAACTAGCGAAAACCTTAAAAGTTGCACCAAAGTTTATGTAGAGAAAAGGTTTTCAAAGTTAAAATTCTATTAGTTTGATATTTATATTTAGGGGCCCTCAGATTCTAGTTACGCCCCGGGCCCCCGAAAACTCAGGACCGGCCCTGCCCAGACCCTTCCTCGCCGGACTGGGAGGACATTGACACTGTCATCGAGGAGGTCTCCAGGGACACCGAGGCCGAGGAAGACAAGATCGCCGCTGAGGAGGCCGCCAAGACCGTCGCTGAGGAGGCCGCCAAGAGGCCTGCCGGGGAGGCCGGTAAGGCCGCTGCCGACAAGGGGGTGGTCAATGACTAACCTTCCTCCTCTGCCGCCTATGGCTCGGGAAAGTACTTGAGGGTGGCCCACGACCTGTTCGTCCACCTCCCAGGAACGGCAAGCACCAGGGCGCCAACCGAGGAGGAGGTGTTTGACGACGAGGCGCTCACTGCCACTGGGCTTGAGGTTGTTGATGAAACGAGTGCCGGTAGCGGCGTTTCCCAAGAGGAGCAGCTCCTTTGGGCCATGAGCGTCAACTTTCAAAAGCTCCAGGCGCTCCACCATGCCCGCCTAGACAAGGAAAAATCCAGGATGGTGGCGGTGGACAAGGCAGAGAGGGATCTTGAGGAGCGCGTCGCCGAGACGCAGGCCTGGTTCCACATGGCCCACGAAGAACTGAAGGCTGCCCAGGATCTGCTAGCTGAGCACAAACAGGAGCTCATCTAGAAGCATGCTAGTGTGGAGAGAGCCCAAGAGGCGGCGAAGGAACATGCCGCCAAGGACGAGGCCACTCGGCACCAGCACCAGGCCGAGCTGAACTACCAGGAGGAGGACCTTGCTGCTCGTGAGGAAGTGCTCTCCACCACACTCCGCCGCAAGGATGAGGAGGTCGAGAAGCTTGTCATGCAGCGGACCCAGGAGCTGGAGCAAAGGCACAAGGAGGTACTCAATGCTCAAAGCCCTAGTCCATGCCGGCAAGGTGAAGCAGGATGGGCTGAAGAAACAGGTCCTGGAGCTGACGGAGGAGAAGGACACGACCAACGGCACTTTTGCGGAGGCATAGGGCACAGTCCTTGGCAAGGCCGAGCTGCTCCCCAAGGCCAATGACTCCATCAATGACCGGAAGCTGAAGCTAGAGGGCCTTGAGGGGATGCTTTCGGAGGACAGGGCCCGGGAAGAGACCCTGACCAAGGACCTAGAGGAGGAGAGGCATCTGCAGAGGAATGATAACACAAGGAGTATGCGGAGAGCATAGACCGTTGGGTCAGCCGCCTCGCCGACGCCGCCGGCAGGATCACCACGAAGCTGGCTGCCATGGGGATGCCGTATGTGAGGTACTCCCCGGAGCCAAACATGAGTCCCAATGCCAAACTGACCCTATTCTTCGAGGGCGTTCTTGGAGCCCTAGAGCAGCTCCGCTCCAACCAGGAAACTTATCTAGCCAACGAGTCCCGGAGGCTCTGCTGGGGCGCCCTGACCAAGGTACTCACCAAGGTGGCGTTCTAGAACCCCACTGTCAACTTTGCAAACACGTTGGAGAGCTTGCAGGAGGAGGCGGACCTCGCGGTGCTCAAGGAGTGTATCAAGCCCATCATCGACTGCGTCGATGGAGTTGAGACATTGGAGGGCCAGCGCCGGGACTAGGCACCCTGTTTGTCATTGCCGCTGCGAGTTCAAGATCAATTAAATTTTACCTTAAGTTAGAACCACATTGATTATTTGATGTAATATAACTCTACAGTACTTTAATATCGAGCAAGCTATCTTCCTGTTAGATCTTTCTTTATATGTTTGCACCCTATGCTTGGTGAGATAAGGCTGTCGGCACATAAACCCATGCCATTGTGCTTTGAGGACGGATCCTTAGCACCCTGCCGGGAGGGCGCTTGCTTCTGGGCAAACCACCTTGCCGCTCCCAGCGCGCTCGCTTGAACTCTCGAGCAAACTCGAAACAGGACAAGAGCGCTGCTAGTAGTGGGTAGGCCACCTTGCCGTTCTCAACACGGCCGCTTGAACTGTTGAGCGGACTCGAAACAGAGCAAGGGCGTTGTCAATAGCGGAAGGGTCCCATTGCGTGCAGGTTTCCCATACAATGAACGAGATCTTTCGAGAAAGACAGACTTATATAAATGAAATTAGCCAAAATATTGCATGACTTAGCTTTTCGGGGCCACGCGAATGGCTATAGAAGCTGCGGACGGCACCAGAGGGCGGCTGATCGACGCCACTCTCTCCCGTCGAGCCATCCCCATGGAAGAGTGATGCGCTGACCTTCAAGCCGGATTTTGGCACCATGGCACCCCCTACCTGGCGCGCCAAAGATATCGGGGGAAACAACACCTATGGAATCACGAAGAATCACTATTGCTACGGTTGGCGGGCACGGGGCTGTGAAAAGAGCGGGTTTGAGGGATCCACACGGGGGGGGGGTTATCTAGGTTCGGGCCACAAGTGATGTGTAATACCCTACTCCTGCCGGTTTATGTTTATCTGGTGTTCTTGGACTAGCTACAAAGCATGCAGGGTCCAAAAAGTCCGAGTCCTTCCTCAGTATGCTGCGGGCCTTCTTTTATAGTCAAAAGGGGCTGCCAAAGTGGCACATAGGAGGTGGAAAGTTGTACAATAGTCGAGTCTATCTCCTAGCCCTGTAGGACAAACACATTTAATGAGCTGCCGACATGCCTTTCGTGCTTTATCGGGGATGGCGAGGAAGCTCATCCCAGCTGTCGCCGCCTCGCCCAGCTTCGATGTGCATCCGAACTGACAAGGCGTGTAGTGGCAGAGTCTTCACGAAGATCTCCATGCCACCACGCAGGTGCTTGCTAAGTTGGCCTGGAAGCCGCATGTTGCCACGCAGGTACTCGCCTAGTTGGTGGGTTGGCAGCTGCGTGGGAACGAGAGTGGAGTCTTAGCAGGTGGGGGCCAGGCTATGGCCCGGCGGATGTCTTCGGCGAGAGTCTTGCCGGGGCCCCGGCAAGGGTCTTGCCGCAACGTCATGGGCGTCCCCGGCAAGGGTCTTGCTAGGGGACTCGTGGGTATCCTTGGCAGGAGCCTTGTTGGCCTCGTGGGCATCCTCAGCAAGGAGCCTTGCTGTTGTCTTGTTTCTTGGTTCCCATCTAGGCCTCTTAGGTCCTTTGTCTTCACAAAGGTCTGCACGCCACCATGGAGGCGCCTTCCGAGCCTTGGTCCGATGTGGTTGTTGGCGTTGGGACTCTTAGACTCGAGGGTGGCGGCCTTGTTGGTGTGGGGCAAGTCGCCCCGACAAGACTCTTGCCGGGGCCGTGAACGCCACCCCGGCAAGGGCCTTGCCGTGGGAATTCACCTCGCCCATCTGCTTCTCGTGCCTTCGGCTTGGCGCTACTCTGATAGTCTTGGGCCTTTGCTTCTTCTTCTCCGCCAAGCATGGCCACAGGCGCGTGGTTGCGACTGGCCGCGCACAAGTAAAGGGGTACAAAAGGGACACCTACTTTTGTACACCAACATTTTGCGGACTCAGAAAGGGCTAGCGAGATACCATCTTGTTATATCATGTTATGATTGTTTTGAGAAAGTGTTGTCATCCGAGATTTATTATTATTGCTCGCTAGTTGATTATGGCGTTGATATGAGTAAACATGAGACCTAAATGTTATTGTGAATATGGTTAGTTCATAATCTTTGCTGAAAACTTGAATGCTGGCTTTAAATATTTGCAACAACAAGATCAAACAGAGTCTGTAAAAGTTTTTCTTTATCACTTTCAGTTTGTCCTAAATTGCTTGAGGACAAGCAAAGGTTTAAGCTTGGGGGAGTTGATACGTCTCCGACGTATCTACTTTTCAAACACTTTGTTTTGGACTCTAACTTGCATGATTTTAATGGAACTAACCCGGACTAACGCCGTTTTCAATAGAACTGCCATGGTGTTATTTTTGTGCAGAAATAAAAGTTTTCTTGGAATGATCCAAAAATCCACGGAGACGCGTTTTGGAATTAATGAAAAATATAGCCGAAAGAATCAGCATCATGGGCCCACACCCTGTCCATGAGGGTCCAGGGCGCACCCCCTGCCTCATGGGCACCCTGGGACTCCACCGACCACAACCCAACTCCATATATTCACTTTCGGGGAGAAAAAAAATCAAAGAGAAGGATTCACCGTGTTTTACGATACGGAGCCGCCGCCAGGCCCTAATCTTCCTCGGGAGGGCTGATCCGGAGTCCGTTCGGGGCTCCGGAGAGGGGAATCCATCGCCATCGTCATCATCAACCATCCTCCATCACCAATTTCATGATGCTCACCGCCGTGTGTGAGTAATCTCATCGTAGGCTTGGTGGACGGTGATGGGTTGGATGAGATTTACCATGTAATCGAGTTAGTTTTAATAGGGTTTGTTCCATAGTATCCATTATGTTCTAAGATTGATGTTGCTATGACTTTGCTATGCTTAATTCTTGTCACTAGGGCCCAAGTGACATGATTTCCGATCTGAACCTATTATGTTTTCATGAATATATGTGAGTTCTTGATCCTATCTTGCAAGTCGATAGTCACTTACTATGTGTTATGATCCGGCAATCCTTAAGTGACAATAATTGGGACCACTCCCGGTGATGATCGTAGTTTGAGGAGTTCATGTATTCACTAAGTGTTAATGCTTTGGTCTGGTACTCTATTAAAAGGAGGCCTTAATAACCCTTAGTTTCTAATAGGACCCCGCTACCACGGGAGGGTAGGACAAAAGATGTCATGCAAGTTCTTTTCCATAAGCACGTATGACTATATTCGGAATACATGCCTACATTCCATTAATGAACTGGAGCTAGTTCTGTGTCACCCTATGTTATAACTGTTGCATGAGGAATCGCATCTGACATAATTATCCATCATTGATCCATTGCCTACGAGCTTTTCACATATTGATCTTTGCTTAGTTACGTTTCCGTTGCCACTTTTACAATTTCTACAAAAACTACTACTTTTACTTTTGCCACTGTTACCGTTACTTCCAAACTACTTTGTTACAAAATACTTTTCTGGAGATATTAAGTCTTTTAGGTGTGGTTAAATTGACAACTCAACTGCTAATACTTGAGAATATTCTTTGGCTCCCCTTGTGTCTAATCAATAAATTTGGGTTGAATACTCTACCCTAAAAAACTGTTGTGATGCCCTATACTTGTGGGTTATCAGGGACAACCCACCAGGGTGCGCCAGGAGGCCCAAGCGTGCCCTGGTGGTTCTGCCCACCTCAGGTGCCCCACGGACCGCCTCTTTGCTATATAAATACCCCAATATTTCCAGAACCCCAGGGGATTCGACGAAATATTCATCCAGCCGCCGCAGATTCCAGAACCAGCAGATCCAATCTAGACACCATCTCGGATGGGGTTCACCACCTCCATTGGTGCCTCTTCGATGATGCGTGAGTAGTTCTTTGTAGACCTTCGGGGCCGGAGTTAGTAGCTAGATGGCTTCATCTCTCTCTTGTGATTCTCAAAACAATGGTCTCTTGGAGATAAATATGTTGTAACTCTTTTGCATTGTGTTTGTTGGGATCCGATGAACTTCGAGTTTATGATCAAATATATCTTTTTATATCCACGGAAGTATTTGAGTTTCTTTGATATTTTTATGCATGATTTCTTATAGCCTCATATTTCTTCTCTGATATTTGGGTTTTGTTTGACCAACTTGATCTATTTATCTTGCAATGGGAAGATGTGCTTTGTAGTGGGTTCGATCTTACGGTGCTTGATCCCAGAGATAGAAGGGGAACCAACACATATGTATCGTTACTACTAAGGATAAAACGATGGGGTCTATCTCTACATAGATAGATCTTGTCTACACCGTGTCATCGTTCTTATTGCATTACTCTATTTCTCCATGAAGTTAATACACTACTAGATGCATGTTGGATAGCGGTCGATGTGTGGAGTAATAGTAGTAGATGCAGGAAGGAGTCGGTCTACTAATCTTGGATGTGATGCCTATATAATGATCATTTCCTGGATATCGTCTTAATTATTTGAAGTTCTATCAATTGCCCAACAGTAATTTGTTCACCCACCACTTTGCTATTTTTCTTGAGAGAAGCCACTAGTGAACCCTACGGCCCCTGGGTCTCTATATCATATTATTTTCCTTCGTGATCTATTTTATTTGCCTTTATTTTCAGATCTATTAAACCAAAAATCCAAAAATACCTTGCCACAATTTATTTTATTTGGCGTGCGATCTATCAATATTTACAACTCTCTCACATCCGTTTGCCAATTTCTGGCACCGTTACCCGAAAGGGATTGACAACCCCTTTAACATGTGTGTTTATGTTGTGTTGCTTGGTTCTCCTATTAGTTCGATAACCTTGGTTTCTTATCTGAGGGAAATACCTACCGCCGCTGTGCTGCATCATCCCTTCCACTTTGGGGAAATACCGACGTAGCTTCAAGCGACATCAAAAGGAATTTCTGGCGCCATTGCCAGGGAGGACATTCAACATATACCAGGTTCCTAATCACAAATCTCATCTCCTCACAATTTTCATTATTTGCCATTTGCCTCTCGTTTTCCTCTCCCCCACTTCACAAAAATTTGTCGTTTTATTCTCCTCTCTTTTCTGTTTGTCATTTTCTTGTCGGATCTATCCTTTGCTTGCAATCATGAGTGATTTCGGTATGGCACCAACAGATGGTGGCCTAACTCCTAAAATTGGACGTACGGGGCAACCTGGATGCCAAAACCTTTATTTTGGGGCAAGGGAACGTTATGGGAAAAGAACGTATCCAAGAATTTTTCAATTGTGTTGGGAAGCTTAGTCTTGATAATGTCCCTATACTTAAAACTATTAGATCTTATGCGGATGCTATTTCAGCACTAGTTATGAAACTTGAAAGTAAATTTATTCGTACCCATCCTACCTTGCAAAGATTGTTTTTTGAGCTCCCTGTTATAAAGAATCCTAGAGATAAAAAGTTGGCCACTTTTGTTCTTATAAATGAGTTTGACTACATAATACGTGAAGCTAGGGAACTCTTTGACTTTTATGGTATGAATCGTGAAAAACCTGTGATAGATGAAATTCTTTACAATAGTGACTATTCTTTAAGACATTTTCTTGGGGACAATAAAATCTTCTATGACAATCTTAAAAAGGAAGTCCCAGTTCTAGATATAATCCAACAAGTTTTCAATAATGTTAATCAACATTACTCTTCAATTGTTGCGGGAAATCGAAAGGGGTGTGATGAAAACCAACTTATGATTGCTAAGGCCTCTATGTATAACATGTTTTATGTTGTGTTTACAAAGCCTCATGATGAAAATACCTCTAAGAAAGTAAAGAACAAGGATGACAAAACTTACATTCTTGCCTTATGCTTAGCTAAGGGCATAAAACTATAGCGCTTGTTGGGAGGCAACCCAATGAATAAATTTTGTTTTTTTTCTTTTTGCTTCCTGTTTTGGTGTGTTAACACAATTATGATACTGTTATGATTGTGTTTTTATGTGTTAATTAGTGTTTGTGCCAAGTAAAGCCTTTAGGATCTTCTTGGGTGATAGTTGTTTGATCTTGCTGAGAAAAACAGAAACTTTTATGCTCATAAAATTAATTTTCATTTTTTACCTGAGAGCGATAAAATAGACATTCCACTTGCAGTATATCAATATACAAATTGCTCTGGTCATCCTAATTTTTCAGAATTTTGGAGTTACGGAAGTATTTGAAATAGTTAGATTTCTACAGGCTATTTTGTTTTGATAGATTCTGTTTTCTTTGTGTTGTGTGCTTATTTTGATGGCTCTATGGTTTTCATTGATGAGTTTTTGCCATAGATAATTTGGAATATAGTAGATATAATACAAGAACAAAATATGAATTGGTTTGATACATCACTTATAGTAGTGATTTATTATTCTTATACTAACGGATCTCATGAAGGTTTTGTAGGGTTTTGTGTGATTGAAGTTTTTAGGTTTTGGGTTATCTTATGATGGATGAAGGAAGGATGGAAGAGCCTAAGCTTGGGGATTCCCCATCATCCCAAGCTATTATCCAAAAAAGAGCAACCAACTAAGCTTGGGGATGCCCCAGAGTGGCATCCCTGGTTTCTTCCAACGATCATCGATATTTTACTTGAAACTATATTTTTATTTGTCACATGATATGTGTTTTGCTTGGAGCGTCTTGTTTGATATAAGTATTTGCTTGTTTTATTTTGTGTTTTAAGTCATCAATCCTTGCTGGACACACCTATTTGAGAGAGCCAAAATTATGTCATGACTTGTTAAAATTGCTCCCTATGCTTCACTTAAATTTTTATGAGCAATGGACTTGCTATAGTGCTTCACATATATCTTTTTGAGAACGATGTGCTTTAGTATTTTTGAAGAAATGCTCTCTTGTTCCACTTAGATTTATTTGAGAGTTAGTAAAATTTTCTAGAAATCCTCTCTTGCTTCACTTAAATTAATTTGCGAGAAAGAAATATATATTATGCTCATGATCTTCAATTATATTTGTTGGAGCTTGTCAAAAGCAATACATGAAAATTAGTCCCAAAGTGGTATAGATCCAAGAAGGATATAATAAAAACTTTCATGAAGATCATTGGACAAAATAAACTTGATTCCTAGTAATAGTTTTGAGATATGATGCTGTGATATGTGAGTTATGTTGATTAGTAATTATGCTTTAGTAAGAATATTGGTGTTAAGTTTTGTGATTCCCTATGCTAGTACGAAAGTCAATAGTCATGCAATGAAATTATATCCTACTTGTGGTGCATTATTTGGTGTTATTTATGCTTAATGCTTGCTTATGAGATTATTCGTTTCTTAGTTGGTCGCTTCCCAATCTTTTGCTAGCCTTCATTTTGCACTAAGTATGATCACTACTTGTGCATACAAAACCCTTTAACCCAGTTTTGCCACATGAGTCCACTATATCTACCTATATGCGGTATTCTTTTGCCGTTCTAAGCAAATTTGTAGGTGCCATCTCCAATTTTCATAATATACTTCTCTTTTGTGTGTTTGTTTCGCCCATGGAGTGGTGAGGGGTGGCTAATATTTTCCATGCTAGATGTGTTATTCTCAAGATGAGTGTTTATTCACTTGTCATTGCACGAGAGTAAGGCAAAGGTATTAGGGATGCCCAGTCCCGAAATGCAAAAAAAATGAATTTACTTTATGTTGTCAATAAATAAATTCCTTGGAAAGTGTTGGTATGCAGGGCAACCGTGGATACAGCTAGCCATGGAAAGTTTAAGTTATGGTGGAAAAAGTAATAAACTTTATTTTCTTTTTGGGAACCACCTATGATATATCTATGCATGGAAAGTATTGGGAACTCTAAGTTGTTTTCGTTGGCGGGATGGATACACCTCTCAAAATGTTTTTATCTCTAATTTTTTCGCTTTGAGCTCTAGACCTCTACAAATCCCTACTTTCCTCTGCGAATTGCCTTTCTTTTACTTTACGCAATTTTTATTTTTTAATTTGAGTCTCCATCTTCTCTTATAAAAGCACCAACTAGGAGGCAATATGATCGTAATTAAGTATTGGGTGTAGCTAATATTCGAGTGTGTTTCGTGAATGGATCAATGTTTGAGCATGATGCGCTAGGGATAGCTTATTTTACCGTTGATATTTTGAAAGACATGGTTGCTTGTTGATATGCTTGAGTATCTAAATTATCATGTCAAAACTAGACTATTGCTTTGAACAATATAAAAGTCCAAATGTCCATGCTGTAAACAAAGAAATATGATATGTCATGATAGGCAGCATTCCACATGAAAAAATCTATTTTTATCACTTACCTACTCGAGGACGAGTAGGAGTTAAACTTGGGGATACTGATACGTCTCCAATGTATCTATAATTTTTTATTCTTTTATGCTATTATACTATCAATCTTGAATGTTTTATAATCATTTTATATCATTTTTTGGTACTTACCTGTTGACATAGTGCCAAGTGCCAGTTACTGTCTTTTCCGTATTTTTTACATCGCAGAAAATCAATATCAGACGGAGTCCAAATGCCACTAAACTTTACGTAGATTTCTTATGGAATAGAAGGAACATGGTGGGCCCTGGTTGCACCTAGGGGGAGTCCCGAGGAGGGGACAACCCACCAGGGCGCTCCAGGAGGCCCAGGCGCGCCCTAGTGGGTTGTGCCCACCTCGGGTGCCCCCCAGACTCTCCTGGCATGCCCTAGTGGGTTGTGCCCACCTCGGGTGCCCCCCGGACAGCCTCTTTGCTCTATAAATACCCCAATATTTCCAGAACCCTAGTGAGTCGACAAAATATTCATCCAACCGCCGCAGAGTCCAGAACCACCAGATCCAATCTAGACACCATCTCGGATGGGGTTGACCACCTCCATTGGTGCCTCTCCGATGATGCGTGAGTAGTTCTTTGAAGACCTTTGGGTCTGTAGTTAGTAACTACATGGCTTCATCTCTCTCTATTGATTCTGAATATAATGGTTTCTTGGAGATCCATATGATGTAACTCTTTTGCAGTGTGTTTGTTGGGATCCGATGAACTTTGAGTTTACGTTTAGATCAATCTTTTTATATCCATGGAAGTATTTGAGTTTGTTCAATCTCTTTTATGCATGATTGCTTATAGCCTCATATTTCTTCTCTGATATTTGGGTTTTGTTTGTCAAACTTGATCTATTTATCTTGCAATGGGAAGAGGTGCTTTGTAGTGGGTTCGATCTTACGGTGCTTGATCCCAGTGACAGAAGGAGAACCGACATGTATGTATCGTTGCTACTAAGGACAAAACGATGGGGTCTATCTCTACATATATAGATCTTGACTACATCATGTCATCGTTCTTATTGCATCACTTCGTTTCTCCATGAACTTAATACACTAGATGCATGCTAGATAGTGGTCGATGTATGGAGTAATAGTAGTAGATGCAGGCAGGAGTCGGTCTAGTAATCTTTGACGTGATGTCTATATAATTATCATTGCCTGGATGTGGTCATAATTATTTGAAGTTCTATCAATTGCCTAACAGTAATTTGTTCACCCACTATTTTGCTATTTTTCTCGAGAGAAGCCATTAGTGAAACCTACGGCCTCCGGGTCTCCTTCTCATATTATTTGCCCTCACAATCTATTTTATTTGCCTTTTATTTTCAGATCTATTAGACAAAAAATCCAAAAATACCTTGCTGCAATTTATTTTATTTGGCGTGCGATCTATCAATATTTACAACTGTCTCATGTCCGTTTGCCAATTTCTGGCACCGTTACCCGAAGGGGATTGACAACCCCTTTAACATGTCGGGTTGCGAGGATTTGTTATCTCTGTGTAGGGGATATTTACGTTGTGTTGCTTGGTTCTCCAACTGGTTCGATAACCTTGGTTTCATATACGATGGAAATACCTACCGCCGATGTGCTACATCATCCCTTCCTCTTTGAGGAAATACCGACATAGCTTCAAGAGACATCAGTTAACAGGACAATGATGGCACATCATGCGGACCCATTCATTCTTGCCAGCGATGCTACCTAGATTTTCTTTGCGGAAGACCCCTTGCATAAGAATTGCCATGTAGTGATGCATGGGAAGAGGAGGGTACTCGGTGTCGAGGATGTTGCCGGTGAGGACGAGTACGATGAATTTGCTGAGTCGGCAGCCAAGAGATCACGCACCCGTGTAACAGAGCAGCATACAATCATCAAAAAGAACCCAAGTTCATTCGGGGTCAACGTAATGATCCCATTTCCCCCAGTACATAGGAATTAAGCCGTAAGACTAGTCTTTATGCCTACCCTGCAATTTAATTCATTCAATTTAGAACTGTCGCGTGTACATAATTTGTGAGTTATGCCCGGTTTTCTATTGATGTAAGAACCGTTAATATGTTGAACTTGATATGCTATCAACTCAGGCAATGAATATGAACTATGTTTTGTTATTATTATTATTATTATTATTATTATTATTATTATTATTATTATTATTATTATTATTATTATATCACAGAGGTAGCACACTCAATTGCTCTTACTATAGTATTTATGACCAAAAATATGCAACCTGGTTTGCGAATAGCACATGAGTTGTTGATGAAATCCGGGTGCCGACCAAACCCTGCCCACGATCCGAGTCGTGCTTTCTGATTGGCCAGAACTCAAAACTCACGGATCATACATCTGCACCGTTGGATGCTTCCAGATTGAATGACGATCCTCAGCCCTTTCGACAGCACATGCAGTTCCGGTTGTAATTTTATTTTTACAACACAAAATGCACGTTAAACTCCAAAAATGTCTTAAATATAGCTAATGATACTTGAAATGCGCCAGAAAATCAAACCCGTGGTATAATGTTGATTGTCTACCATGGAAATTTTTATGAGGCCAACCGATGAAGTCGCAGGCCACTGGAGTTTGAGTTGACACGTCTCCTTTTGAAAAACATGATCCTTCATGTGAGATGCTCCAGTTTGGAAGGAGCAATCATCAAAACTTCTACCAAACTTTACCAATTTTTTCTATGGGGTCGTGAGAGCACGCCACGGGCACACATCGATTTTGATGATGTCTGGACTCCATCTAAATTTCCTGTGATTAAAATACCAACTAGGCCTACGCCTTTGGCCACACCTCGCGCTCGAAATGTTTGAAACTTCTATCCGCTTCCCGAACAAACGGATGAAAACTCGCAAGGCGACACACAAATGATTTGTGTTGCTAGGCTGATCATAATGTGAATATTGTAGCTACTATCATGCATGCCAAGTAGGCAATTTTGTTGAGCTGTCATAGAATTAAATGAAGAAAGAGATGGTTAAGTATCATATCATGATACCGTATCATAATAAATGATATGCTACTATGTGTCATGCATGACGATAAATAAAATACTACATGATACTAACTAATGATACTATGCGTGCATTACAGAGGTAGTATCATATACTAGTATCATATGCATGATAATAGTATATGATACTCCCCATTAGGATGCTTCCAATGCATTGGTGCTTACATGAGGTGCTAAGCATATTAAATACTTTAGCAACTAAAGACCCCAATGCATAGGTCCTTAACTTGTTGGTGCTAAGTATCCTTCATTTAATGATTTTGCAACTAAAGTTCTTCATGCATTGGTGGGGTTCTTACATTTAAGTGTTTTTCCTAGGTTCTCGCGCTTGGCATTGTTTCTTCTAGGGGTCACCACACAATCATCTCTCTCCTCTTAATTACCTTGCCACATCAGATGTTTTGCCTACATGGCAGCCTTAGCACCTGTACAAGGTGGAGCATTGGGAGGGGCCTTACAACCAGCCTTATCATATACTAGTATCATGCATATGATACTGTAGTATATGATACTACGTACCTCCGTAATGCGCGCATAGTATCATAAGTTACTATCTTAGGTTGCCTTATTAATTGCCATGCATGACACAAAGTAGTAGACCATTTAATATGATATGGGTATCATGATATGATACCACACCCTCTCTTTCCTCATTTAACTATGTGCCACTACATCATCCAAAAAGTATAGTAGCTGGCATACATGATACCGCTTATGATACCCCCGTTACGACCAGCCTTAGGGTGGCCATAGTGGGGGTATCATAGCCGGTATCATGCACTAAGGAGTAGCAAATATGATAATGTGGCGAAGAAGCAACATAGGTAGATACCTTAACATAATAAATATGCTTTACTACTTTGTGTCATGCATGGCCATAAATACAGTCATCTATGATACTACTCTATGATACTATGCACTATGAAGGTACATACGTAGTATCATACACTAGTATCATATACATGATACTATAGTTTTATGATAATCCCCACTATAAGGCTGGTCATAGTGGTGGTATCATAGCCGATATCATGCACTTGGAAATAGCAAGTATGCTGATATGGCAAAAAATTAAACAAGATAGATAGGGTTAGAGTAAAATATAGGTAGATACCGTATCATGTTAAATGTGATGCTAATTTGTGTCACGCATGGCAGTAAATATGATCATCTATGATACTACTCTATTATACTATGCACTATAATTAAAGGTAGTGTCCTACACTAGTATCATATATATATATGCATGATAGTAGTATATGACACACTCCACTATGAGTAGCCTAAGTATAGCCTATAACTAAAACACCCACATGTAGTTGTAGTAGGTTTTTTGACTTTATATGCACTAAAATGCAATGTAATTGCAAAGAATGACTTAAACATAGCAGACGAGACCTGAAAATGGGCCAAAAAATCAAACCAGGGTATATCCGCGATTTTTTACCATGATTTTTTTTTCCGAGGCGGAACGATGTATTAACTAACGATTTGGAGTCCGAATTGCCAGGTCTCCTTTTGGAAAATATGATCCTTCTTGTGAGATGCTCTGGTATGGAAGGTGTGAGCACCATAACTTGTACCAAATTTTTTCCATGCGACTGTGAGAGCACACCACAGTGACACAATGATTTTTGTTATTTTCCGGACTCTATGTGCATCTCCTGAAATTAAAATACCAACCAGGCCTACGCCTCTAGCCGCACCCTGCGGCCGAACTGTTTGATGTTTTTCCCCATTTCTCAGACAATGAATGAAAACTCACAAAGTGACACACAACGATGAACTCATGTTTTCGTTCAAACAAAAATACGATGTTAGTTAATGTAAATGTTTTCAAATAGCACACGGTTCACTCACGAATGACGTGTGTTGATACATCTCCAACGTACCTATAATGTATGAAGTATTCATGTCATGTTCACAACAATTTTATATGGTTTTGGTATGATTTGCATGGAACTAACCCGGACTGACGCTTTTTTCCACAGAACAACCATGGTGGCGTTTATTGTGCAGAAATGAAAGTTCTCCAAATGAGCTGAAGCTTTTTGATGATCTCTTTGGAACAAAAGAGACCCCCAAAGATTCGTGCGAGGGCCAGAAGAGCCACGAGGACGGCACAACCCACTAGGGCGCGCCGGGTGGGCCTGGCTTGCCCCGGTGGGTTGTGCTCACCTCGAGGCCCATCGTCGCGTGAAACAAACGCCAAAAAATCCTATAAATAGAAAAACCATCAGGGATAACCCTAGATCAGAATTTCCTCTGAGGCAAGTCTCTGTAGCCACCGAAAACCAATCTAGACCCCGTTCTCGCACTAACGGAGGGGGAAATCATCTACGTGGCCATCCTCATCATCCCGGTGGCCACCACGATGAGGAGGGAGTAGTCCACCCTTGGGGATGAGAGTTTGTACCAATAGCTATGTGTCTACTCTCTCTCTCTCTCGTGTTCTTTAGATGTCACGATCTTGATGTATCGCGGGATTTGTTAATATAGTCGGACCATATGGTGTTTTCCCCTCTCTATCTTGTTGTGATAAATTGAGTTTTCCCCTTTGAGATTTTGTTGTTATAGGGTTGCATACTTTCATGGATTTGAGAACACTTGGTATATGTCTTGCAATTGAATACTCGTGGAGACAATTGGGTATTGTATTGATTCACTTGATATATGTTTTGGCACTCAACTCGCGGATTCCCAAGGTAACATTTGGGTAATCTATGCATAGGGGTTGACTCACGTTCTTGTCTTTGTTTCTGCGGTTGAAATCTTGGGGCACTCTTTGAGGTTCTTTGTGTTGGATTGAATATTATGAATCTGAATTTGCTTTGGTGTTATTTTAGTACCAACTCTTGGTTAGATCGATCGGAAATAATAGCTTCGTGTTATTTTAGTATGAACTCTAGGATAGATTGATTGGAACGAATAGCTTTGAGGTGGTTTCGTACCCTGCAAACAATTCCGTCTTATGTTCTCCGCTAGATAGGAACTTTGGAGTGATTCTTCGTTGCACGTTGACGGGTGGTTATATGATCCAATTATATTAGCATTGTTGAGAGGTTGCACTAGTGAAAGTACGAACCATAGGCCTCATTTTCAAGCATTGCAATACCATTTTTGTGCCCGTTTACTATTTGCTACATTGCTGTTTTTATTTATTCAGATTATAAAAATATATTTCTACCATCAATAGTACACTTTTATCACCATCTCTTCGCCGAACTAGTGCACCTATACAATTTGCCATTCTAATGGGTGTGTTGGGGACACAAAGGATTTCTTGTATTTGGTTGCAGGGTCGTTTGAGAGAGACCATCTTCATCCTGCACCTTTCACGGATTGATAAACCTTAGGTCATCCACTTGAGGGAAAATTGCTACTGTCCAACAAAACTCTACGCTTGGAGGCCCAACACGTGTCTACAAGAACAAAGTTGCATCGTCGAAATCAAGCTATTTTCTCGCGCCGTTGCCAGGGAGGTTAGGTAAGCGGAACTCACATCCCGTCAACCAAGCTCTTTTCTGGCGCCGTTGCCAGGGAGGTGAGTGCTCGAAGTCATATCTTTAGATCTTGCAATCGAATCGACTCTTTTAGTTTCTTGTTTTATCACTAGTGTGGTCTACAAAAGAAAACTACAAAAAATGGAATTGAGGTTGCATCATATTGTTCATCTTTATAATGTATTTCGTGAAAATGATGGAAATGAAAACTGTGCTCAATTGATAGAAGAAAAATTCAATAAAATGTTTGGCATAAATGATGAGCATGATTGCAATGTTGTTTGTATGAATTCTTTAATACCCATGATGCTAATGATATGCCAAGCTATAAGCTTGGGGATGCTATATTTGATGAAGATGATATTTTTAATCCCCCATGATTTGATATGCAAATTTGTTATAATGATTGCATGCCTCCTATTTATGATGATTATAATGATGAAAGTGGATTTGGAGAGGTCATGACTTTACTTAATGATGAATCCACCATTTTGGATGAGGCTTCAATTGACTATGATAACAAAGTTGCTACCTATGATGATTATGGTGATGACATGTATGCTATAAAGAATAATGATAACCATGAAACTTGTCATCATGATTTTAATTTTCAATCACATGATAGTTATTTTGTTGAGTTTGCTCCCACTACTATTCATGAGAATAAATTTGCTTATGTGGAGAGTAACAAAATTTCTATGCTTATGGATCATGAAAAGAATGCTTTATGTGATAGATATATTGTTGAATTCATTCATGATGCTACTAAAAATTAGTATTAGAGAGGAACATATGCTTTTACATATCACAATAATATCAAGTTTCCTCTCTATGTGTTGAAAGTATTGAAGTTGCACTTGTTTTGCCTTCCTATGCTAGTTGATTTTTGTTCCCATAAGTTGTTTGATCACAAAATCCATATGCATAGGAAGTGGGTTAGGCTTAAATGTGCTAGTCATGATGCTCTCTTTATGTTTCAAGTCTTATCTTTTATGTGAGCATCACTGAAATCATCATGCCTAGCTAAAAGGCATTAAAGAAAATCGCTTGTTGGGAGACTACCCAACACTTTTACCTACTGTTTTTGTGTGTTCACATGATTAGGCTACTATAGTAATCATGTTTTATTTCTTTTGTTTCAATAAAGTGCCAAACAAGACCTTTGGGATGGCTTACGATGATAGTTGATTTGATCTTGCTGGAAAACAGAAAATTTTATGCTCAGGAAAACAATTCTTTTTATAAAATAAGCGTGATAACATGTTGATTATTTTTGAAAAGATTAACAGACAAGTTTCCAGGTTTTCCTAATTTTTCCGAATTTTTGGAGTAGCAGAAGTATATTTGGAGTACAGATTACTATAGACTGTTCTGTTTTTGACAAATTATGTTTTCTATGCATAGTTGGCTTGTTTTCTAGTTTCCATGGCTTATATTGCTCAATATAAATTGTTGCAATGATATGCTACAGTAGGGATTGTGTGGAAACAATTATGAATCTTGTCTTTGACAGTACCAAAGTGAAACGGTTTGCTCTTTATCATACTAACCTATCTAACGAAGTTCCATTAAGTTTTGTGCGATTGAAGTTTTCAAGTTTTCGGTGAGATGTCGATATGAGGAGAATAAGGAGTGACAAGACCCTAAGAATGGGGATTCCCAAGGCACCCCAAGGTAATATTCAATGAAGATCCAAGCAACTAAGCTTGGGGATGCCACGAAGGCATCCCGTCTTTCGTCTCCAACATTATTAGTAACCTCACTTGGAACTATGTTTTCATTCATCACATGATATGTGTTTTTGCTTGGAGCGTCAATTTATTTTGTTAGGATTTGCTTGCTGTTATTTTGAATTATGTTTTGCATCTTTTATTTCAATAAAAGTGGCCTTGATTTGCTTGCTGTTGTTTTGATTGCCTTTACTATGCTTATTTTACAAGTCTGCATGTTGTTGTTTGAACACAGAAAGTTTACCGCTGTTGCAAAAATTCCTTAGAAAAGTAAGAATGTGATAAAATGTTGAAACTTTTGGCAAAATAATCTCTTATAAATTTTCTACATTATGGTAAATTTTCATAATCTTTGGAGTTTAATATGTATTGATACTCTTGCATTCTTTACAGACTGTACTGTTTTGGCAGATTACTGTTATGTTTGCATTGTTTGCATATGTTTGCTTGTTTAATGATTCTATTTGAGGATAGGAGTATTAAATATGCAGAGGAATTTAGTATGCAATGTTGAATAATAATTTTAGTGATTTGCTACAGTATAGAATGATAAGGTTTTTGCATTGGTTTATACTAACTTATCTCATCAGTTCTTGCTGAGATTTGTGTGGATGAAGCTTTTGAGGTTTAGGAAATCCATGATATGAGAAGAATTAAGGAGACACAAAAGCTCAATCTTGGGGATTCCCAAGGCATCCCAAGATAATATTTCAAGAAGTCTCAAGCATCTAAGCTTGGGGATGCCACGGTAGGCATCCCACCTTTCTTCTTCAACAATTATCGGTTAGTATCGGTTGAGCCTAAGTTTTTGCTTCTTCACACGATGTGTGCTATTCTTGGAATGTCATTTTATTTTGTTTTGCTTGCTATTTTAATAAAATTCTTAGATCTGAAAGTTTTTGAATAAGAGAGAGTCCTCAAATAGCTACCTATTTACTTAACTACTGACTTGATCTTCACTTATATCTTTTTTGGAGTAGCTCGTCATTTACTCTTGTGCTTCACTTATATCCTATGAGTAACTCGTTGAACGAATTGAATATCATGAAGTTGAAATTATATCATGCCTAGTGGTAGCTTCACATTGGGTTTAGAAAGTGAATCTTTTGAGGCTTCACAATCACAATATTGGTCATACAAGGATTCATGAATAATTAGTATAAGGAAGAGAACTTTCACATGCAAATACATTATCATGGAAATGTTTTGTGATTGTGAGCCCCATCAAAATATTATATGCCAAAATTGTTGACGTTGGACAAGGAAGACAACATAATGGTTTATGTTTGTTCACATTCACACAGAAGTTATATTGTCATAGATCCTTCAACATGTGGTGCATGCCCCCCATCCTTGCTATCAAAAAATTCCACATCAAGTAGAGATACTACTTGTGGATCCAAAAACCCTTAAACCCAAATCTTATCTTCAAGAGTCCACCATACCTAACTAAGGATTGAGCAAGATCCTTCAAGTATGTTGTGCCGGTGCAATAAGGCAATAAAAATTGCTTCTAAAAGTGTGAGATCATTTAGTGTAAGAGCAAATTGAGTGTTGTACAAACTTGTGATGGCAAAGAATAAAAGCGACAGACTGCATAATAAAGGTTGCTATCGTAAGGGGTAATACAACGTGACGTTCTTTTGCACTAAGGGGTTGAGCACACAAACAAATAAACTCATGGCAACCTCTGCTTCCCTCTACGAAGGGCCTATATTTTACTTTTATGCAAGAGTCAAAGTTTTTCTCCCTATTCATTTTTATTTTTCTCCTTTGGCAAGCATCATGTGGCGAGGAAAGATCTAGGCAGATATATCTAGTTGGATATGGGTAGCATGGGTTATTATTGTTGACATCACCCTTGAGGTGAATACATTGGAAGGCAAAATTATAAGCCCCTATCTTTCTATGTGTCCGGTTGAAACATTTTGCTCATGTCTATGTGGTGAGTGTTAGCAATCATACAAGAATATATGATGGTTGAGTATGTGGAGCTCTTACTTTGACTCTGTTGAATAAGTTGAATTGCAATTGCTTGGTGACTGAGAACATATGTGGTTGAGTTTCAGGAGAATTCATTGTTTGAACCTTAACATGTGAATTGTTTGCTACTATTGAGAAGTTTTGTAAGAAAGAATTGATGTTATGATGGTAGGAAAAGTGATTGAAATTATCATTGCTCAAACTTATGCACTCTGCTAGCATTCACACTTCATAAATTATTTCTTTTATCATTTACCTACTCGCGGACGAGTAGGAATTAAGCTTGGGGATGCTGATACATCTCCAACGTATCTATATTTTATGAAATATTCAGGCCATGTTTACAACAATTTTATATGGTTTTGGTATGATTTGCATGGAACTAGCCCGGACTGACGCTGTTTTCAGCAAAACTACCGTGGTGTTGTTTTTTGCGCAGAAATAAAAGTTCTCCAAATGAGCTAAAACTTTTGACGATTTTTTTGGAACAAAAGTGACCCCCGAATCTTCGTGGGAGGGCCAGAAGAGACATGAGGAGGGAACAACCCACCAAGGCTTTCCCCCGTGGGTTGTGCTCACCTTGAGGCCCATCTTCGCGTGAAACTGACGCCAAAAAATCCCATAAATAGAGAAACCATCAGGGATAACCCTAGATCAAAAGTTACGCTACCGCAAGGCTCTATAGCCACCGAAAACCAACCTTGACCCCGTTCCGGCACTCTGCCAGAGGAGGAAATCATCTCCGGTGGCCATCTTCATCATCCCGGCGGCGAACACGATGAGGAGGGAGTAGTCCACCCTCCGGGCTAAGGGTTTGTACCAGTAGCTATGTGTATAATCTCTCTCTCTCTCGCGTGTTCTTGAGATGTCACGATCTTGATGTATCACAGTCTTTGTTAATATAGTCGGAACATATGGTGTTTTCCCCTCTCTATCTTGCTGTGATGAATTGAGTTTTTCCCTTTGAGATTTCATTGTTATCAGATTGAATACTTTCATGGATTTGAGAACACTTGGTATATGTCTTGCAATTGAATACTCATGGTGACAATGGAGTATTGTATTGATTCACTTGATATATGTTTTGGCACTCAACTCATGGATTCCCGAGGTGACATTAGGGTAATCTATGCATAAGGGTTGATGCATGGTCTTATATTTGTATCTCCGGTAGAAATCTTGGGGCACTCTTTGAGGTTTTTTGTGTTCGATTGAATATTATGAATCTGAATTTTCTTTGGTGTTATTTTAGTATGAACTCTTGGTGATATCGATCAGAAAAAATAGCTTCGTGTTATTTTAGTACGAACTCTAGGATAGATTGATAGGAAAAAATAGCTTTGAGGTGGTTTCCTACCCTAGAAACAATTTCGTCTTATGTTCTCCGCTAGATAGGAACTTTGGAGTGATTCTTCGTTGCACGTTGACGGGTGGTTATATGATCCAATTATATTAGCATTGTTGAGAGGTTGCACTAGTGAAAGTACGAACCATAGGCCTCATTTTCAAGCATTGCAATACCATTTTTGTGCCCGTTTACTATTTGCTACATTGCTGTTTTTATTTATTCAGATTATAAAAATATATTTCTACCATCAATATTACACTTTTATCACCATCTCTTCGCCGAACTAGTGCACCTATACAATTTGCCATTCTAATGGGTGTGTTGGGGACACAAAGGATTTCTTGTATTTGGTTGCAGGGTCGTTTGAGAGAGACCATCTTCATCCTGCACCTTTCACGGATTGATAAACCTTAGGTCATCCACTTGAGGGAAAATTGCTACTGTCCAACAAAACTCTGCGCTTGGAGGCCCAACACGTGTCTACAAGAATAAAGTTGCATCGTCGACATCAAGCTATTTTCTCGTGCCGTTGCCAGGGAGGTTAGGTAAGCGGAACTAACATCCCGTCAACCAAGCTCTTTTCTGGCGCCGTTGCCAGGGAGGTGAGTGCTTGAAGTCATATCTTTAGATCTTGCAATCGAATCGACTCTTTTAGTTTCTTGTTTTATCACTAGTGTGGTCTACAAAAGAAAACTACAAAAAATGGAATTGAGGTTGCATCATATTGTTCATCTTTATAATGTCTTTCGTGAAAATGATGGAAATGAAAACTGTGCTCAATTGATAGAAGAAAAATTCAATAAAATGTTTGGCATAAATGATGAGCATGATTGCAATGTTGTTTGTATGAATTCTTTGAATACCCATGATGCTAATGATATGCCAAGCTATAAGCTTGGGGATGCTATATTTGATGAAGATGATATTTTTAATCCCCCATGATTTGATATGCAAATTTGTTATAATGATTGCATGCCTCCTATTTATGATGATTATAATGATGAAAGTGGATTTGGAGAGGTCATGACTTTACTTAATGATGAATCCACCATTTTGGATGAGGCTTCAATTGACTATGATAACAAAGTTGCTACCTATGATGATTATGGTGATGACATGTATGCTATAAAGAATAATGATAACCATGAAACTTGTCATCATGATTTTAATTTTCAATCACATGATAGTTATTTTGTTGAGTTTGCTCCCACTACTATTCATGAGAATAAATTTGCTTATGTGGAGAGTAACAAAATTTCTATGCTTATGGATCATGAAAAGAATGCTTTATGTGATAGATATATTGTTGAATTCATTCATGATGCTACTAAAAATTAGTATTAGAGAGGAACATATGCTTTTACATATCACAATAATATCAAGTTTCCTCTCTATGTGTTGAAAGTATTGAAGTTGCACTTGTTTTGCCTTCCTATGCTAGTTGATTTTTGTTCCCATAAGTTGTTTGATCACAAAATCCATATGCATAGGAAGTGGGTTAGGCTTAAATGTGCTAGTCATGATGCTCTCTTTATGTTTCAAGTCTTATCTTTTATGTGAGCATCACTGAAATCATCATGCCTAGCTAAAAGGCATTAAAGAAAATCGCTTGTTGGGAGACTACCCAACACTTTTACCTACTGTTTTGTGTGTTCACATGATTAGGCTACTATAGTAATCATGTTTTATTTCTTTTGTTTCAATAAAGTGCCAAACAAGACCTTTAGGATGGCTTACGATGATAGTTGATTTGATCTTGCTGGAAAACAGAAAATTTTATGCTCAGGAAAACAATTCTTTTTATAAAATAAGCGTGATAACATGTTGATTATTTTTGAAAAAGATTAACAGACAAGTTTCCAGGTTTTCCTAATTTTTCCGAATTTTTGGAGTAGCAGAAGTATATTTGGAGTACAGATTACTATAGACTGTTCTGTTTTTGACAAATTATGTTTTCTATGCATAGTTGGCTTGTTTTCTAGTTTCCATGGCTTATATTGCTCAATATAAATTGTTGCAATGATATGCTACAGTAGGGATTGTGTGGAAACAATTATGAATCTTGTCTTTGACAGTACCAAAGTGAAACGGTTTGCTCTTTATCATACTAACCTATCTAACGAAGTTCCATTAAGTTTTGTGCGATTGAAGTTTTCAAGTTTTCGGTGAGATGTCGATATGAGGAGAATAAGGAGTGACAAGACCCTAAGAATGGGGATTCCCAAGGCACCCCAAGGTAATATTCAATGAAGATCCAAGCAACTAAGCTTGGGGATGCCACGAAGGCATCCCGTCTTTCGTCTCCAACATTATTAGTAACCTCACTTGGAACTATGTTTTCATTCATCACATGATATGTGTTTTTGCTTGGAGCGTCAATTTATTTTGTTAGGATTTGCTTGCTGTTATTTTGAATTATGTTTTGCATCTTTTATTTCAATAAAAGTGGCCTTGATTTGCTTGCTGTTGTTTTGATTGCCTTTACTATGCTTATTTTACAAGTCTGCATGTTGTTGTTTGAACACAGAAAGTTTACCGCTGTTGCAAAAATTCCTTAGAAAAGTAAGAATGTGATAAAATGTTGAAACTTTTGGCAAAATAATCTCTTATAAATTTTCTACATTATGGTAAATTTTCATAATCTTTGGAGTTTAATATGTATTGATACTCTTGCATTCTTTACAGACTGTACTGTTTTGGCAGATTACTGTTATGTTTGCATTGTTTGCATATGTTTGCTTGTTTAATGATTCTATTTGAGGATAGGAGTATTAAATATGCAGAGGAATTTAGTATGCAATGTTGAATAATAATTTTAGTGATTTGCTACAGTATAGAATGATAAGGTTTTTGCATTGGTTTATACTAACTTATCTCATCAGTTCTTGCTGAGATTTGTGTGGATGAAGCTTTTGAGGTTTAGGAAATCCATGATATGAGAAGAATTAAGGAGACACAAAAGCTCAATCTTGGGGATTCCCAAGGCATCCCAAGATAATATTTCAAGAAGTCTCAAGCATCTAAGCTTGGGGATGCCACGGTAGGCATCCCACCTTTCTTCTTCAACAATTATCGGTTAGTATCGGTTGAGCCTAAGTTTTTGCTTCTTCACACGATGTGTGCTATTCTTGGAATGTCATTTTATTTTGTTTTGATTGCTATTTTAATAAAATTCTTAGATCTGAAAGTTTTTGAATAAGAGAGAGTCCTCAAATAGCTACCTATTTACTTAACTACTGACTTGATCTTCACTTATATCTTTTTTGGAGTAGCTCGTCATTTACTCTTGTGCTTCACTTATATCCTATGAGTAACTCGTTGAACGAATTGAATATCATGAAGTTGAAATTATATCATGCCTAGTGGTAGCTTCACATTGGGTTTAGAAAGTGAATCTTTTGAGGCTTCACAATCACAATATTGGTCATACAAGGATTCATGAATAATTAGTATAAGGAAGAGAACTTTCACATGCAAATACATTATCATGGAAATGTTTTGTGATTGTGAGCCCCATCAAAATATTATATGCCAAAATTGTTGACGTTGGACAAGGAAGACAACATAATGGTTTATGTTTGTTCACATTCACACAGAAGTTATATTGTCATAGATCCTTCAACATGTGGTGCATGCCCCCCATCCTTGCTATCAAAAAATTCCACATCAAGTAGAGATACTACTTGTGGATCCAAAAACCCTTAAACCCAAATCTTATCTTCAAGAGTCCACCATACCTAACTAAGGATTGAGCAAGATCCTTCAAGTATGTTGTGCCGGTGCAATAAGGCAATAAAAATTGCTTCTAAAAGTGTGAGATCATTTAGTGTAAGAGCAAATTGAGTGTTGTACAAACTTGTGATGGCAAAGAATAAAAGCGACAGACTGCATAATAAAGGTTGCTATCGTAAGGGGTAATACAACGTGACGTTCTTTTGCACTAAGGGGTTGAGCACACAAACAAATAAACTCATGGCAACCTCTGCTTCCCTCTACGAAGGGCCTATATTTTACTTTTATGCAAGAGTCAAAGTTTTTCTCCCTATTCATTTTTATTTTTCTCCTTTGGCAAGCATCATGTGGCGAGGAAAGATCTAGGCAGATATATCTAGTTGGATATGGGTAGCATGGGTTATTATTGTTGACATCACCCTTGAGGTGAATACATTGGAAGGCAAAATTATAAGCCCCTATCTTTCTATGTGTCCGGTTGAAACATTTTGCTCATGTCTATGTGGTGAGTGTTAGCAATCATACAAGAATATATGATGGTTGAGTATGTGGAGCTCTTACTTTGACTCTGTTGAATAAGTTGAATTGCAATTGCTTGGTGACTGAGAACATAGGTGGTTGAGTTTCAGGAGAATTCATTGTTTGAACCTTAACATGTGAATTGTTTGCTACTATTGAGAAGTTTTGTAAGAAAGAATTGATGTTATGATGGTAGGAAAAGTGATTGAAATTATCATTGCTCAAACTTATGCACTCTGCTAGCATTCACACTTCATAAATTATTTCTTTTATCATTTACCTACTCGCGGACGAGTAGGAATTAAGCTTGGGGATGCTGATACATCTCCAACGTATCTATATTTTATGAAATATTCAGGCCATGTTTACAACAATTTTATATGGTTTTGGTATGATTTGCATGGAACTAGCCCGGACTGACGCTGTTTTCAGCAAAACTACCGTGGTGTTGTTTTTTGCGCAGAAATAAAAGTTCTCCAAATGAGCTAAAACTTTTGACGATTTTTTTGGAACAAAAGAGACCCCCGAATCTTCGTGGGAGGGCCAGAAGAGACATGAGGAGGGAACAACCCACCAAGGCTTTCCCCCGTGGGTTGTGCTCACCTTGAGGCCCATCTTCGCGTGAAACTGACGCCAAAAAATCCCATAAATAGAGAAACCATCAGGGATAACCCTAGATCAAAAGTTACGCTACCGCAAGGCTCTATAGCCACCGAAAACCAACCTTGACCCCGTTCCGGCACTCTGCCAGAGGAGGAAATCATCTCCGGTGGCCATCTTCATCATCCCGGCGGCGAACACGATGAGGAGGGAGTAGTCCACCCTCCGGGCTAAGGGTTTGTACCAGTAGCTATGTGTATAATCTCTCTCTCTCTCGCGTGTTCTTGAGATGTCACGATCTTGATGTATCACAGTCTTTGTTAATATAGTCGGAACATATGGTGTTTTCCCCTCTCTATCTTGCTGTGATGAATTGAGTTTTTCCCTTTGAGATTTCATTGTTATCAGATTGAATACTTTCATGGATTTGAGAACACTTGGTATATGTCTTGCAATTGAATACTCATGGTGACAATGGAGTATTGTATTGATTCACTTGATATATGTTTTGGCACTCAACTCGTGGATTCCCGAGGTGACATTAGGGTAATCTATGCATAAGGGTTGATGCATGGTCTTATATTTGTATCTCCGGTAGAAATCTTGGGGCACTCTTTGAGGTTTTTTGTGTTCGATTGAATATTATGAATCTTAATTTTCTTTGGTGTTATTTTAGTATGAACTCTTGGTGATATCGATCAGAAAAAATAGCTTCGTGTTATTTTAGTACGAACTCTAGGATAGATTGATAGGAAAAAATAGCTTTGAGGTGGTTTCCTACCCTAGAAACAATTTCGTCTTATGTTCTCCGCTAGATAGGAACTTTGGAGTGATTCTTCGTTGCGCGTTGAGGGGTGGTTATATGATCCAATTATATTAGCATTGTTGAGAGGTTGCACTAGTGGAAGTACGGACCCTAGGCCTCATTTTCAAGCATCGCAATACCCTTTTGTGTCCGTTTACTATTTGCTACCTTGTTGTTTTTATTTATTCAGATTATAAAAATATGTTTCTACCATCAATATTACACTTTTATCACCATCTCTTCGCCGAACTAGTGCACCTATACAATTTGCCATTGTATTGGGTGTGTTGGGGACACAAGAGATTTCTTTTATTTGGTTGCGGAGTCGTTTGAGAGAGACCATCTTCATCCTACACCTCTCATGGATTGATAAACCTTAGGTCATCCACTTGAGGGAAAATTTCTACTGTCCTACAAAACTCTGTGCTTGGAGGCCCAACACGTGTCTACAAGAATAAAGTTGTGTAGTAGACATCATGTGTCCACAGAACCAAGGCCGATGCCCCCCCGGCCATGCCACGCGCATGATCTGAGTCGTGCGTTCTGATTGGCTGGAACCCAAACCCCACAGATTGTACGTCTGCATCGTTGGATGCTCCTTGATCGAACGGCAACCCTCATCCCTTTCGATAGATGTAACATCCCAAATTTTCAATTTGGAATGTTTTGCACTTATTAGCGAAGCATGTATGCATTTGTTTGAATTGAGTGATATTTGGAAAAATTTCAGAGGCATTCGGGTATTATTTGATTTTGGATTCAACTTGGCATTTGAATTTCATTTCAAAAATCCCTCACAAATACTTGTTCAAAAGTATGAGAGGAGCTAAAATGACACTCCAAAAATGTCAGAAGAAAATAATGCCAAAAGTTTGAATTTAAATTAGGATTTATTTGGAATTTCCAAAAACAATGTTTTTTTATAAAGTTTTGTTTCGCCTCTGAAAAATAGTTCATCTTTTAGAGTTTATTTTTCTGAATATATTTATATATATATGTACTATATAAAAATATATTTTTATTTATATCTTCTATTTTTCTTCTCGGTCTAATTCAAAAAAAAAGAAACCCTAGGCAGCGCCGAGCCGCAGCCCACTAGCACCGAGGCTCCCGACCGGTCTCCCGACCCAGATCCCTCTTCTGACCGGTCTCCCGACCCAGATCCCTCTCTCTCTCTCCCACACTAACCCACCGGCCCCACCCTATCCCTAACCCCTCGCCCACGCCTCGCTCAACCCCGAGTCGGAGCGCGACCAGAGCACCGCCGAGGTTTCGATCATTGTGGGATCACGCTCCCGCTTCGCCCCATCCCCCAAGAAGATCCCCTATAAGACCCCCTTGCTCTCCTCGCTCGAACCCCCTAAAACCCTACTCTACAACCCACCATAGCACCCGCCATCCCCGAACCGATCTTGTTGCCGCCGCAATAGTTCACTGCCCATCCAGCCTCCGATTAGGAACCCCCGCCTCCAAACTCTGCCGGCCAAACCCCCTCATTGGTCCGCAACCCTCTGACATCTTTTGGTCGCCTAGGAACGACTGAAGCCACCGCCACGAGCATCGCCACCCGCTGTCAGAGTTGCAGGTCACGAGGACCCCCGCCGAGCTTGTTCCACTCGCCTCCGTCGTCCTCGACCACCACTCAGACCACCCCGACTCCGCCTCGTCGAGCCGCACCCTCCTGACGTCTCCACCGCCACCTAGGACCACCGGAGCACCCCGCTGCCTGACGCTCGAGTTGCCGCCATCGTCTCCATCCATCGCCGCCATCATTGTAAGCCCGCACATCCCCTCGCCGACCGATCTGCAACCTAGAGTCTATATTAGATCCCGAAGGGGTCTGGTTTTATTTTTTTTATCGGTTTTAGTTACGGTTGATTACGGTTTACATTGGTTTATTTATTTTCGTGTTTTAGTTAGACCGGTTAGCTCAGTTTTCTTTTGGTTATTCACACCCGCAGATTTTTGTTAAGTTGAGCCCGAGCGCTGTATAGCTTCAGATTGCACCCGCAGATTTCTGTTAAGCTGAGATGGTTTTCTTTTAGTTATTTTCTCTTTAGTTTTATTTACGTCTCTATTTTAAAACATAAAGTTTCAGTTTTGTAAAATCTATATATTTTAGGTTATTAAATATATTTAGTTTATTCTTTTTTCTCTAGTTTGAAAATTTCCTAAAGTTTATGTATAAAATAGTTTCTACCATGTTTTAGTTTTTAAAAATTCTTTTATATAAGTTTTACTCAGATTAGTATTTCTGCTATAAAATGAACTAGGATTAATGTTTTTAGTGATTCTTTTTGCACTACTTTGTTTTGACCTTCCCTAGAAGTGGGATTAATTTGGGTATTTATAAATTTTATGAAAATTAGTTTTACATGAAAACAAACCTGTTTTGGTTTATTTCACTTTGTCGTTGCTTTCTGTTGTTTTAATTACTTTAAAATATATTTCCACCTCCGTTGTATTCTATTTCAAATTTGTTTCTGTAGTTTTAGACGGTGAACTTTTATTTACAGAAAAACAAAATGTTTGATTTTATTTTCTTGCTAGTTCTTGGCTTGGAGTTCAATTGGTTGATTGTCAATGTGTGAAGTATGATAGCTTTCTATTATGTTACTATGTTGGTATAGTTGTATGCTTTTGTATTTATTGTTTGCTTCGAATAGAATTTCCGGAGTGCGAAGCTTGCTATCACGAGTCACTAGCGTTCGAAGACCATCATCCAGGAAAGTCTTGATCATGAAATTATTTACCTATGTTTTATTGCATTAGTAGTATTCCTCCCCACCATGCATGTAGTAGGAGAAATTGAATAAGTCTTGAGTAGTATCATGTGGTAGGTTGACCCAAAATCCCTTTGTTACATTGCCCGGGACGATGTAGTTTATTTTGCTATGCTCGTAGACGGGGTTGGTTAAGCGATTCAAAAGGGAGATCTGAGAGTCAAGATGATGACAACACCATGACTTCAAGCTCAAGATGGACTTCAAATTCACTACTGGGTGGAGGACGGTTGACGGGCACCCTGGAGCAACCAGCGGATGGCCGGGATGCATGGAGAAGCGCCATGACATCTTGCGGAAAGCTTCACCCAGCCACGAAGAGATGGATGGATACCCCTTGACTGGAAGCTTCCCTGTGCATCCGAAAACATTATGGGCTCTGGCTTGGTCGACCCTAGGCATGACTCTGGCCGGACGATGCTACAAGATGTAGAAGAACGGTAGGATTGGATGGGCACCGGCACTGGCCCAGAGGAACTCTAAGGAAGACCCTGTTTCGTTCGTCCCGTCTTCAAACACTAGGTAGAGCATGGACATAAAGGAGGGAACGATTCTTGTGGTTAAAGTGTACAAGACTCTACAAAGTACAAACCTAATCGATTAGCCGTGTCCCCAGTTATGGACAACCGAGCCTCTAGAATTGGAGTATTTCAGAAATCTCAACACCGAACATAATTAATTAATTGATGGGTTATTAATGATTTCGGGTATGAGACACTGGTTGGCGGAACCATATCAATGACAACCAATATTTTGTAGTAATTGCAAGCAAGTCATTTTTGTTGTAGAAAAAAATTGGCTTTTTTGCAAAAACTGAAACTTAGAGCCCCACAGCCAAATTGCATATAGTGTTAGAATTATTATTGTTGTTCTCTCTATGACTTGCCAGCATATTCAAAATGCGGACCTACATGGCTGCAACGTCTCATGTTGCATAGGAGTTATCCGACCAAGAGTGAGGCTACGATCTACGGTTGGTGATTTCCCTATGGAGTCGGATGGACTCGCTTATGGTCTATGCTTCCGCAACATTTAGTTTTCTCATGAGTTGGCCTTCGGCCGAATTTATTCTATTGTAATAAAGACTCTATATGAGAATCGCGTAATAAATGAGGTGTGATTGAACTTTGAATTTTTCATCAATGTATTGTGTGTGCCAGCATGATCTTGGGATGGTACTGATACACAAATACTTGACCGATTTTGGGTCGGGTTGCTACAGAGATGGTATAGGAAGAAATTATTTTACGTCCTTATTTTATGTAATTCTCCCCTATTCATTTCTGACTTCCCTCCATTTTCAACATTCTAGATGGCCGTCGAGTTCACCCCAGTTCTGCTACCGGAGTTTTGCCAGCCGGATGAGACGATGACTTTCTGCAAGAAGCTAGTTTGGATCGTGAAGAAGTTGAAGATTGCTCTGCCCTCTATCATCGGGAAGCCTACCAATGCACTTCCGATGGGTACCCGCTATAGGATTGAGGTGCACATTCCAGGGAGGACCTTCGGAGGATATTCAGAGCCCATTGACTTTGAGTTTACTGCTTTCACTTGGATCCTCGGAAGGGACATGGCGATTCATCGTGCATTTGTACATCTACAACAAGAATACAGGGTCGAGCTCGACCATCAGACCTCGCCATGATTTCTCGTAGAGCTAGGAATGGAGATATCATCCGTACCGTGGAGGACGAGTCCATTCTTTCATATGTCCAAGACTTGGAGAGTCACATCAGGAACCAAGAAATCCAGACGCGCCAAAGCTCCAAGGTATTGAGGAGGATGTTGTTCCGCAAACTATAATTGGAGGAGACAACACACACGGACTTCCTTGCACATGAAGAAGTTAAGGATTTGATGGACAAAATCGAGGACCTAGAGAAATATGTTGCCACATTGGAGGAAAAGATGGACCAGGGAGAAGACCTCTTCCCAAGCGGAGATGATGGACCCCTCGTGAGCAATGACCGGGATTATGAAGAGAGTTCCACCGAAGGATGCAGCAAGAGGATGCGCGGCACCAGAGGACACCGCACCAGAGGACGCCGCACCGGAGTACGCAAGGATAGTTGTTGAAGAACATTTACTCGACCACCATGTTTTATTTTTATTTTTTGTCGATAAGTTAGGCCGTTATTTTCGATTAGTCATGAAATTTTGTAATCCGAGATTGAACCTTGTTTGAGATGAATGAATAAATGATTGGTGTGATAATGTTTGTGCATTCATTTGGGTAGTGCTATTTTCTCTTTAGACCCTTGTTCTATTCGAATTTCTCATCCACTCAAAAACACTAGATGCCTCCAAGATGTGACCCCAGTTTCACTTTCCTGCCGGATCTCACCTAGATGATCTAGCAGCAGAATGCCTTGATGCAGATGCTCATCCAGAACCAAGGCAACAACAACAACAACAACCCACCGCCACCACCCCCTATCGACAACCTGACCCGTTCCTAAGGCTGAATCCGTCGGTGTTCTCTAGCAGCACCGAGCCGATTTGTAGCTGATGATTGGCTCCGCAAGATTGGAAGGAGAGCTAGCAACTGCTGGATGCACATATGCGTTTTGACGCACATCAACAGGATTGACCCGCAGTCTCTTGGTGGGATAACTACACCATCACCTATCGCATCGCCACCATCATGTGGGATCAATTTCTGCAGGCCTTCTGCACCGCTCATGTCTCAGCTGGAGCCATGAGTTTGAAGAAGCATGAGTTTCGCAACTTACGTCAGGGGAATCGTACTCTGGGGCAGTACGTGGATGAGTTCAGCCAGTTAGCTCGGTTTGCCCTGGGTGATGTGGCCACAGATGCCGCAAAACAGGAGAAGTTCTTCGAAGGACTGAATGATGAGCTGGGAATGTAGCTTATGGTGGCCACCTTCAATAACTACCAGGAGCTGGGAGACAAGGCCATCATCCTTGAAGGAAAGCAAAAACAGATTGATAGCCGCAAGAGGAAGTATAGTCAGGGGAAGTACAACTCGGGAGGCAATGGAAACCAGCACCATCCCGCTCCGGCTCAGAAGAATCTGAGTCATATCACCTTTTTCAAGTGCTAGAAGACAGGACACTATTCCATCGATTATCCGAAGGCCAAGCGAGGAAATGGAAACGACAATGGAAATGGAAGCTCATAAACCAAGAAGCCCAATCCTTTTCCTCATGCTCAGGTGAAGCACATCGATGTGGAGGACGTCTATGATCAGCCAGACACAGTGGTTGGTAAGTTTTTATTAAATTCACGTCCAGTATTGGTACTGTTTGATTCTAGTGCAACGCATTCATTCATATCAAGCGTAGTTGTGGAAAAGTACGGGTTTCCCCCTAGAACCCTTAGAACCCCTCTTCAGGTCACTTCCCCAGGAGGAGAGATGACGGCAGGCTTAGGCTGTCATTCGGCCCTCGGCATCAAAAATCATGATTTTCCCACTGACCTCATAGTATTGGAATCCCTGGGATTGGACGTGATTTCAGGCATGGACTGGTTGATGAAGTTTGAAGGAAACATCGACTGTGCCCACAAGACGATTTTGCTCACCACCCGAGAGTAGAAGAGGATCAAGTACGTATCCAGACGCACACCGATGAAGAATCAGGTGAATTCCTTCACGTGAGTTGTACAGGAGGAAGTACCAGTTGTACAAGATTTTCCTGATGTATTTCCGGAGGAATTACCAGGAATGCCACCGGGCAAAGATATTGAATTTCTGATTGAGTTATTGCCCGACACAGCCCCAATATCCAAGAGATCTTATCGGATGCCCCCGAATGATTTGGAAGATATCAAGAAACAAATTAATGAGCTATAGGAGAAGGGATATATTCGGCCAAGCTCATCACTTTGTGGAGCCCCGGTTCTTTTGGTACAGAAGAAGGATGGAACCCTGAGAAGGGTTGTGGACTATCATTTGTTGAACGATGTGACCATCAAGAATAAGTACCCTCTGCCGATGATTAATGATTTATTTGATCAGCTAGTTGGAGCCAAAGTATTATCTAAGATCGATCTTCGATCAGGGTATCATCAGTTGAAGATTCATGAATAGGATATACCCAAAATATCCTTCACCACAAGGTATGGTTTTTATGAGTATACTGTCATGTCATTCGGATTGAGTAACTCCCCTGCATATTTTATGAGCATAATGAACAAGGTATTTATGGAATATCTGGACAAGTTTGTCGTGGTGTTCATCGACGACATATTGGTTTTCTCCAAGAGCGAGGAAGAGCATAAGAAACATTTGCGTCTAGTTCTGGAGAAACTCCATGAACATCAGTTATATGCCAAGTTCAACAAATGTGAATTTTGGCTGAAGGAAGTCGGATTCCTCGGACATGTTATTTCAGGAGAAGTAATAGTAGTTGACCCCACCAAGGTTGAATCTGTCACCAAATGACAGTCCCCCACCTCAGTCAAGGAGATATGTAGTTTTCTCGGACTTGCAGGATATTATCGGAGATTTATTGAGAATTTCTCCAAGATTGCAAAACCCATGACCGATTTGTTGAAGAAAGAAACCAAGTACATTCGGACCGAGGATTGTGAAGCCAGTTTTCAGGAGCTGAAGAAACGTCTGGTTAGAGCCCAGTGCTCATTTTGCCGGACATACACAAGGATTACCATGTATATTGTGATGCTTCTCGGCAAGGACTCGAAGGAGTGCTCATGCAGGAAGGAAAATTTGTAGCTTATACCTCCAGACAGGTATGACCTCATGAGATGAATAAAGCCATAGACGATTTGGAGTTAGCTGTCGTAGTGCACGCACTCAAGACCTGGAGACATTTCCTTGTCGGAAATAGTTTCGATGTTTACACGGATCATAAGAGCTTGAAGTATATTTTCACGCAGAAAGAGTTGAACCTCAGGCAGAGGAGATGTCTAGAGTTGATCAAGGACTATGACATGAGATTGAATTATCACCGAGGGAAGGAAAATGTTGTAGCAGATGCCTTGATCCGTAAAACCTATGTGAACACCTCATGTCGGTGTCAAAACCGGCGAATCTCCGGTAGGGGGTCCCGAACTGTGTGTATAGGATCGATGGTAATAGGAGATGGGGGACACAATGTTTACCCAAGTTTGGGCCCTCTCTATGGAGGTAAAACCCTACGTCCTGCTTGATTGATATTGATGAATATGAGTGTTACAAGAGTTGATCTACCACGAGATCGTAATGGCTAAACCCTAGAAGTCTAGCCTACGTGGGTATGGTAACGAGTATATGTGGTGTCCTTTCCAAACTATCCCCTTCAGTTTATATAGACACCGAGGGGATCTAGGGTTTAAATTGAGTCGGTTACATAAGAAGGAATCTTCGGTTGCCAAGCTTGCCTTCCATGCCAAGTAGAGTCCAATCCGGACACGGTACACTCTTCGGCCTTCACGTCTTCACAGCCCATCACTCCAGCCAATAGATGACAGGCAGGACACCCGAGGACCCCTTAGTCCAGGACTCCCTCACTAGCCCCTGAACCTGGCTTTCAATGACGAGGAGTCCAGTGTGCAGATTGTCTTCGGAATTGCAAGGTGGGTTCCCCTTTTCTCCGAACTCCCAGATAGTCTTTGGATGCAATGATTGTATCCTGACCTGTTACACACACCATACACAACAACAGAGAGAATATAATATTTGCACGAATCTAATCTGTTGACAGTTTTTTTCCAACACGTCATAGCGTCTGTCTGGTTATAATTTTGAACTGTTTTTCTTCTGCCATTCCACGCTTCAAGACGTGGTTGCTATTGGCACGTCTTGTCAAAACAGAGATCGTGTCCCCTTATTGCGGTATTCTCATCAATGCAGGCATGGGTAACTCAACCGAGCCGTTTATACAGCCCTAGGAAACAGGCGAATCCTAAGGCGAGTGAGGAGGCGTTTTAATATTTGCTTCCTTTATAAGGGGATAAGGATTCACCCTTCCTCTCCTCACGCACTCTCTCCGTCTCCGCCTTTCCGATCTCAAGCTCCAGCGCCTGAGTTCTTATCTCCTTTCCACTCAAGCAACCATGTCCGGATCTGGTGGTCAGGGCAAGTGGATAGTCTCCTCCGTCAAGGAGGAGGACATTACTAAGCTCCGGGCGGCCGGATATTTGGCGAAAGAGATCGCGCATCGCCAGCCAGCCGAGGACAAGTGGTCCCCACGCCGGAGCCCACAGAGATGGTAGTATTCATCCCCCATTTCTTCCGTGGGCTAGGGTTTCCACTCCACCCTTTCGTCCGCGGGCTGATGTACTACTACGGGATATATTTCCATGATCTATCCCTGAATTCTTTCGTCAACATCTCAGCGTTTATCGTCATGTGCGAGGCGTTCCTCCGCATCCATCCCCTCTTCGGGCTATGGCTCAAAATCTTCAACATGAAGCCGAAGGTGGTGGAGGGACAGCATGCAGAGTGCGGAGGGGCCATGGTTAGCAAGCTATCCAATGTCTCATGGCCCAATGGAACCTTTGTGGAGACAGTAAAGGAGTGGCAGAAGCAGTGGTTCTATATTATAGAACCTCGCAGCACCACCTGGGTCGTAGCTGCTGAATGCCGCTCTAGCGCTCCCATGCGACTCACCTCCTGGGTCGAGAAGAGTCCGGACTTGTGTGCACCTAACGAGCTGATAGCGCTGCAGACACGCGTTCAAAGTATGGTGACGAAGGACATCAAGTTTGTTGACGTTATCTAGGTAATGCTAATCCGCTGGATTCTTCCGTGCCAGTGCCGCAACCGCCCTTTATGGGAATTCAATTTGAAGAAGAACCATACCGTAGAAAGGCTCTTCGATACTTCTCACGAAGGGGCCTGGAAGTTGCTCTTTAAGGGCAACGAGAAGCCACTAGCCACGGACTCAGACTGTGGTCACAATTGTAACCGCCCCACCACCGAGGTATGTTACTTTTGATGTACTCCCAACTTAAATGTTTCGAGGATGATGTCTGAGATTTTAGTATTGCTTCCTCAGGACTGGGTGGACAGGGCGAAACGGATCCAGTGTCTGGCTACGCTGCCCGAAGAACCAGTCATCCCGCGCCTGGCGAGGATGCTGGTGCCGGTGCCATATACGGCGCCGGAAAAGAAGGCCAAGAGTGGCCCCCGTCGCAAGGGCACTTCAAACGCGACGTCCGAAGATGACGAGGCCCATTCCTTTGTCCCTGAGGAAAATGACGAGGAAGAGGAGGAGGGAAACAACCCTCCTCCCAAGGAGAGGAAGAAGAAGAGGGTGGCATCGGCACATCTAGAGGTGAAAGCGCCCAAAAACGGGAAGGGCGCCCCAGCGGTCAACACCGCGTGGGACGCTGACAGTAGTAGTCCGGAACGCCACCCCGGTACTAGGCCCTAGGCCGCATCATAAGTAACATGGCTTATTCATATGCATATCAGCCCTTTCTTTTTATTATTCTAACATGGTTAATCCACAATATTGCAGTCCGACCCGTGACCTTATCCAGTGATCCTCATCTGGAGGTTCACTGGCTCCACTGGAGGTGGCGAGCATGTTGCCACCGTCTGCTTACTCCCCCGGGGCCAGGGACGACACCGAAGTGTTATCCCGGAGGACCGCTCCAAGGGGAGGAGACCAGGACGTTGTCCGGGAGGCGCCACAAGGTGGGACCTCCACTGCCGGACACACGGGGGAGTCAATCCGCATGGAGACTGGCAAAGAGGGTTGTATCCAGTTCGGCCCTCAGCCGAATACGATTATGGAGACCAATATGGCTCTGGAGTCGGGCGAACAGCCCCCTTTGAAGGAGGGGGTGCGTCGCCACCACCGGTGGCTCCTGTCCATCCAGGAGCGCCAGATGACCTGATGGGGGCACTACAAAGCACCTCCGTCGTCGACACGCACCGTATCCTTATGGGTGCGGTGATTGAGAAGGTTCGGTCTGCCAAGAGCGGACTGAATGAAGCCTCCAGCAGCCTGTTAACAGGTTTCGAGGTAAGAAAGAGAAAAAATACCGTATAGTCCATAGCCCCTAGGACGCTATCCGGTGTTCGGCGAGGAGGACCGGACAGGGGATCAGTCCTTAATTATAAGAGGCTGACTGAATATGTATTGATAAGCAGGCGTCCCTGTTGGCCGCGACCTCGCATGCTGCCGAGGTCTACGAGCTGAAGCGGAGGCTGGAGCAGACCGAGAACGAGCTCGGCGAGGTTAAGGTTCGGCTCCATGAGAAGAAAGGTGAGGAACGACTTGCTATATGTTCAGGAAAGGATAAGCGCTGTATATTGACATCGGTATTGTGATATGTGCAGAAGTCACGACCGAGGTCGAGGCCCTGAGGATGGCCCTGGGTGAGGCCGAGGAGCAGGCTGTCCAGCAGTAGACCGCCTGTAAGAAGCTAAATGCTTGGGTCAAAGAAGTCCACTAGGAGCTCCAGGATGCAGTGAAAAAATGCGAGGCCTTGGAGCATGATGCGTCGGTTCGAGGGACCGAACTCGCCAAGGCTCGTCAAAGCACCAAGACCGAACGTAATGAGGCCCAGGCCGCCCTCCAGGAGAACCAGGAGGCCAAGAAGATCACGGCGGGTAAGGCATTTAAGATGCAAAGCCAGTATGCGGAGAAGCAGTACCTTTTACTAACCCGGGTTCGGAGTTCCCCAGGTGCTTTTGCGGATTTCCCACGCAGTGTATCAGACGCCGTGGAGTTCTATCGAGCCGAAGGAGGGGGCTCTAATGAGAGACTCTTCTGGTTGCAGTATGCGGCGCCAGAGCATCCCGTATCCTTCACCGTTCAGCTGAAACAGCTGGTGGAGCTGCATAGGGTGGCCGAACTAGCCGTTAAGGATTTGATAATCCGATTGTGGCCAGCCGAAGCTATGCCTTGTAGCTACTTTGGAATCATGAGGCGGATGGTGAACGCCTGTCCTTGGCTAGACGTTATCAAGTGCTCCATCTGTATTGAAGGTGCCCGTATGGCTTTCGCTCGCTGCAAGATGTGGTGGGCGAAGATGAACGCTGTTGAAGTTGCCAGCGGGCTGCCGGAGGGCAAGGAGTAGCGCAAACCCGAGCGATATTTCGAGGATGCCGTAGAAGGGTCTCGACTTGTGGCGGCGCTATGCTCACGGGAAATTGTATTTGAATAAATGTATTCATGTTGCCTTTGTATCATGTGAACAAAGCCAGTTTTTGTGAAGTAATTTTATTATGCTTTGAATTGTTTCCTCCTGTGCGGCCGTGTTGTGTGTAATCTGAGGGTTGGTCAGTCGTCGGCTTCTTCCCTCACGTAGATAGTACGGAGGTGTTTGGGATGGAATCTAAACAATCTTCATCCAATTACATGGTCCTTTGAAGGAGTTGTTTAGCACAACAAACAAGGCAATCAGACTTTATGGCTTTAACGCCCTCACTTAGCCATATGAGTTTTATAATAAAGCGTGGGCGCAGCCCCTTGTTTAAGCCAGAGTGCTGTTAGCATCTGATCGGGAAGTGCCGATCTCTCGCGTAACATGGAAAAAATCTCCAATGATTTGTAACCCTCGAGTAGCTGACATGCTCTCGCTGCATCATGACAGTCAGTTTTCGGCTTTCTCTACTGAGGTGCTCGTCTAGTCAAAGCCAGGGCACAATCGCAGTAGTTCTCCCTCTACTACCCTAGCCGATGGAGCGGAACGTAGGGTAGCAAGCACAGGAGCCGGGCAACCCAAGTATTGACCAAAGAAATTATTCGGAGCCAATGCATATAATGCTAAATTCGGGGTGCCGAATATATATATATATATATATATATATAAGAAGTGTTCGGACTGTGCTGCCGTATTGTGGGGCGATAGGTAGCCCCTGGCGAATATAAAATGTAAAAAAGTGTCGATGCAGCAAATAGGCAGATCGAAATAAAACGAGGTAAGAAGCGAAAACCGCAGGAACTGGGCCACGAACCATTTTTATTATAACTGGATGGATACGTCAAGGCATATCTTGTACAAATGGTGCGAGAAGTATCTGGCCGTTTAACATGCCGGAATCAATAGGGCGCATCGTGCGGGTCCTGAGAAATAAGTATGAATACCATCAAGAATAACGTATAAAGGTTACCCTACACACCTGTGTTGCTTGCCTCCATTGCATTTCAGTCCTTCTAAAGGACTTGACATAAGGCGCATGGAAAAGGGTGCCTGAAACAAGAAAAAGAAGTAAAAGTATGTGTGTCCGGGATTGGCCTGGCCGAATTGTAGACCCCGGGTTATCTCGTGCCTCCGTTGATGTCCATGGAATTTTGAGTGCGTAATTGTGTACGCATGGTACGAATGCCACTACCTCATTGGGACTGGGACGAAGGCCGAATTTCTAATCGAGCGCTTGACGAGCCACGCTGTCCTGTTGCAGTGTAGTCCGGACCCTCTTGATGGTGTCCAAGAGCTCGGCAGCTAGATTATGATGCTGCTTGAGAAGGACGCTCTGTACTTCTGCTGCTAGGGCGGCGGTTTGCTCCTCTATTCGGAGGGAGCGTTCCGTATTGCCATTGACATAAGCATAGTGTGGCACTGCGTTAAATATAGAAAACGCGGTTCATCCGAGAAGTGCGTGGTAGCCGCTGCGGAAGGGGACGATATCAAAGATTAACTCTTCGCTTCGGAAGTTCTCCGGAGAACCGAAGACCACCTCCAGCGTGATTGAGCCCATACAGCGGGCCTCTACACCTGGCATGACTCCTTCAAATGTAGTCTTTGTTGGATTGATTCGTGAGGGATTGATGCGCATCTTCCATACTGTATCCTGGTACAGTAGGTTGAGGCTGCTTCCGCCATCCATCAAGACTCGTGCTAGGTGGAATCCTTCGATAGTTGGCTCCAGGACCAGTGTGGCCGAACCGCCATGGCGGATACTAGTCGGATGATCTCGTCAATCGAAGGTGATCGGAAATGACGACCACGGATTGAACTTTGGGGCTACTTGCTCTACCACGTAGACGTCCCTGAGTGCTCGTTTGCGCTCCTTTCTAGGGATGTGCATGGTGTATATCATGTTAACTGTTTTGACTTGGGGGGGATTTCTTTTGTGCCCCGGTGTTCGGATGCTGGGGCTCTTCATCCTCGTCCTTACTTTGTTATCCCTTTTCTTTGTTTTCGGCGTTTAACTTGCCAGCCTACTTGAAGACCCAACAATCCCTGTTGGTATGATTGGCTTGCTTATCCGGGGTGCCATGCATTTGGCACGGGCGGTCGAGTATGTGGTCCAGGCTGGAAGGTCATTCGTTGTTTCTTTTGTAGGGTTTCTTCCATTGGCCGGACTTGGAGCTTGCCGATGCTATTCTTGGCCTCGGTGGTGCCTCCCTCGCTGGCTGTGCTTTTTCTACGAGCCAACCAACTGTCCTCGCCTGCGCAAAAGATGTCATGAGTGCGGTAAGGGCTGCCATTGACTTCGGCTTTTCTTGTCCGAGGTGGCATGCTAGCCATTCGTCACGGATGCTGTGTTTGAAGGCTGCTAGGGCTTCGACATCCGGACAGTCAATGATCTGGTTCTTTTTGGTTAGGAACCTGGTCCAGAATTTTCTGGCTGATTCTCCGGGTTGTTGAACTATGTGGCTTAGGTCATCGGCATCTAGTGGCCGGACATAAGTTCCTTAGAAGTTCTCGAGGAAAGCCTCTCCATGTCCTCCCAGCTGCCGATGGAGTTCTCCGGCAGGCTATTTAACCAGTGCCGAGCTGGTCCTTTGAGCTTTAATGGGAGGTATTTAATGGCATGGAGGTCATCTCCTCGGGCCATGTGTATGTGAAGAATAAAATCTTCGATCCACCTGCGGGGTTGGTTGTTCCGTCGTATGATTCAATATTGGCAGGCTTGAACCCCTCGGGGAATTCATGATCCAGCACCTCGTCTGTGAAACAAAGTGGGTGTGTGGCACCTCTATAGCGGGCCGTGTCACGGCGTATCTCCGACGATAACCGTCTATGGTTATCGGTCCGGGTGTGATTAAGTTTGTCATGTCCTAATAGGTAGATGTCGTCCCGAGTATGGAAACGTCCTCGCGATCCATATATAGATCTTGTATGTCCTGCTCTACTATCCAGGGTCTGTTGGAGGTCGTACATATGACTCCGGACTCTTCCGTCCCTATTTTGGCAGGGTGGTGGGGTGGGCTGTTGTTTGGCCTTACTGCCGCTTTATCCCAACCGTAGGGTGGCCGTTCATCCGCCTTGTCCCGACCATGTTATGGTCGGTCCGCATTACGCGAGGGAGATATGTGCTTCGGCACCTCATCGAATTGAGGTAGCAATCTGCATTTCGGGTAGCTCTTGGCTGGGCATTTGAGGCCATATTCCTCGGCTGTCAGGACATCGGCCCATCTGTCGACGAGCAGGTCTTTTTTAGCTTGAAGCTGCTGTTGTTTCTTTTTCAGGCTCCTTGCCGTGGCCATGAGCTGAAGCTTAAAGCGCTCCTGCTTGAGAGGATCCTTAGGCACGATGAAATCTTCGTTGCCAAGGCTTGTCTCCTCCTCGGAGGGTGGACGATAACTATAATCCTCCGGTTCATCTTCTATGCCCTGTTCATCGGGGTTGTCTTGCCTGCTATCGTGTTCCTGTTTGGATGTAGCCCCGATAGGGTCTTCATTGTTTTCGGCGTCGCCCGGAGTAGTATTTTCTCCGGTGCCAGTGTTGCCGTCCTTTGAGCGGCGGGGCTTGGGGCGGAGTTTGGGCCGCCTGCGCTTGGACTGTGTCTCGGAGGTTTTATTCGTATCTGGCTCTTTTTTGTCGTTGCCAGGCCCTTTAGGTGTATCAACCATGTACATGTCGTACGAAGAGGTGGCCGTCCAACGTCCATTGAATGGCGGGTCTTGGCCTTGCTCCTTGTCGGCATCGTCGTCCATACCGTCGATGTCTTCAGAGCCATAGTCAAGCACGTCGATTAAGTCATCGACGGTGGCTATGAAGTGGGTGGCGGGTGGGAAGAAAAAATCCTCATCATCCATCTCTAGCTCGAACCGGACATAGCTCGGCTGTGAGTCCTTCTCCAAGGACAAATTCTATAAAGATTTTAGCACGTCACCCAAAGGCGAGTGCTAGAAAACATCAGTGGCGCTGAACTCGAAGATCGATAACCGATCTAGCTCGGTGTCTGCGGGTGTTCACAGTCCGGAACTTATAGCCGGAGACGAGTCCGAAGTTCCGTTAAAGAGAATATTGTAGGGCGTCGAGTCCATGTGCGGATCCAACACCACGGACTCTGAGGCCTCGGATGGCTCGATCTCCTTCGGCTCTAAGGTCGTTGCAGCCGCAGGAGCCATCTCCTGGGTGTGATCCGATGACAGATTTAAGTCACGTTCATCAGGATGAGTGGGAGCAATCACCGCAGGCTCAAATCCCTCAAAGATCAGGTTTCCACAGATATCCGCGACATAGTTCAAGCTACCGAATCCGACCTGATGGCCAGGGGCGTAGCTGTCGATCTGCTCCAGATGGCCAAGCGAGTTGGCCTGCAGTATGAAGCCGCCGAATACGAAGATCTGTCCGGGGAGGAAGATTCTTCCTTGGACAGCGTCATTGTTGACGATTGAAGGGGCCATTGAACCTTTTGTCGACGGCACAGTGGAACTCTCAATGAAAGCACCAATGTCGGTGTCAAAACCGGCGGATCTCGGGTAGGGGGTCCCTAACTGTGTGTCTAGGATCGATGGTAACAAGAGACAGGGGACACAATGTTTACCCAGGTTCGGGCCCTCTCTATGGAGGCAAAACCCTACGTCCTGCTTCATTGATATTGATGAATATGAGCGTTACAAGAGTTGATCTAGCATGATATCATAATGGCTAAACCATAGAAGTCTAGCCTATGTGGGTATGGTAATGACTATATGTGGTGTCCTTTCCGGACTATCCCCTTCGGTTTATATAGACATCGAGGGGATCTAGGGTTTACATGGAGTCGGTTACATAAGAAGGAATCTTTGGTTGCCAAGATTGCCTTCCATGCCAAGTAGAGTCCAATCCGGACACGGTGCAGTCTTCGGCCTTCATGTCTTCACAGCCCATCAGTCCGGCCCATAGATAACAAGCTGGACGCCCGAGGACCCCTTAGTCCAGGACTCCCTAACCTCATAGCTGGAGGATTACCTCAGGAAATAGCCAACGACCTCAGAGAGCTCCGACTGGAGATAGTGTCGAGAGGATTTGTCACTTCCTTGGATATCCAATCCACCTTGATTGAAAGAATCCAAGAAGCCCAAAAGACGGACAAGGAAGTTGTAGAGATAAAGGAAAGGATGAGTAACGGAAAAGCTAAAGGTTTTTGTGAGGATGAACACGGAACTTTATGGTTTGAGGATCGTATCTATGTGCCCAATGACCCAGAGGTCTGGAAGTTAATTCTTCAGGAGGCCCATGATTCATCGTACTCCATTCACCCAGGCAACTGATACGTCTCCAACGTATCTACAATTTTTGATTGCTCCATGCTATTATATTATCTGTTTTGGATGTTAATAGGCTTTATTTTACACGTTTATATTATTTTTGGGACTAAGCTATTAACTGGAGGCCCAGCCCAAATTGCTGTTTTTTTTGCATATTTCAGTGTTTCATAGAAAAGGAATATCAAACGGAGTCCAAACGGAATGAGACCTTCTAGAGCGTTATTTTGGAACAAATGTGATCCAGGGGACTTGGAGTGGATGTCAAGAAACAATCGAGGAGGCCACGAGGCAGGGGGGCGTGCCCTCCACCCTCGTGGGCCCCTCGTTGCTCCACCGACCTACTTCTTCTTCCTATATATATCCATAAAAACCGCAAACATCCAGGAGCACCACAAAACCGTATTTCCACCGCCGCAACCTTCTGTACCCAAGAGATCCCATCTTGGGGCCTTTTCCAGAGCTTCGCCAAAGGGGGCATTGATCATGGAGGGCCTCTACATCAACTCCATGGCCTCTCCGGTGATGTGTGAGTAGTTTACTTCAGACCTTCGGGTCCATAGCTAGTAGCTAGATGGCTTCTTCTCTCTCTTTGGATCTCAATACAAAGTTCTCCTCGATTATCCTGGATATCTATTCGATGTAATCTTCTTTTGCGGTGTGTTTGTCGAGATTCGGTGAATTGTGGGTTTATAATCAAGTCTATCTATGAACAATATTTGAATATTCTCTGAATTCTTTTATGTATGATTGGTTTATCTTTGCAAGTCTCTTCGAATTATAAGTTTGGTTTGGCCTACTAGATTGATCTTTCTTGCAATGGGACAAGTGCTTAGCTTTGGGCTCAATCTTGCGGTGCTCGATCCCAGTGCAGAAAGGGAAACGACAAGTATTGTATTGTTGCCATCGAGGATAAAAAGATGGGGTTTACATCATATTGCATGAGTTTATCCCTCTACATCATGTCATCTTGTTTAAGGCGTTACTCTATTCTTATGAACTTAATACTCTAGATGCATGTTGGATAGCGATCGATGTGTGGAGTAATAGTAATAGATGCAGGCAGGAGTCGTTCTACTTGTCATGGACGTGATGCCTATATACATGATCATACCTAGATATTCTCATAATTATTCGCTTTTCTATCAATTGCTCGACAGTAATTTGTTCATCATCGTAATACTTATGCTATCTTGAGAGAAGCCACTAGTGAAACCTATGGCCCCCGGGTCTATTCTCCATCATGTAAGTTTCCAATCTATTTTATTTTGCAATCTTTACTTTCAATATATATCATAAAAATACCAAAAATATTTATATTACTATTATTATCTCTATCAGATCTCACTCTTGCAAGTGGCCATGAAGGATTGACAACACCTTTATCACGTTGGTTGCGAGGTTCTTATTTGTTTGTGTAGGTATGAGGTGACTCGCGCGTGGTCTCCTACTGGATTGATACCTTGGTTCTCAAAAACTGAGGGAAATACTTACGCTGCTTTACTACATCACCCTTTCCTCTTCAAGGGAAAACCAACGCAGTGCTCAAGAGGTAGCAAGAAGGATTTCTGGCGCCATTGCCGGGAAGATCTACGCCAAGTCAAGAGGTACCAAGTACCCATCACAACTCTTATCCTTCGCATTACATTATTTGCCATTTGCCTCTCGTTTTCCTCTCCCCCACTTCACCCCTGCCGTTTTATTCGCCCTCTTTTCCATTCGCGCTCTCTTTCCATTCGCCTCTTTTTCCTTCCTGCCTTCTGTGCTCGTTCTTTTTGCAATATGTTGCCATCATGTCTGAAACTGGGGAGGTTATCATTGATAAGGATAATAATATGGAAAACTTTGATACTATTGATGATCCTCTTGAAAATCCTACTATTTTAAACACTAAAAAGTTTCGGATTGGTAGCGGTAATATTATTGGGAAGGGAGTTATTCAAGATTTCTTTACTTGTGCCGGTGTTTTGCCCACCATGAGTGGATCTATCCTTCATAAAACTAGTAGTCTCACGGATGCTATATCTTTGCTCAAAGTTTAACTTGAGAGACAATTTTTACATTTGCATCCTTCCATACAAATGATTTTTCTAGAATTTTCTAATATTGAGCACTCTTCTGTTAAGCGAGCAGCAACCATCTTTTTAGCTCATGAGTTCAGATTTATAATAAAAGAAGCCAATGAAATTTTTTGCACACTATAGGGTGGACGCCGGCCGTCCACCCATAGAAGCAATCTTTTTTATCAAGAAGACATTATGCATTTAAGATCCTTAGATCATATTGCTTTTAATGAAAACCTTAGAAAAAAAGGTTCCTACCGATGTTCTTGTTGATAGGATCTCTGAATTTAATGATAATTTTGCTATCCAAAATAATGGGTTGGGTTTTTCCCTTGAACAAAGGATAATGAATTTTTGCCAAAAGAATGCTTATAATGATGAATTGGTTGTGCAATACGAGGGACCAAAGGAGGAACCAATACCTCCCGAGCTTGATCTTGGGGACTTTTCTCCCATTAAATATATCCCTTTTGATTACTTTTGTTTGCCACAAAGGAAGCTAGCTGCTGAACGTAGGGAGTATGATATGAGTTTTCATGATTTACCTTATCATTACTGTGGCAACACCTAGATCTATCTTCGCTTTTATGCCTAGCTAGGGGCGTTAAGCGATAGCGCTTTTTGGGAGGCAACCCAATTTTATATTTATTCCTTGCTTTTTTCTCCTGTTTAGTAATAAATAATTTATATATCCTCTGTTTTGGTGGTGTTTCTTGTGTTTAGTTAGTGTTTGTGCCAAGCAAAACCGTTGGGAAGACTTGGGGAAAGTCTTTTTGATCTTGCTGTAAAAAATAGAATCTTTAGCACTCACGAGAATTGCTGCCATTTTTTATTGGGGAGCGGTATTTAGCTAATTATTTTTGAATATGATTAATATATAAATTGCTCACGTCCAGAAATTTATTTTAGAATTTTCGGGGTTCCAGAAGTTTGCGTTAGTTACAGATTACTACAGACTGTTCTGTTTTTGACAGATTCTGTTTTTCGTGTGTTGTTTGCTTATTTTGATGAATCTATGGCTAGTAATGGAGTTTATAAACTATAGATAAGTTGGAATACAGTGGGTTTAACATAAATATAAATAAAGAATGAGTTCATTACAGTACCTTGAAGTGGTGTTTTGTTTTCTTTCGCTAACGGAGCTCACGAGATTTTCTGTTAAGTTTTGTGTTGTGAAGTTTTCAAGTTTTTGGTAAAGATTTGATGGATTATGGAACAAGGAGTGGCAAGAGCCTAAGCTCGGGGATTCCCAAGGCACCCCAAGGTAATCCAAGGACACCAAAAAGCCTAAGCTTGGGGATGCCCCAGAAGGCATCCCCTCTTTTGTCTTCATTCATCGGTAACTTTACTTGGAGCTATATTTTTATTCACCACATGATATGTGTTTTGCTTGGAGCGTCTTGTATGATTTGAGTATTTGACTTTTAGTTTACCACAATCATCCTTGCTGTACACACATTTTGAGAGAGACACACATGAATCAGAATTTATTAGAATACTCTATGTGCTTCACTTATATCTTTTGAGCTATATAGTTTTTGCTCTAGTGCTTCACTTATATCTTTTAGAGCACGGTGGTGGTTTTATTTTATTGAAATAATTGATCTCTCATGCTTCACTTATATTATTTTGAGAGTCCTTTAGAACAACATGGCAATTTGCTTTTAGGCATTATAAAAACTTTCATATAAGTGCATTGAATACTATGAGAAGTTTGATACTTGATAATTGTTTTGAGATATGGAGATGGTGATATTAGAGTCATGCTAGTTGAGTAGTTGTGAATTTAATAAATACTTGCATTGAAGTTTGTGATTCTCATAGCATGCACGTATGGTGAACCATTATGTGATGAAGTCGGAGGATGATTTATTTATTGATTGCCTTCCTTATGAGTGGCAGTCGGGGACGAGCGATGGTCTTTCCCTACCAATCTACCCCCCTAGGAACATGCACGTAGTACTTTGTTTGAATAACTAATAGATTTTTGCAGTAAGTATGTGAGTTCTTTATGACTAATGTTGCGTCCATGGATTATACGCACCCTCACCCTTTCACCATTGCTAGCCTCTCTAGGCCCGTGCAACTTTCACTGGTACCATAAACCCACCATATACCTTTCTCAAAACAGCCACCATACCTGCCTATTATGGCATTTCCATAGCCATTCCGAGATATATTGCCATGCAACTTTCCACCATTCCATTTGTTATGACACGCTTCATCATTGTCATATTGCCATGCATGATCATGTAGTTGACATCGTATTTGTGGCAAAGCCACCGTTCATAATTTTGTCATACATGTCACTCTTGATTCATTGCACGTCCCATTACACCGCCGGAGGCATTCACATAGAGTCATATTTTTTTCTAAGTATTGAGATGTAATTCTTGAGTTGTAAGTAAAAATAACTGTGATGATCATCATTATTAGAGCACTTTCCCAATGAGGAAAGGATGATGGAGACTATGATTCCCCCACAAGTCGGGATGAGACTCCGGATGAAAACTACAAAAGAGAAAAGAGAGAAAAGAGGACCAAAAAAAGAAGGCCCAAATAAAAAAATAAAAAAATGAGAGAAAAAAGAGAGAAGGGACAATGTTACTATCCTTTTTCCACACTTGTGCTTCAAAGTAGCACCATGATATTCATGATAAAGAGTCTCCTATGTTGTCACTTTCATAAACTAGTGGGAATTTTACATTATAGTACTTGGCTTGTATATTCCAATGATGGGCTTCCTCAAATTGCCCTAGGTCTTCGTGAGCAAGCAAGTTGGATGCACACCCACTTAGTTTCTTTTTGAGCTTTCATATACTTATAGCTCTAGTGATCCGTTGCATGGCAATCCCTACTTACTCACATTGATATCTATTGATGGGCATCTCCATAGCCCGTTGATACGCCTAGTTGATGTGAGACTATCTTCTCCTTTTTTGTCTTCTCCACAACCACCATTCTATTCCACCATAGTGCTATGTCCATGGCTCAAGCTCATGTATTGCGTGAAAATTGAAAAAGTTTGAGAACATCAAAAGTATGAAACAATTTCTTGGCTTGTCATCGGGGTTGTGCATGATTTAATATTTTGTGTGATGACGATAGAGCATAGCCAGACTATATGATTTTGTAGGGATAACTTTCTTTAGCCATGTTATTTTGAGAAGACATGATTGCTTAGTTAGTATGCTTGAAATATTATTATTTCTATGTCAATATTAAACTTTTATCTTGAATCTTTCAGATCTGAACATTCATGCCACAATAAAGGAAAAATACATTGAGAAATATGTTAGGAAGTATTCCACATCAAAAATTCTATTTTTATCATTTACCTACTGGAGGACGAGCAGGACTTAAGCTTGGGGATGCTTGATACGTCTCCAACGTATCTATAATTTTTGATTGTTACATGCTATTCTATTATCTGTTTTGGATGTTAATGGGCTTTATTTTACACTTCTATATTATTTTTTGGGACTAACCTATTGTTGTTTTTTTGCTTATTTCAATGTTTCGCGGAAAAGGAATACCAAACGGAGTCCAAGCGGAATGAAACCTTCGGGAGCATTATTTTTGGAACAAACTTGATCCAAGGGACTTGGAGTGGACGTCAAGAAAGAATCGAGGAGGCCACGAGATAGGGGGCACCCTCCACCCTCGTGGGCCCCTCATTGCTCCACCGACCAACTTCTTCCTCGTATATATATATCCATATACCCCGCAAACATCGAGGAGCACCATGAAACCCTATTTCCACTGCCACAACCTTCTGTACCCAAGAGATCCCATCTTGGGGCCTTTTCCGGAGCTCCGCCGGAAGGGGAATTGATCACGGAGGGCCTTTATATCAACTCCATGGCCCCTCCGATGATGTGTGAGTAGTTTACTTCAGACCTTCGGGTCCATAGCTAGTAGCTAGATGGCTTCTTCTCTCTCTTTGGATCTCAATACAAAGTTCTCCTTGATTCTCTTGGAGATCTATTCGATGTAATCTTCTTTTGCAGTGTGTTTGTTGAGGTTCGATGAATTGTGGGTTTATGATCAAGTCTATCTATGAACAATATTTGAATCTTCTCTGAATTCTTTTATGTATGATTGGTTTATCTTTCCAAGTTTCTTCGAGTTATCAGTTTGGTTTGGCCTACTAGATTGATATTTCTTGCAATGGAAGAAGTGCTTAGCTTTGGGTTCAATCTTGCTGTGCTCGATCGCAGTGACAGAAAGGGAAACGACACGTATTGTATTGTTGCCATCGAGGATAAAAAGATGGGGCTTACATCATATTGCATGAGTTTATCCCTCTACATCATGTCATCTTGCTTAAGGCGTTACTCTATTCTTATGATCTTAATACTCTAGATGCATGCTGGATAGCGGTCGATGTGTGGAGTAATAGTAGTAGATGTAGGCAGGAGTCGGTCTACTTGTCACGGACGTGATGCCTATATACATAATCATACCTAGATATTCTCATAATTATTCGCTTTTCTATCAATTGCTCGACAGTAATTTGTTCACCCACCGTAATACTTATGCTATCTTGAGAGAAGCCACTACTGAAACATATGGCCCCCGGGTCTATTCTCCATCATATAAGTTTCAATCTATTTTATTTTGCAATCTTTACTTTCAATCTATATCATAAAAATACCAAAAATATTTATCTTACTATTATTATCTCTATCAGATCTCACTCTTGCAAGTGGCCGTGAAGGGATTGACAACCCCTTTATCGCGTTGGTTGCGAGGTTCTTATTTGTTTGTGTAGGTACGAGGTGACTCGCGCGTGGTCTCCTACTGGATTGACACCTTGGTTCTCAAAAACTAAGGGAAATACTTACGCTGCTTTACTGCATCACCCTTTCCTCTTCAAGGGAAAACCAACGCAGTGCTCAAGAGGTAGCAGCAACACCAAGATGTATCTAGATTTGAAGGAAAGTTTCTGGTGGATAGGTATGAAGAAGGATATTGCCGAGTATGTAGTAGTATGCAATGTTTGTCAGCGAGTAGTGGAGGAACATCAAAAGCCGGTAGGGTTACTTCAACCTATGCTAATACTTGAGGGGAAATAGGAAAAACTTGGAATGGATTTTATCACAGGATTACCCAGGACCCGTTCTAGTTATGATTCCATCTGTGTAGTGGTTGATTGCTTGACCAAGGTAGCTCATTTCATTCCCATGAAGACCATCAATACCAGCGCTAAGTTAGCCAAGATATACATGACCAGGATTGTATGTCTGCATTGAGTTGTGAGGAGTGTCGTGTCAGATAGAGGAACACAATTTACCTCAAAGTTTTGGAATCAGTTGCATGAAACTTTGAGTACGAGGATGGAGTTCTATACAGCTTTACATCCTTAGATAGACTATGATGAGAGCCTGTGCGCTAGACTATGGGTCTAGCTGGGATGATAATCTACCATATGCAGAGTTCTCGTACAACAATAGCTATCAGACCAGTCTGAAGATGGCCCCTTTCGAAGCTCTATATGGAAGGAGGTGCAGAACACCATTGTCGTGGGATGGTGTTGGAGACCGAAAACTTTTTGGTCCCGATCTTATCAGAGACTCCGAAGAGAAGGTCAAGCTGATTCGAGACAGACTTAAGATAGCCTAGTCGAAACAGAAGAGTTATGCTGACAGTAAACACAAGGAGATAACGTACGAAGTGGGAGATCGAGCATATCTCCGTGTGTCCCCACTGCGATGAATCAATAGGTTCGGTGTTAAAGGAAAATTAGCACCCAGGTCCTTTGGCCCATACAAAATCCTCAAACACAGAGGAGAAGTTGTATACAAGATGGAATTGCCGGAAGGATTGTCAGGAGTTCACGATGTCTTCCATGTTTCCCAGCTGAAGAAATGTCGTGCTGAGATGGCTGATATTCCTTTGAGAGACACAGTGCCCCTAGAGGCCATACACCTTGATAGTGATCTGACTTATGAGGAGAAACCCGTTAGAATTCTCGAGACTGCAAACAGAGTTACCCGCACCAAGATCATCAAGTTCTGCAAAGTTCTGTGGAGCCACAATTCCGAGGAGGAAGCCACCTGGGAACGAGAAGATAATCTCCGTCGAGCCCACCCGCACCAATTTGCTAGCCAACCCAAATCTTGAGGGCGAGATTCATCTTAAGGTTGGTAGGTTTGTAACATCCCAAATTTTCAATTTGGAATGTTTTCCAAATATTAGCTAAGCATCTATGCATTTTGTTTGAATTGAGTGATATTTGGAAAAAATCAGAGGCATTCGGGTTTTATTTGAATTCGGATTCAACTTGGCATTTGAATTTCATTTCAAAAATCCCTCACAAATACTTGTTCAAAAGTATGAGAGGAGCTAAAATGACACTCCAAAAATGTCAGAAGAAAATAATGCCAAAAGTTTGAATTTAAATTTGGATTTATTTGGAACTCCCAGAAAAATGTTTTTTACAAAGTTTTGTTTTGCCTCTGAAAAACAGTTCATCTTTTAGAGTTTGTTTTTGTGATAATTTTGATATATATATATATATGTATGTCCTATATAAAAATATTTTTTATTTATATCTTCTATTTTTTTTCTTGGTCTAATTCAAAAAAGGAAACCCCAGGCATCAGCCAGGCCAACCGGCCCAGCAAGCGCCGAGCCGCAGCCCACCAGCACCGAGGAGGCCTGCTCCACCCGCGCCGTGCCGAACCCTCTTCCGATCGGTCGCCCGACCCGGATCCCTCTCTCTCTCCCTCACTGACCCACTGGCCCCACCCTATCCCTAACCCCTTGCCCACGCCTCGCTCAGCCCCGAGTCGGAGCGCGACCAGAGCACCGTCGCGGTTCCGATCCTCGCGGGATCGCGCTCCCGCTTCGCACCCTCCCCCAAGAAGATGCCCTATAAATTCCCCTCCCTCTCCTCCCTCAAACCCCCTAAAACCCTACTCCAAAACCCACCATAGCACCCGCCATCCCTGAACCGATCTCGCTGCCACCGCAGCAGTCCACCGCCCGTCTCGCCTTCGGTGAGCTACCCCCTGCCTCCAAACTCTCCGGCCGAACCCCCTCATTGGTCCACAACCCTCTGACATCTTTTGGTCGCCCAGGAACGACCGAAGCCACCGACAAGAGCATCGCCGCCCGCTGCGAGAGCTTCAGGTCACCAGGACCCCGCCGACCTTGTTCCACTCGCCTCCGTTGTCCTCGACCACCCCCAAATCTGCCTCATCGAGCCGCACCCGCCTGACGTCTCCGCCGCCACCCAGGACCAGAGCACCCCGCCGCCCAACGCCCAAGACGCTGCCGTCGTCTTCTTCCGTCGCCGCCATCGCTGTAAGCCCGCACCTCCCCTCGCCGTCCAATCTATAACCTAGAGTCTAGATTAGATCCCGAAGAGGTATGTTTTTTTTTGATCGGCTTTAGTTATGGTTGATTATGGTTTATATTGGTTTATTTATTTTCGTGGTTTAGTTACACCGGACAGATTAGTTTTCTTTTAGTTATTCGCACGCACAGATTTTTGTTAAGTTGAGCCCGAGCGCTGTATAGCTTCAGATCGCACCCCTCGGCCCAGTAGCACCTGTTTTTTTTATTTAGTTTTATTTTCTTCTCTGTTTTAAAATAGAAAGTTTCAGTTTTGTAAAATCTACATGTTTTAGGTTATGAAATCTTTTTAGTTGATTCTTTTTTCTCTAGTATGCAAATTTCCTAAAGTTTCTGTATAAATTAGTTTCGGCCATCTTTTAGTTTTTTGAAATAGTTTTATGTGAGTTTTAGTCAGATTAGTATTTTTGCTATAAAATGAGCTGGCTTAATTGTTTTTAGTAACTCTTTTTGCCACTTCTTTGTTTTGACCTTGCCTAGTAGTAGGATTAATTTAGACGAAAACAACCATGTTTTAGTTTATTTCACTTTGTCGCTGTTTTCTATTGTTTTAATTACTTTAAAATATATTTCCACCTTTGTTGTATTTTATTTCAGATTTGTTTCTGTAGTTTTAGACGATGAACTTTTATTTACAGAAAAGGAAAATGTTTTATTTTATTTTCTTGCTAGTTGTTGGCTTGGAGTTCAATTGTTTTTATTTGGTTTTGGTTGATTGTCTATGTCTGAAGTATGATAGCTTGCTGTTATGTTACTATGTTGGTATAGTTGCATGCTTCTGTATTTATTGTTTGCTTCCAATAGAATTTCTGGAATGCGAAGCTTGCTATTATGAGTCACTAGCGTTCGAAGACCATCTGACAGGCAAGTGCATTAGTAGTATTCCTCCCCACCATGCATGCAGTAGGAGAAATTGAATAAGTCTTGAGTAGTACCATGTGGTAGGTTGACCCAAAATCCCTTTGTTACCATTGGCCGGGATGATGTAGTTTATTTTGCTATGCACGGAGACGGGGTTGGTTGAGCAATTCATAAGGGAGATGTGGGAGTCAAGATGATGACAACCCCATGACTTCAAGCTCAAGATTGACTTCAAATTCACTACTGGGTGGAGGACGGTTGATGGGCACCCTGGAGCAACCGGCGGATGGCTAGGTTGCATGAAGAAGCGCCATGACATCTTGCGGAAAGCTTCACCCAGCCACGAAGAGACGGATGGATACACCTTGACCGGAAGCTTACCTGTGTAGCCGCAAGCCATTATGGGCTATGGCTTGGTCGGCCCTAGGCATGACTCCGGCAGGACTGTGCTACGAGACGTAGAAGAACGGTAGGATTGGATGGGCACCGGCAGTGGCCCAGAGGAACTCTACGGAAGACCCTGTTTTGTTCGTCCCGTCTTCGAACACCATGTAGTGTGAGGACATAAAGGAGGGAATGATTCTTGCGGATAAACTGTACAAGACTCTACAGAGTAGAAACCTAATCGATTAGCCGTGTCCCTGGTTACGGACAACTGAGCCTCTCGAATTGGAGTATTTCAGAAATCTCAACACCGAACGTAATTAATTAATTGATAGGTTATTAATGATTTTGGGTATGAGACACTGGTTGGCGGAACCATCTCAATAACAACCAATATTTTGTAGTAATTGCAAAGAATTCCTTTTGTTGTACCGAGAAATTGGCTTTTTCGCAAAAACACAAACTTAGAGCCCCACTGCCAAATTCCATATAGTGTTAGAGTTATTATTGTTGTTGTCTCTATGACTTGCCGGCATATTCAAAATGCCAACCTACACGGCTACAACGTCTCATGTTGCAGAGGAGTTTTCTGACCAGGAGTGAGGCTATGATCTATGCTCGGTGATTGCCCTATGGAGTCAGATGGACTCGCTTATCATCTACGCTTCTACAACATTTAGTTTTCTCATGAGTTGGCCTTCAGCCCAATTTATTCTATTGTAAGAAAGAATCTATGAGAATCCTGTAATAAATCACATGTGATTGAAATTTGAATTTTTCATCAATGTACTGTGTATGACCCATCCGGATGTATGACCCCGCCAGAATTGGCGACTCACTGGTGACCCACTCGGATCACTCCACTCACTGATGACCCGGCCGAGACAGGTGATTCATTGGTGACCCGGCAGGCGGGCCAGAGGAGCGACAAGACCCGGAGGCCCAGAAGACGGTTCATGGAAGGCCGACTTATGTTACTGTGGGTCGCTTAAGATGAAAGGCATAAGGAATATTCTCCTACAAAGGAAGCAAGACTAGGACTCCACTTGTAATTGAGTAATCCAAATCCTACTAGGACTAGTCATGTAACCCACCGCTTCAACATATATAAGGAGGTGCAGGGCACCCCAAGAGGGACAGGTTTGACAAGTTAGAATTAAACAGACAAGCCAATAGCTCTCGAGATAGAGCACCCTTGTAATGATCATCATCATCAATATCAATGAAGCAGGGTGTAGGATTTTACCTCCACTGTGAGGAGCCGTACCTGGGTAAAACCTCGCGTCTCTCGTCCCGCTCAACCCCTCTCAAGCTACCATATAGATGTGTTGGCCTCACGACTAAGTCCTTTCAACGAGGACATCTGCCATGACAATTCCATGATAGTTGGCGCCCACCATGGGGCCTACAGACGGTGATTTTGAATTCTTGGAGAGATCTCTTTTGGGGATCAAGGAGTTCGCAATATTTTGGATGAAGAAAAGATCTACATCAATGACGAATAGTCGGAAGATCATATACAGGATTATGATCGAGAGAAAGCTAGGGTGGCGTCTGCTCCGCCGCTGCCGTTCGGAAAAATTATGGAGATCAAGATTAAAACTTTCCGATACAATTTCTCCTTCCTGGATTACACGGCGTATACGCCGAGGCCAATGTAAAGCAATTTTGCACTGTGGTCCGAATCATCGTAGTCCTTGCTTTTCCACCAATCAACCAAGTTGGGCATGCGTACATACAATGCGTCAGACCAGCTGCCATGTGAAAACTTAGATTTTGGGAAGGAGCAATCTGTATGGCAAGGTCCAGATTCGTTTTTTAATCATTCCTTTGATCAAGCCAACCACGAGTACTAGTACGTGAATATACTAGTAGTATTTGTTCAATTTTTTAAAGGAAAATATGCCCACGACTGGCGGTCGCGCCTCGTCTCTGGTCTGAGTCGCCGTCACCGACCTGCATTCATGGCCGACGAGCCGCTTCTACAACACTTGCCTCGTCGAGCCACCTGCTCCGCAGTGGCCGAGCACCGCCTACTCACACGGCCAGGGCTAAGTCGCCGTCTGCTGACACTCTAGCCGTGGCCGATGCACCGATCCGTCTCCGTGGTTACAGGCTCGCCTCCACTGTTTGTCTCCACCAATAGCTAGCCGCGGGTTCATCCTGCGCCGAGCTACCCGTTCTGCCGAAGCGTCCGTCGCACTGAGCTACTCGTCGGTCATGAAGTCGCCTTTGCTATCGGGCCTGTTCCTTTTTTTTGAAAAGGGGGGTTTCCCCGGCCTCTGCATCAGATAGATGCATATGGCCACATTTATAAATAAATAAAGTAGTTCAACAATGTCTTGCAAAGTGCTGCAACAAAGGATACTGGCTCACACAGAGCAAGCAAAATACAACAAGGTCCAAAAGCCACAACCGGCTGGCATAGTAAAGAGAGATAGGTAAACTATGCACCTATCCTATTACATGACCGCCATCCAAACCGGTTGAATAAATCCCGCGCTACCATCTCCCACCGGACAGATCCAGTAACCAAACACGCCCTGGCCTCCGTCGGAGTGAGTAATGACCACTTACGGATTAGTGCAGTAGCCTGGAAGAGAACCTGCAGAAAATGAATAGTTGTTGTTCTGTTAAATGCCAAGTCATTTCTGCAGTTCCAAATTGCCCATAACAACGCACATGCTCCCACACGAATTTGTCTAGCTGTTTCGGCCTCTATACCAACTAGCCACGTTCCAAACAACGACCTGACTGAATTCGGAAGAGTAATGTTACAGGCAATCTGCACCGAGCGCCACAACACCCTCGCCATCGGGCACTCAAAGAAAAGATGCTTGATAGTTTCATCCCGATCACAGAAACTACACCTAGTAGATCCTGTCCAGTTGCGCTTAATCAAATTATCTTTCGTTAGAATGACTTTTTTATGCATAAACCACATAAACACTTTAATTTTGAGAGGAACCTTAACTTTCCAAACATGTTTGGAACTAGGAATTACACTAGAATTGATGACATCAATGTACATCGACTTGACTGTGAATTCACCAGATTTAGTAAGCTTCCAATACAACTGATCGGGCTGATGAGTAAGCTGAACCTCCATGAGTCTACTCACCAGATGAATCCAAGCCTCCCACCGGTCACCCACAAGCACCCTCCTAGATTGGATGTTAAGAGGAGCAGATTGCAGACTCGTTGCAACCAGAGCATCCTGTCGCTGCACAATGCGATAAAGCGCCGGATACTGGAGTGCCAGTGGTGCATCACCTAGCCAGGTATCTTCCTAGAATCGAGTGTTATTACCATCACCGACAACAAACTTTGTTCTGTTAAAGAAAGTAGCTTTGACCCTCATTAACCCTTTCCACAAGGGCGAATCAGTGGGTCGAGCCGTCACCTACGACAAGGTTTTAGAGTACAGATACTTGTTACGAAGAATCTGCGCGCAAGTTGCCTCAATCTCGGCAGATAACTTATAAAGCCACTTACTTAGAAGGCATCTATTCTTAACTTCAAGGTTCTCAACCCCAAGAGCTCCTTGGTCTTTTGGTCGGCAAATGACATCCCATTTGGCTAGGCGATACTTTCTCTTAGTTTCATCGCTTTGCCAGAAGAAACGAGACCGATAGAAGTCCAGTCTTTTCCTAACTCCAACTGGAACCTCAAAAAAGGATAAGAGAAACATAGGAAAACTCGTGAGCACCGAATTAATAAGAATCAATCGGCCTCCATACGACATAAGTTTGCCCTTCCAGCAGCTCAGTTTCTTCTCAAACCGATCCTCGATACACTTCCATTCACTGTTAGTCAACTTACGATGGTGAATGGGGATACCAAGGTAAGTGAACGGGAGAGTCCCCAAATCGCAACCAAACAGTCGCTTGTAAGCATCTTGTTCCTCTTTGGCTCTACCAAAACAGAACAACTCAGTTTTATTGATGTTGATCTTTAGACCGGACAATTGCTCAAATAGGCACAATACCAGCTTCATATTTCTCGCCTTAACCAAGTCGTGCTCCATAAAAATGATTGTATCATCGGCGTACTGCAGAATGGACACACCACCATCTACAAGATGAGGCACCAAGCCACCTACTTGTCCTGCCTCCTTTGCCCTTCCTATCAAGATTGCCAACATATCAACAACAATGTTGAAGAGGATAGGAGACATTGGATCACCCTGCCTCAGGCCCTTGTGTTTCTGGAAATAATGACCTATATCGTCATTCACTTTAATTCCAACACTCCCTTTTTGCGTGAAAGATTCAACTTGGTGCCTCCAAGCTTCGTCAAAACCCTTCATACGTAAGGCTTGTTGTAGAAAGGGCCATTTGACTTTATCGTACGCCTTCTCGAAATCCACCTTAAAAACCACTCCATCCAGTTTTTTCGAGTGAATTTCATGGAGAGTTTCATGCAGGACCACCACCCCTTCAAGAATGTTCCTATCCGGCATGAAAGCAGATTGAGTAGGCTGCACCACAGTATGCGCAATCTGTGTGAGCCTATTCGTTCCGACCTTGGTAAAAATTTTGTAACTCACATTAAGAAGACAGATTGGTCGAAATTGCTCAACCCGCACTGCCTCTGTCTTCTTGGGAAGAAGTGTTATCATCCCAAAATTCAGCTTAAAAAGGTGAAGCTGACCAGCGAAAAGATCATTGAACAAAGGCAATAGATCTCCTTTAATAATGTGCCAACATATCTTGTAAAACTCGGCCGGGAAACCATCCGGGCAAGGAGCCTTATTATTCTTCATCTAGGAAATGGCCTCAAATACCTCTTTCTCAGAGAAAGGAGCAATTAAGATATCATTCTCAACAGCTGTCAGTTGAGGCACATCCTCAATCCTAGACTCATCCAGCGACACCAGTTCTCCTTTGGAGGTCCAAACAACTGCTTGTAATACTCAGTGATATACATCTTTAAGTTTTCCTGACCAAGAATCGTTCCCTCATCTTGCTCAAGCTAAAAGATTCTCTTCTTTCTATGCTTGCCATTAGCAATCATGTGAAAAAATTGTGTGTTCGCGTCCCCCTGGACGACCCGTCGGACCTCGGCCCGAAGCGCCCACTTTATTTCTTCCTCATGAAGTAGCTCTTTCAGCCTCATTTCCTCATCGATCTTCGCCTGAAGCTCCGAGGCTGGTAGGATCATGTTCTCAGCTTTTATATCCAGGGACTGAATAAGCGAAAGGAGTTGTTCCTTCTCAATCTTATAAACCCCACTAAGATGTTTAGCCCACCCTCGTAGGAAGCTTCTCAAGTGCCTAATTTTATTCTGCCAGCGCTCAAGTGCAGTTTTACCTCCTGCATCCTTAGCCCATACTCTGGCAACAGTATCTAAGAACCCTTGTCTCTCGAACCACGCAAGCTCGAACGAGAAGACATTCTTATTTCCCACATGAGTGGCCTCCCCAGAATCAATGAATAACGGCGTATGGTCCGAAATGCCCCGTGTAAGTGCCTGCACCGTTACACAAGGGAATTTCTACTCCCATTCGATGCTAGCCAGAACCCGATCCAGCTTCTCAAACGTCGGATTAGGTAGTGCATTAGCCCAAGTAAACTTCCTGCCCAAAAACTCAATCTCACGCAGATCCAGACTTTCAATGATGGTGTTAAACATGACCGACCATCTACCGTCGAAATTATCATTATTCTTCTCATCACGCCTTCTGATAATATTAAAATCACCCCCTACTAGGATAGGCAGTTGCTCAGAACCACAAATCCTAAGCAAATCATCCAAAAAATCTGGTTTAAGCTCGGGCTGTGCGGCTCCATAAACCGCCACCAAAGCCCAGTTAAACCCATCGGCCTTCGACCTCACCCTAAACTTAACTGCGAAATCCCCCATGACCACGCTTCGGACTTCTAACGAGTCGCATCTAACTCCGAGTAAAATCCCCCCTGATCTTCCTCGCGGCGGTAGAGAATGCCAATCAAACTCAATACCTCCCGACAACATATTGATAAATTGAGGCGAAGAGTCAGCTCTACCAGTTTCCGATAAAGCGATAAAGTCCAACTTATGCTCAATAGAAGCCTCAGCAAGAAACCTTCTTTTAGCCAAGTCTTTCAGACCTCTGCTATTCCAAAAGATTCCTTTCATAACTCGTCATGGAATGTTTTTAGCTGTTCTAATCCGCGCGCTCCTACGCACTGCGGAAGTCGGGTACATCTTCCACTTCCACTTGCATTTAGGAATATTAAAACTCTCCAACTGGTCCTCACAACCAGTCTCAGAGGCTCGCACTTCATCAAAGTCCACTCGCTCATCTTCCTCCTCTGGAGCGAGATCCGCACACAAATTATCGAGGGCCCTAACCCCCAAAGCATCAATCTCGGAGTTATTCATGGGTTTAACCGTAGGTAAGTTACGAATCATCTCAAGCGCCCGCTCTGCCTCTAAATCCAATAAATCATTAACCGAATTTGAAATTTCACTATCATTGCTACCTAGTGAAATTCCTAGCTTATTTGTGAAGGAAATATGCCCTAGAGGCAATAATAAAGTTATTATTTATTTCCTTATATCATGATAAATGTTTATTATTCATGCTAGAATTGTATTAACTGGAAACATAATACATGTGTGAATACATAGACAAACAGAGTGTCACTAGTATGCCTCTACTTGACTAGCTCGTTAATCAAAGATGGTTATGTTTCCTAAACCATGAACAAAGTGTTGTTATTTGATTAACAAGGTCACATCATTAGTTGAATGATCTGATTGACATGACCCATTCCATTAGCTTAGCACCCGATCGTTTAGTATGTTGCTATTGCTTTCTTCATGACTTATACATGTTCCTACGACTATGAGATTATGCAACTCCCGTTTGCCGGAGGAACACTTTGGGTGCTACCAAACGTCACAACGTAACTGGGTGATTATAAAGGAGCATTACAGGTGTCTCCAAAGGTACATGTTGGGTTGGCGTATTTCGAGATTTGGATTTGTCACTCCGATTGTTGGAGAGGTATCTCTAGGCCCTCTCGGTAATGCACATCACATAAGCCTTGCAAGCATTACAACTAATATGTTAGTTGTGAGATGATGTATTACAGAACGAGTAAAGAGACTTGCCAGTAACGAGATTGAACTAGGTATTTGATACCGACGATCGAATCTCGGGCAAGTAACATACCGATGACAAAGGGAACAACGTATGTTGTTATGCGGTCTGACCGATAAAGATCTTCGTAGAATATGTAGGAGCCAATATGGGCATCCAGGTCCCGCTATTGGTTATTGACCGGAGATGTGTCTCAGTCCTGTCTGCATTGTTCTCGAACCGTAGGGTCCACACGCTTAACGTTACGATGACAGTTATTATGAGTTTATGCATTTTGATGTACCGAAGTTAGTTCGGAGTCCCGGATGTGATCACGGACATGACGAGGAGTCTCGAAATGGTCGAGACATAAAGATTGATATATTGTAAGCCTATGTTTGGATATCGGAAGTGTTCCGGGTGAAATCGAGATTTTACCGGAGTACCGGGAGGTTACCGGAACCCCCCTGGAGCTATATGGGCCTTAGTGGGCTTTAGTTGAAAGGAGAAAGGGGCAGCCCAAGGTGGGCCGCGCGCCTCCCCCCTCCCCTAGTCCTATTAGGACAAGGAGAGGTGGCCGGCCCCCCTCTCTCTCTTTCCCCCTCGGGGAATCCTATTCCAACTAGGATTGGGGGGGAGTCCTACTCCCGGTAGGAGTAGGACTCCTCCTGCGCCCTCCTCCTTGCCGGCCGCCCCCTCCCCCTTGGATCCTTTATATACGGGGGCAGGGGGGCACCTCTAGACACACAAGTTGATCCTTGAGATCGTTCCTTAGCCGTGTGCGGTGCCCCCTGCCACCATATTCCACCTCGATCATATTGTAGCGGTGCTTAGGCGAAGCCCTGCGACGGTAGAACATCAAGATCGTCACCACGCCGTCGTGCTGACGGAACTCCTCTCCGACGCTTTGCTGGATCGGAGCCCGGGGATCCTCATCGAGTTGTACATGTGCTAAGAACTCGGAGGTGCCGGAGTAACGGTGCTTGGATCGGTCGGATCGGGAAGACGTACGACTACTTCCTCTATGTTGCGTCAATGCTTCCGCAGTCGGTCTGCGTGGGTACGTAGACAACACTCTCCCCTCTCGTTGCTATGCATCACCATGATCTTGCGTGTGCGTAGGAAATTTTTTGAAATTACTGCGTTCCCCAACAATTTGCATTATTAATAATATCATCATCGGAAAAATGCAGAATAGAATTAGAAGTATTGACAGACATACCCGTAGTGACCTCCATGTCACGAAGCTTGGCCGCCCTCATGGCGCACCACTGCTGAATGTCGTCCACCTTCGGATGGTCCTGGAGACGGCTGCTCAACCGCCGCCCCTCAGCAACCGGATCTGGGATACCACCGAAAGCAATCACCTCCTCCCGAGAGGCTCTGCTGGGGTGCACCATGCCGGGGGACGGAGGAGCCATGGCCTCCTGCCCGAGCTCCCCCACTACCCCGGCCAAAGGGCGAACTGTCGGCACTGGCACCGCCGGCACACAAGGCCCTCAAGGCGCCACAGGAGAAGAGGCCCCCGAGGCCACCGAGACCACCTGCCCCGAACCCGTCCGGGCCGCGACTCCATCGCCAGCACCGCCGGTCCGGAAGAAGGAAGTAAAGGTGTCTGGTCAAGCAACCTCGGCCTCCCAACCGAAGGCTCAAGCTACACCATCGGAGGCTCCCCCACCGCCGGCCCTGATGAGGGAAGCGCGGCCACCTGCCCCACGCCCCCATCAGCAGTAGGCATCCTCGGCTGTACCTGCACAGTCGCGACCTCAAATGAAAAATCCAAAGCCCCCATCTTCAGACCTCTCCCGCGCCAACGACCTCCTCCGCCCCAATCCTAACCGGGATCGGCGACTCCCCTGAAGGAGGAAGCACTGGCTCCTCAAACTCCAGTGCCGGAAGCGAGCGCTCAAACACCTCATCCGACTCCACCCGATCACTCCACAGTCTCGGGGGTGTAGATGCCGGCTCGAAAGAGCCGAACCTGAGGGTAGTCGTCGGCACCGAAGAAGGAGTAACCGTCCCATCCGCAGACGTCTGAGAATCAGCACCCTGCGTGGTGGACAGCTCACGTCCACTATCAGTAGCTGGTGCCTCCTTAAGTGCTGAACTATCATCATCCTCGTGCAAATCAGAATCAGACCCGTTGGCCATCCCGGCAAAGATACTCTCATCCTCGAACTCAATAACAAGGTCATATATGTGGCCTAGATATGCCCACTTAACCACCTCCGGCACAAACTCGATGTTCAGCACACTAACATGAACGCGGGCAATCCCGTGTGCTCTAGTAAAGTCCATATCCACACACTCCGGTCTGCCAATCATGATACCCAAACTGGCAATAACCCGAGCATCCTGCATCGGCCTGGATGGTGCCCCAGAGAATCACAACCAAACCTGCATCAGAGGCTTGCCCGTAGGCTCAACCCTCTTCCACTCCTGAAACTCAAGCACAACATCAGTACCTGGCACCTTGCACATCCCGAAACTCAGAAGCCTCTGAAGGTCCTCAAAAGACGGACACTCAACCCGAAACAGCTTGTCCTCCACAGTCGCAAGCTCCCACCGGAACTCCCCAGGGGCTAACTCCTTAAGCCTCTGAATAATTTGCGACTCCGAAACCTCTTTTCTAGCAATCTTAACCAACCCAATTATCAAGCTCAATGTCTCGTCAGGAACCTCCATCTAAGCTGGAGATTCAAAGAACGTAAGCTCGGCACAGTACACCCCATACATCATTAGCGAAGGTGCCTGCTCTCTCAGAAGCGGACAGCCCCCCTCATCGTGTGCCGGTTTGCCACAAGTGCCAGACAACTCGGCCACACACTCCGCAATAAAATGCCCCTTACCACCACAACGATAACATAGCATATTCTCCTTCTTGCGAGCATATTTTGAAGCTCTGTCCGACTCAGCCCTAGGAGGATCCTCCAGAGAAACAGTCCCCCCGGACCCATTCCCGGATAACTCTGCATTGGCAAGCGCCGATACCACCTCCAAAGCCTGGACTGTCAAAACCTGCTGCTCAGCATCCCCATCAACCACCATCGGATCAGTCACAGTCGTAGTAGGCGGTCGTGGGCGATACCGGCCCCCTCGGCCCCCACGCCCACCTCGGTGACCACGGAAACCACCCCGTGGTCGAAGACCCGGGCCATCCGCCCCTCAACAAATCGTCCTGGGGGCCCCATGAACGGTCGCTCCGCCGAGCCATCGCTCTACCAAGCATGGCCTCGACCTCCACCAGTCGACGAGGATCCATGGTGCTTACCAGCACCATACGCGTTGACCCCATCAGCACCATATGTGGTGGGCCTGTTCCTGAGCCGCCGAGCCTACGGACACGCATTGAGCCGCCCTCACTGTATGGCCTCGCCGCCATGGGATGCTGTCACCACTTGTCTCCGCTGCGAGCCGCCCCGACTGTCGCTTCTGCCGTGCTGCCGAGTCGCTGTCGCTGTCGTGCTTGTGCCTCGAAGCCGCCTGATGCCTCTGCTCGCGAGTCATCCCTGCACACCTCCGCCGGGTTGCTGCCGTGTCACCTATCTCTTGAGCAATAGTTCAAGGTCGAGTCGGTTTACACGCAGGAGCCGAGGATTTGAGTTTATGGTTACTGCTGCTACTTCCCTGCCATAGGGCATCATCTATCAAACAAAGTTGTTGCTGATGCTCCATGTCAAATCAGAAGGTTCGAAGTCCCAAGGTAATCCATAATAGCTGCTTTGTGATGTGTGGATTTGAACTGAGTCCAAGGAATCATCACGTACTAGTTCAACTAGTACCCGGTCAGGTGATTATGGATTTTACACGTCGCCGTATTGAGTCGTCGGGGCCGCCTTGAGCTGCCTCTATCAATGTTGAACCAACGGGGCTATATTGAGTTACCGGTCCACCTGAGCCGCCTTTATCGCGTTGAACGGATCATAGGCTATCCGAAAAAATCAGATGATATTCATCTAAATTTATTATATTAACACATATTGTTTTCATCAAAGAATAATTACTTGGTCTATGATATTTTTTCGCAGGACCATTATTCCTTACAAAAAGGTGTTGCAAAAGGGGCGTGAGCAAATATTATTTTTGCACTAGCGCTCATCCTGCGCAAGTTTCCAGCCCCGCTACATCGAATTAACTCATTGTCTGTGCCCATGGAAGAATTGTCTGTGTCTGTTCCGTTTCCAACTCCGCGGCTGACTCTCGTCCGCACCGGCTTACAATGCTGCTGCCGATTCTCCCCGTCCGCACATGTTACAATGCCACAGCCGGTTCACCCATGATTGATTTCAGCTTCACCATTGTGATCATCAACTTCGCGGTGGATAATTTATGGCCCAACATATCAGGTGAAATTCATCCATTATAATGTTATATTACATGTTGCTTCCTTCAAAAAGAGCAATTACTCTATCTTGTGAGGATTTCCATTGCAGGACAAGTTGTCTACTGCAAAAGGGACTATTATATCACTGAGCTGTTGAATGACCCATACCGGTTTATACCACGGTCAAGCATGGAGAATCTTAAGACAACTCCTCGATTCATCTTAAGACTCGGGGGCTACAATGATATGACTCAACAAGTCTTGCCAGTTTCAGCATATTCAAGAACCCCAGGACGTTGAAGGGGAAGATAACCCAGTCCCGGAGGCTGCTGCCATATTTTTGAAAATTTAAAGGCCGTCAGAAAATTTCCGGCTCAAAATAAAGATTTCGGTTTAAAATCCAGCTTAAGGAAATCTAATTGCTACAAAGCTTTGAAGCTCTCAATATCTGGTTTAAAATCCCGGTTCAAGAAGAATTTATCTCTTGCAAAAAGTTAAAGGTTGCCGAAGAGGACCTGCTGCCATGATGCGTGGTTCAAACATGGGTATCCTGCCTTATTGTCTTATCATATTATGGTCACTTGGGGGCTTCCTGCTCATATTTGAAGCATAGCTGTGAATATCCCTCTTGATCGGCTCAATGCCACACTTATGGTGACTTGGGGGCTTCCTGCTCATATTTGAAGCATAGCTGTGAATATCCCTCTTGATCGGCTCAATGCCACACTTATGGTCACTTGGGGGCTTCCTGCTCATATTTGAAGCATACCTATGAATATCCCTCTTGATAGGCTCAATGCCACACTTATGGTCACTTTGGGGATTCCTGCTCATTGAGCATAGCTGTGAATATCCCTCTTGGTCCGGCTCAGACGCCATGGTTACAAAGCACGTGGGGGCTTCCTATTCTAACATAGGTGTATTCACCAAAGAGAACATAGCGTTACTACCCTTGTGAACTGGCTTGGAACACCATGTGTATTCACCAAAACCTTCCGAGTTATCCTGCTTTAATAGCGGATGTGAAGTCGCCAGGATATCTTTGCCTTGAGTAATCAAAATCATGATATTTCATGCCTACGGGTCAATACCCGCGACAGATTATAATTATTGAGTCGCCAGGATATTTTGGATTGCGCCATTGAAATAATGCACTTATAAATTATTGGATTGTTACCTTCACTGCATATGGCAATGTAAGTCGGCAGTATGAGCCAATTTTACAGGTATGTTTTTTGTGATAAGAATATGCAAGGTTTGATAACCCGCCCTGGCTTTTGACGTTAAGTCGCCAGGGCATATGTTGTTTAAACTCTGTGCAGGATTTGCAGAACTATGACTTATATAAATGATTAAGTTCAAGATCATCATCAAAATTGATGTTTCAAAAAGGTTATCCATTCTGGATTTTCTCCAAGGCTATAACCCGCCGGGTTATAAAAATTTCGGCTTAAAATGAATGCACATTAAGTCGCCATTGGCCAAGAGCCGTCGAGTATTTGATCGCCGGATTTACTTGTCAACAGATAAGGTTATGAAAGTCGCTTTAGCGCAATGGCTATTATTTTATCAATGGATGTGATTTATTCTACAATGGAACGAATAGTTCTGAGTCGCTGCAGGATTACGACCCGGCACTTGGGGGCTACATTATTCAAGTTGAGATTACATCAAATATGCAAGTCCCATGTCATTGCCAGCATGCACTGTGGCACTTGGGGGCTAATGCAAAGTCATTTTTTACTTGCCTTATTGAAGACCCGACTCATCACATCGTAATGAGCCGGCCCTTGGGGGCTACCAATTGCTCCTGTCAAAATTCAAGGTACACAAGGCTTAATCCATTATATTGAAGGATCCACTGGTTAGCTGGTAGAACACAAGGCGCTTAACCTTGTGGTCGTGGGTTAAAGCCCTATGATGTAGGCTACATCATATGATGCTATTTTCAATGAAGTATATATAAAGTCCCAGCTCAGTATTATCTTACAGAGCCGGCCCTTGGGGGCTACACGTTGCTGTTGAAGTCTACATGATCATATCTACAAAGTCCCTGCTCATTATTGCATAATGACCCGACCCTTGGGGGCAAAACTGGTTGAAGATTTTATGAGCATAAGGCAATCACAAGTCCCAGGTTGGTGCAAGCATGACAACCCGACACTTGGGGCCTACATGTGTGGAATATTCAGTTTATGACTAGTGACTGAGATGAACAACCGAGTTTTCTTCAAGGATGCGACATTTATATTGAAGCAAGTCTTAAGTCGTTGCTACACTCCCTTCTTAAGACTTGGGGGCTACAAGTGATATGCATATAAAGGAGTTCTACACCTTCAAGCCGGCTGAAAATCAGATGAGTATTTCAAGACCAATATTTTTGTTAAGCATTGGGAGCTAAATCAAATGAATTATTCTTCATAGTATTTTTCTGTGAGAAACCAATGTCAGCAAATTGATTATGAGGTGGGCCTATTGACCCAGACTTTTCAGAAGAAGGAAATGACAAAGACTTAAGGATGATCAGGTACCTCTTACAAGAACTTAAGGATGTCAAATTTGTTCTTGTGTTTATTTTGCAGGATCAGTTTAACATGGATAAATCCAAATTAACTAGGGGCTAATGTCGAGGATATACCCCATGGTATGACCCGGATGGATGTATGACCCGGCCGGAATTGGCGACTCATTGGTGACCCGCCCGCATCTCTCCACTCATTGATGACCCAGCCGAGATAGGTGATACATTGGTGACCCGGCATGCGGGCCAGAGGAGCGACAAGACCCGGAGGCTCAGAAGGCGGTTCATGGAAGGCCGACTTATGTTATTGTGGGTCGTCTTAAGATGAAAGGCATAAGGAATATTCTCCTACAAAGGAAGCAACACTAGGACTCCACTTGTAATAGAGTAATCCTAATCCTAGTAGGACTAGTCATGTAGCCCGCCCCTTCAACATATATAAGGAGGGACAGGGCACCCCAAGAGGTACAAGTTTTCACAAGTTAGGTTTAGTCAGACAAGTCAATACCTCTCGAGATAGAGCACCCTTGTAATGATCATCATCATCAATATCAATGAAGAAGCATGTAGGCTTTTACTTCCACCATGAGGGGCCGAACCTAGGTAAAACCTCGCGTCTCTCATCCTGCTCAACCCCTCTCAAGCTACCACATAGATGCGTTGGCCTCACGACAAACTCCTTTAAACGAGGACATCTGCCGTGACAATTCCACAACACATCCCTTTTGACGGCACATGCAGTTTCGGTTCATGTAAATGTTTCCAAATAGCACATGGTTCACTCACGAAAGTTGTGTGCCTACCAAACCGTGTCCGATGCCCCTGTTGCTGCGCGCGCGATCTGAGTCGTGCATTCCTGATTGGCCAGAACCCAAACCCCATGGATCGTATGTCTGCACCGTTGGATGCTCCTAGATCAAACGACAATCCTCATCCCTTTCGACAGGTAAAGTAGTCCGGCTAGGATTTGATTTATATGCCAAAATGCACGGTAAATGCCAAAAAATGTCTTAAATATAGCACACGAGACCTGAAACACGCCAGCAAATCAAACCCATGGTACAATGGTGATTGCTTAATGTGGGAAAAATTTAGAGGCGAAACAATGAACTCACATCTTCATTTCAAAATTAGTACGTCTTCATTTCAAATGGAATTTTTCTCTTTGTGCACACGAGCGCTTAGAGGCAACCATTTGCATAGGCCTTTCCACGCGGTGACCAGGGATATTTTTCACCCTTTTCACCTAGGCCGGCAACACCCCCTACTGCCTGCCCGCGTTTCACTCAACTAGTCCACCCAATCTCCATCGCCATCTCCCCCCTCCCCCAAATCCATAGCAAAACCCTCTCCGATGCCGGCGTTCTCACCCCGGCCGTGTGCCCGCTCTTCGACGTAAAGCCTACCTCCATTGCCATTCCCAACACGCTGTTTCCTGCGCCTCACTATCTTCGTTTGCTTTCCAGCCACCCTCGAGCATATCGATCCTATAACCCTCGCCTTTCCTGTGGTCTGGTCGGTTTTGCATGAAGAAACATGCTAGTTACTGCTCTCCATTGCGGCGAGGCATATTTCCTCGCAATCCCTCCTCCTATTTTGTTCCCGATGTTCCCAAATTGGCTATAAAATAATGGAGAGCGTACATATGTTCATTATCTACCTTCCTAACTAGTACATATAAGTTGTTTTTGTTCCAATAAGTTACTACTGATTTACAGATCCCGGGAACCCGAGTCACACAAACAGTAAAAATTAGCTGTACATTTTCTAAATTATGGCATGACATGTTTCGACAGCTTCATACCAAGTTGTTAGTTTTATGCTTATCCTCCTTTCCTGAGTTTGGCATGTGATCTCTGCAGATGCTGAGTATAAGTGACAACACTCATGCTTCAGGCGATGTATCTTCATCTGATTCCGATAACCCTATGTCTTAAGCAGATTGTGAGGGATAAAGTAATCTTGAATGGGATAGAGCTGCAGCAATTACCCTTCCGGCCAGGACACAGAGGAACGCTCCAAGGAAGACCACACACCAGCCTAAAGGTGTATATGAAGTAACTGAAATTGATTTAAATTCTTGGGCTCCAACTAAACCAGATAAAGCACACACGGGGTTCGGGAGTGTGTGTGGATTTGTTGGCAGGGCAAGGGTCAACACTAATCTGCCGGGGTTTCGGAACACTGACACAGAAACACGACGAAGGATAGTTCGGGAGATCATGGATCACTTCAATGTTCCAGAGCAGTGGAGAATGCAGGTGGAACACGCTGCACAGAAGAAGGCTAGGGATGCTTGGAGAAATTGGAAGCACGTATTGTACAAGAAATACTTGAGTGAAGGCATGGATCCAATCAACGCATACCCCCAAATTACAAAGGTAGATGGGGAAGAATTCAAAAGGGTCAGGGCAACTACATAGTTTGCTGAGAAGAGTGCCCAGCAATCGGAACTTCAGAAGAAGAACGTACACCCCCACCGTATAGGTGTGGCAGGATACTATGACATGAAACCGATATGAGACCAGGAGGATAAAGAAGCAGTAGCAGCAGGTGGGAAACCGGCCTTTAGTGAAATCAGGGGCGGACATGCCAGAGACTACTTGCGGGCATGTGCAAGTAGGCGTGATGATGGAACTTATTACTTTGAAAACTCACTTGATGAAGAACTGTATCAAGTGATGTTAGAGGCTTCCAAGATCCCTGGAAGGTTCTTCAGGAACTTAGGGCCTTGTGACATTCTGTCTGATGCTCGGGAAACAAGAGAGCCCCCTGGCCGTGCAAGGGGTATAGGTGTTAATGTCCCGCACAAGAGGGCTTTCAAAATTAGCAAAGAAGAGAGGCTCATGATGAAAAAAGCGAGGAGTGAAATGAAGCAGAATGAAATGTATGAAAGGTTGAGGAAGGACATGTATCCGACTATTTGAAAGGATATTTGTCGGTGGGAAACAAAACCTATGGGGTCACTGGTATCCCTTCTACGGTTGGCGGGTGCAGGGTTGTGCGAAGAGCGGGTCTAGCGGTCATCACACAAATCGTTTACCCAGGTTCGGGCCGCGGGGACGCGAAAAACCCTAGTCCTGCTTGTATGTGTATTGAGGGGTTCTTGTGTTCTTGAACTAGCTGCAGTGGCTCTCTAGTCCAAAAGATCCCCCCAAAAATCCCTGTCTAGTACACCTCGGGCCTCATTTTATAGACAGAAGGCGTTACCATAGTGGCACACATGAGGTGGAAAGGTGAACATGGGCTGAGTCTATCCCTTGGCACCGCCACACAAACGCATTTAATGCGTTGTTGACGTGCCCCTCTCGCTTTATTGGGGATGGCAAGGAAGCTCGTCCCAGCTGTCATCGCCTTGCCTGGCTCCAACGCGCGTCCAAGCTGACGAGGCGTTGTAGCGCCACATTGGCCGGTCGCTGGGCTGGCACGGTGGTGGAGCCTTCACGAAGATCTGCATGCCACCACGCAGGTGCTTGCTGAGTTGGTGTAGATGCCTGTTCAGTTGGTCGAGCTGGCAGCTGTATGGGAGTGGTGGTGGAACCTTTGGCAGATGCGGGCCTGGTTGCGGCCCCGCAGGCGTCCTCGGCAAGGTCCTTGCCAAGGGCCCGACAAGGGTCTCGCTGCTGCACCGTGGTCGTCCCCCGCAAGGACCTTGCCGGGGGTCTCGTGGATTTCCATGGCAAGGATCTCGCCAAGGATCGTCGTCTTCTGGTTTCCATCTGATCTTGCGTGTCTATGGTATCTACAAAGATCTGCATGCGACCACGGAGGCGCCTCCCGAGCCTTGGTTCCAATAAGGCGTAGGAACGCCTTAGGCTCGACGGTGGCGTGCTCTGCTAGTGTCAGGCAAGTTGCCTCGGCAAGGATCTTGCCGAGGCTGCGGAAGCCACCCCGGCAACAGTTTTGTCGGGGGAGTCCACCTCGCCCTCTTGCTCTCTTTGCGTCTTTGGTCTTGCATTGCTCCGGCATCCCTCCCCTGCCCTGCTTAGTGTGGCCGTGCGCACGACTCTGACTGCCCGTGCACAAGTTAAGGGGTGCAAAAGGAGAGCCCCTACATTTGTACACCGACAGGAGCCCCCGGGCCAGGGCCACACATAAGCGCGATGCGTTGTTGGGCTAGGCCCAAAATGGTGCACGGGCAGGTGGGGCGGATTTTTTCCACATCAATTTCCTGTCCACTACGCTTCCCCACGACCCGTGTTGAATGCGCGACATGGAGAGTCACGCGTGACGTGGGGGTCGTGAATGGGGCTGTTCCTGCAGGCATGCGTCACATCGTGGTAAAGAGGCGGCCCGTGCCTTCCCCGTAAAAGGGACCGACCGCGGGCACGCTGCTCATTTACCCCATGTGTCTTCTCCAATATCGGAACCGCCGTCCCCTCCTTCTTTCTCCTCACGCCTCTGCTCTCGCAGCCGCCATGGCACCCAAGACTAGCAAGAGCAAAGGAGTGGGCAAGGACGCCGGGGGGCTGGAGCCGCCAGAGAGCAAATCAGCGGCGCGGCGGACGCAGCTTGCCTACTTCCCCTCAACGGTCGATGCGGTCCACCTCCGGGACAACTTCAGGACCCTGTGGGGGTGCAAGACGGGGGGAGAGACGACGGGGCACCCGGCCACGCGCGTCATCCCCGCCAATTGCGCCAAGGTCGCCCCGAATCGGTACCCATTCTTCGTCTATTATTTCTCCTGTGGCCTATGCCCCCTTTCTCTGATTTCTTCAATGATATCATGCACACCTACGGCTTCCACCTTCTGGATTTCACTCCAATGTCATGGTGTGTGTGGCCCTTTTCGCCCATCTCTGTGAGGGCTTTGGCAGAGTGTTCCCCAGCACGGCGCTCTTCCACCACTACTTCTACCCTCGGATCTCGAAGGGAGGCGCCATCTCTGGTTGCGTAACTTGGATCCCAAGGGCCCTAGAGAGGGGGACGTATCCAGAGGGCGCCCAGAAGGAGAGGTGGGAGGAATGGCGGAGGTGGTGGTGCTGGATTGAGGAGGAGGACCCTATGGAGTTTTGCCAAGTTTGCTAGACGCCGCCAGTCCACAGAGATGACTGGGGCGACATCGACGCCCAGAACAAGAGGCTCACGGTCGCCACCACTAGGATCCACCGCCTTGCCGTTGCCGAGCTCACCCTGAGAGATGATCGGGGTGGATTTCATCCGCCGCTGCATCGCTCCTCTGCACAACAAGGAGAGGCCGGCTTGGCTTGTCAGTAATGCGGCCGACATCACACGGCTCCGCCCTGGCCTGAACCATAACTTCACGGTGATGGCGCACACCCACTTCTGCCAGCGACTCTTCCAGCTCGATGTGGGTCGCGATGGCAGGGCCGAAAGGGCCGGCAAGGCCGCGAAGGCCGGCAAAGACGCCAAGGGGACCTTGTTTCGGTTGCCGGCGGGGGTGGTCCCGCTGAGCAACAACTCTCACAAAATGACATCATTGCATGATGCCAGACAACGCGCACGGCCTCGACCTGAATTGGACCGAGCCAGAGGAGGATCGGGTGTGGGAGTTCTTCGACACCTCGGTGGAGGGGTACATCTACGAGGAGCCACGGCTCATCCAGGACACCACCCAGGCAGAGCTGGACTACATCGCCGCCAGGGCGGCGGAGGCGGAGCTCGCCAAGGAGACTAGCAGCGTGGAGGACGAGGCCACGATGACAGCATAGGGGAAAGAGCTTGCCAAGTGGGCGGAATCCGCTGGGGAAGCCAGCGGCGCCGGCACCGGGGCCCCTCTCATTAAAGATGACGCCGACGACTCGTCTGAGGAGGAGGCTGAGGCTGGCAAGCCCCCGGTCACGGGGAGAGGGCATGTCCAATGGCGGGCATCTCTGGTGAGCTGGTCCGGTCCGGCAGGGCCGCACAACCGCAACAACCTCCGGAGGCTCCCTTGCGCCAGACGAGGGCCGTGGCGGCAGGGAAGGCGGTGAGGGTTGTGGTGGCGAAGAAGAAAGCAGCTGCCCCTTCTCCGTCCAAGCGCCCCCCAACTCCACCTGCTGCCCCTCCTCCCGCAGGTGACGATTCAGAGGTCTTCTTCAACCTCGGGTCTCTTAGCCCAAGGAGGAAGAGGAAAGCCACGGAAGAAGAGGCAGAGGATGAGTAAGTGTCTGGCCTTTCATCACCTTCGTCCTTTCGGACCGCGCCATTTCTCTTGACTTGTCTTCATGCTCGCAGGGACAGGGAGACGCTGGCCCAGAGGGTGGCGAAGAGGGTCAAGGCCTCGGCGGGCGGCCAGCCCCCGGCGGGCACCTCGAGCACGCCGCTGGTGGTGGTGGAGAGCAGCCTAGAGAGCAGCCCCCGGCTCAGCCCCCAACGTTCGTTCATCACTCGCTCCCCCTTGACGTTAGCTGGGGCATGGTTTCCCAGTGCTGACCTTATCGTGGTTGCAGGAGGAGAACGGCAACAGGAGGAGCCACTGAGGGCCACCCCTAATGCGCCACCCCCATCGACCACACCACCCCGAGGGGGTTCCCCGGCAAGGGCGCCAAGCACCAAGCCCATGTACATGGAGGAGGAGGAGGTGAACCCGGGTGCCGGCGGCTCTGCCCTGGCACCGAATGCCGGTGGGGTGGGGGCCACTTCATCCCAGCTTGGCGCAGGTAAGTTGTTTGCCTCCCATTCCCGCTCATTTTCATCTTTCAAATTTCGATCTTGGCTTCGCCTCATTCTCCATCTTGGTACCCAGATCCTTCCTCGGCGGACCGAGAGGACATGGACACCGTCATCGGCGATGTCGCCAGAGAGGCCGCGGATGAGACCAACAAGATCGCCACTGAGGAGGCCGCCAAGGTCGTTGCCGAGGATGCCGCTGAGGGGTCTGTCGGGGAGGCCGGCAAGGCTGCTGCCGAGGAGGCCAACAAGGCCGCTGTTGAGGAGGAGGTGGTCGACGACCAGCCTTCCTCCTCCGCCCCCTAGCTCGGGCAAGTATCTGAAGGTGGGCGACTTGTTCGTCCACCTCCCAAGGACGGAGAGCACCAGGGCTCCCGCCGAGGGGGAGGTGTTCGACAACGAGGTGCTTGGCACCGTCGGGCTTGAGGTCGTCAATGGACCGAGCGTCGGCGGCGGCGGTTCTCAAGAAGAGCGGCAGCTTCCACAAGCTCCAGGCACTTCACCATGCCCGCCTGGACAAGGCCAAGTCCAGGATGGAAGCGGTGGACAAGGCGGATGCGGACCTCGAAGAGCGCGTCGCCGAGGCACAGGCTTGGTTCCGCCAAGCTTGTGAGGAGTTCAAGGCCGCCCAGGACCAGCTGGCCGAGCGCAAGCTGGAGCTTGTCATGAAGCAGGCCGACATCGAGAAGGACCAGGAGACGGTGAGTTGACAGGCCCCCAAGGAGGAGGCCTCTCAGCTCCAGCACCAGGCCGAGCTGAACTCCCAGGAGGAGGACCTTGCCGCCCGCGAGGAGAAGCTCACCGCGACACTCTGTAGCAAGGACGAGGAGGTCGAGGAGCTCGTCATGTAGAGGACCCGGGAACCGGAGCATAGGCACGAGGAGGCCTTCAATGCTCAGGCCCAGGTCCACGCCGGCAAGGTGACCGAGCAGGAGGCGGAGCGTGACGGGCTGAAGCGGCAGGCCCAGGAGCTGGCGGTGGAGAGGGACACGGCCAAGGGTGCTTTGGCTGACACGGAGGCTGCAATCCTCGAGAAGGCCGAGCTACTCTCCATGGCCAACGAGTCCATCAAGGACTTGAAGCTGATGTTGGAGGGCCTCGAAGGGACGCTCTCGGAGGTCAGGGCCCAGGAGGGGGCCTTAACCAAGAGTCTGGAGGAGGAGAAGCAGCTGCAGAAGAACGACGCCACCAGCCACGCAGAGTTCATGGCGGGCGAGAAGCTCTGGATCAGCCGCCTCGCCGATGTCGCCGGCAGGATCACCATGCAACTGGCTACCAAGGGGATGCCAAACGTGAGGTACGTCCTAGAGCCAAATGTGAGCCCTAACGCGAGGCTAAATCTGTTCTTCGAGGGTGTTCTCGAGGCCCTGGAGCGGTTCCACACCAACAGGGCGGCCTCTCTGGCCAAAGAGAGCCCGGAGGCTTTGCCGGGGCGACATGACCAAGGTCCTCACCAACATGGCATACTGGGACCCTGACCTCGACTTCAAAGCTTCGCTGGATAGCTTGCCGGACGACGTGGACCCCGCGCTGCTCGAGGAACGCATCGAGCCGGTCATCGACCGCATCGACTGAGTTCGGAGGGTACAAGGCCAACGTCGAGACTAGGCACCCCGTTTCTTATCGCCGCTACAGGTTGAAGACCAAGACAATTTTTATCTTTTGTTAGAACCGTAGCGAAAAATGATGTAATATAACTCTATAGTACTTTTGAAATGATGCATGTTATTTTCCTGTTTGATTTCCCTTTGTATGTCCACCCTACGTTATTTGGGTAGGTTTGTCGGTGCGGAAGCCTATGCGGTGTCTTGAGGACGGATCCTCAATGGCCTGCCGGGCATGCTTGCTACTTGGTAAACCACCTTGCTGCTCTTGACGCGGCCGCTCAAGCTGTCGAGCGGAATCGAGACAGAACGAGAGTTTTGCCAATCGTAGAAGGTCGCCCTGCCATTCTTGACCCAGCCGCTCGAGCTGTTGAGCGGACTCGAAACAGAACGAGGGCGTTGCCAATAGTGGTAGGGCCCCATTGCGTGCAGGTTTTCCATACGTACGGAAAGATGGTCGAGGATGATAACTATATATATAAAAAGGAATTACTCAACGTTTTGTATGACTTAACTTTTCTGCCGCCGTGTGAGTGTTCGCTGCATCCACCGAGGACGCCGTTTCTTCGGTCGTCTCCCTGCTTGAAGTGACAACCACGATGAAGCTGTTGCTTCGTCCAGACCAGATTCTCACAACTGCGCACCCCCTACCTGGCGCGCCAGAGATGTCGGTGGGAAATGACACCTACGGGGTCACTGGGATCCCTTCTACGGTTGGCGGGTGATACGTCAATTTTGCATCATGCTTTTATATCAATATTTACTGCATTATGGTTTGTTATTACACATTATGTTACAATACTTATGCCTGTTCTCTCTTATTTTACAAGGTTTTCATGAAGAGGGAGAATGCCGGCAGCTGGAATTCTAGGCTGGAAAAGGAGCAAATATTAGAGACCTATTCTACATAGCTCCAAAAGTTCTGAAACTTCATGGAAGTTATTTTTGGAATTAATAAAAAATACCGAGCGAAGAAAGCACCATAGGGGGCCCACACCCTGGCCACGAGGGTGGGGGCGCGCCCTACCTCCCTGGGAGCGCCCCCTGCCTCGAGGGCCCCCTGGTAGCCCTTTGATGCCCATCTTCTGCTATAAGAGGTCTTTCGTCCAAGAAAAAATCATAAGCAAGCTCACAGGACGAAACTCCGCTGCCATGAGGCGGAACCTTGGCGGAACCAATCTAGGGCTCCAGCAGAGCTGTTCTGCCGAGGAAACTTACCTCCGGGAGGGGCAAATCATCACCCCCGTCATCACCAACGATCCTCTCATCGTGAAGGGGTCAATCTCCATCAACATCTTCACCAGCACCATCTCATCTCAAACCCCAGTTCATCTCTTGTATCCAATCTTTATACCCAAACCTCAGATTGGTACCTGTGGGTTGCTAGTAGTGTTGATTACTCCTTGTAGTTGATGCTAGTTGGTTTATTTGGTGGAAGATCATATGTTCAGATCCATTATGCATATTAATACCCCTATGATTATGAACATGATTATGCTTTGCGAGTAGTTACGTTTGTTACTGAGGACATGGGAGAAGTCTTGCTATAAGTAGTCATGTGAATTTGGTATTCGTTCGATATTTTGATGAGATGTATGTTGTCATCCCTCTAGTGGTGTCATGTGAACGTCGACCACATGACACTTCACCATTGTTTGGGCCTAGAGGGAGGCATTGGGAAGTAATAAGTAGATGATGGGTTGCTAGAGTGACATAAGCTTAAACCCTAGATTATGCGTCTTCGTAAGGGGCTGATTTGGATCCATATGTTTCATGCTATGGTTAGGTTTACCTTAATACTTCTGTTTTAGCTATGGATGCTTGCAATGGGGGTTATTCATAAGTGGGATGCTTGTCCAAGTAAGGACAATACCCAAGCACTGGTCCACCCACATACCAAATTATCAAAGTACCGAACGCGAATCATATGAAGGTGATGAAAACTAGCTTGATGAAAATTCCCATGTGTCCTCGGGAGCGCTTTCCGTCATATTAGAGTCTGTCCAGGCTTGTCCTTTGCTACAAAAAGGATCGGGCCATCTTGATGCACCTTATTTACTTTTGTTACTTGCTACTCCTTACAAATTACCTTATCACAAAACTATCTGTTACCGATAATTTCAGTGCTTGCAGAGAATACCTTACTGAAAACTGCTTATCATTTCCTTCTGCTCCTCGTTGGGTTCGACACTCTTACTTATCGAAAAGGCTACGATATATCCCCTAAACTTTTGGGTCATCAATACTCTTTTCTAGCGCCGTTGCCGGGGAGTGAAGCGCCTTTGGTAGGTCGAATTTGGTAAGGAAAAATTTATATAGTGTGCTGAAATTTACTGTCACTTGTCACTATGGAACATAATCCTTTGAGGGGTTTGTTCGGGGTATCTTCACCTCAACCAGTAGAGCAAAGAGTTGCTCCTCAACCTACTAAACTTACTGAAAATGTTTACTTTCAAATTCCTTCGGGTATGAAAGAGAAACTGCTAGCTAATCCTTTCACAGGTGATGGAACATTACATCCGATTTGCACCTAATCTATGTGGATGAAGTTTGTGGATTATTTTAGCTTGCAGGTATGCCCGATGATGTTATGAAGAAGAAGGTCTTCCCTTTATCTTCAAAGAGAGGTGCATTGACATGGTATAGGATATGTGATGAAATGGGATCATGGAACTACCAACGATTGAAATTGGAATTTCATCAGAAGTTTTATCCTATGCATCTTCTTCATCGTGATCGTAATTATATACATAATTTTTGGCCTCATGAAGGAGAGAGCGTCACTCAAGCTTGGTGGAGGCTTAAGTCAATGTTATATTCATGCCCCAATCATGAGCTCTCAAAAGAAACGATTATTCAAAAAAATTATGCTCGGCTTTCTCTCAGTAATCACTCCATGCTCGATACTTCTTGTACTCGATGTTTTATGATGAAGACTATTGAATTCAAATGGGATTTATTGGAAAGAATTAAACGCAACTCTGAAGATTGGGACCTTGATGAAGGTAAGGAGTCAGGTATAACACCTAAGTTTGATTGTGTTAAATCTTTTATGGATACCGATGCTTTCCGTGAATGTAGCACTAAATATGGACTTGACTCTGAGATAGTAGCTTCTTTTTGTGAAACCTTTGCTACTCATGTTGATCTCTCTAAGGAGAAGTGGTTTAAATATAATCCTCCCATTGCAGTAAAAGTAGTTGCACCTATTAAAGTTGAAGAAAAGACTATCACTTACGATGATCCCGTTGTTCCTGCTGCCTATATTGAGAAGCCACCTTTCCCTGTTAGAATAAAGGATTATGCTAAAGCTTCAACTGTGGTCAACAAAAGTAATATTAAGACACCTAAACCCCCGAGCAAATTAAAGTTGAACCTAGTATTGCTATGGTTAAAGATCTCTTGGCCGATAATATTGATGGGCATGTTATTTACTTCTGCAATGAAGCTGCTAGAATTGCTAGACCTGATGCTAAAAATAAGCATAGACCTGTTGTAGGCATGCCTGTTATTTCCGTTAAAATAGGAGATCATTGTTATCATGGTTTATGTGATATGGGTGCTAGTGCTAGTGCAAGTGCAATACCTCATTCCTTATACCAAGAAATTATGCATGATATTGCACCTGCTGAGATAGAAGAGATTGATGTTACAATTATGCTTGCCAATAGAGATAATATTTCACTAGTTGGGATTGTTAGAGATGTTGAAGTCTTGTGTGGGAAAGTTAAATACCATGTTGATTTCCTCGTTCTCGGTTCCCCACAAGATAGCTTTTGTCCCATTATATTTGGTCGACCCTTCTTGAATACTGTTAATGCTAAGATAGACTGCAATAAGGATATTGTTTCTGTTGGTTTAGGGCATATGTCTCATGAGTTTAATTTTGCTAAATTTCGTAGACAACCCCATGATGAGGAATTGTCTAGTAAAGATGAAATTATTGGTCTTTCTTCTATTGTCGTGCCTCCTAGTGATCCTTTGGAACAATATTTGCTAGACCATGAAAATGATATGTTTATGAATGAAAGAAGGGAAATAGATGAATTATTCTTTAAACAGGGACCTATTCCAAAACACAACTTGCCTGTTGAAATTCTAGGGGATCCTCCTCCACCCAAGGGTGATCCCTTGTTTGAGCTTAAACCATTACCTAGTACTCTTAAATATGCTTATCTTGATGAAAAGAAGATATATCATGTTATTATTAGTGCTAACCTTTCAGAGCATGAAGAAGATAAATTATTGAAAACTCTGAAGAAGCATCGTGCTGCTATTGGATATACTTTTGATGATCTTAAGGGCATTAGTCCCACTCTATGTCAACACAAAATAAATTTGGAGAAAGGCGTTAAACCAGTTATTGATCACCGACGGCGGCTAAATCCTAACATGAAAGAAGTGGTAAGAAAGGAAATATTAAAGCTCCTTGAAGTAGGTATAATTTATCCCATTGCTGATAGTTAGTGGGTAAGCCATGTCCATTGTGTCCCTAATAAGGGAGGTATTACTATCGTTCCTAATGATAAAGATGCATTGATTCTGCAAAGAATTATTACAAGTTATAGGATGGTGATTGATTTTCACAAATTAAATCAAGCCACTAAAAAGGATCATTACCCTTTACCTTCCATTGATCAAATGCTAGAAAGATTATCCAAACATACACATTTTTTCTTTCTATATGGTTACTCTGGTTTCTCTCAAATACCTGTGTCAGCTGATGATCAAGAAAAGACTACTTTTACTTTCCCTTTCGGTACCTTTCATTATAGACATATACCTTTTGGTTTATGTAACGCACCTGCTACCTTTCAAAGATGCATGATGGCTATATTCTCTGACCTTTGTGAAAAGATTTGTGAAGTTTTCATGTATGATTTCTCTGTTTATGGATCCTCTTTTGATGATTCCTTGAGCATCCTTGATCGAGTTTTTCATATATGTGAAGAAACTAACCTTGTCTTGAATTGGGAGTAGTGCCACTTTATTGTTAATGAAGGTATTGTCTTGGGGCATAAAATTTCTAAAAGAGGCATTGAAGTTGACAAAGCTAAAGTTGGTGCTATTGAAAAGATGCCGTGTCCCAAGGACATTAAAGGTATAAGAAGTTTCCTTGGTCATGCCGGTTTTTATAGGACATCAAAAATTTCCCGGCCTCTGACTAACCTATTACAAAAAGATATTCCTTTTGTCTTTGATGATGATTGTGTAGAAGCATTTGAAATACTTAAGAAAGCCTTGATTTCTGCACCTATTGTTCAGCCACCTGATTGGAATTTACCCTTTGAAATCATGTGTGATGCTAGTGACTATGTCATAGGTGTTGTTCTAGGAAAAAGAGTTGATAAAAAATTAAATGTTATTCAATATGCTAGTAAAACTCTAGACAATGCCCAGAGAAATTATGCTACTACTGAAAAGGAATTCTTAGCAGTTGTATTTGCTTGTGATAAGTTCAGACCTTATGTTGTTGATTCTAAAGTGACTATTCACACTAATCATGCTGCTATTAAATATCTTATGGAAAAGAAATATGCTAAACCTAGACTTATTAGATGGGTTCTCTTGCTACAAGAATTTGATTTGCATATTATTGATAGAAAGGGAGCTGAGAATCCCGTTGCAGATAACTTGTCTAGGTTAGAGAATGTTCTTGATGACCCACTACCTATTGATGATAGCTTTCCTGATGAACAACTAGCTATCATAAATGCTTCTTGTACCGCTCCATGGTATGCTGATTATGCTAATTACATTGTTGCTGAATTTATACCACCTAGTTTCACATATCAGCAAAAGAAAAAGTTCTTCTATGATTTAACACACTACTTCTGGGATGACCCACATCTTTATAAAGGAGTAGATAGTGTTATTAGACGTTTTGTACCTGAGCATGAACAGGAACAGAACCTATGCAAGTGTCACTCTGAGGCTTATGGAGGACACCATGGTGGAGATAGAACTGCACATAAGGTATTGCAATCCGTTTTTTATTGGCCTACTCTCTTCAAGGATGCCCGTAAGTTTGTTTTTTCTTGTGATGAATGTCAAAGAATTGGTAATATTAGTAGACGTCAAGAAATGCCTATGAATTATTCACTTGTTATTGAACCATTTGATGTTTGGGGCTTTGATTATATGGGACCTTTTCCTTCCTCTAATGGGTATACACATATTTTAGTTGCTGTTGATTACGTTACTAAGTGGGTAGAAGCTATTCCAACTAGTAGTGCCAATCATAACACCTCTATTAAGATGCTTAAAGAAGTTAATTTTCCATGGTTTGGAGTCCCAGGATATTTAATGACTAATGGTGGTTCACATTTCATTCATGGTGCTTTTCATAAAATGCTTGCTAAGTATGATGTTAATCATAGAATTGCATCTCCATATCACCCGCAGTCTAGTGGTCAAGTAGAATTTAGTAGCAGGGAGCTCAAATTAATTTTGCAAAAGACTATTAATAGATCTAGAAAGAATTGGTCCAAGAAACTTGATGATGCATTATGGGCTTGTAGAACTACATACAAAAATCCTATGGGTATGTCTCCGTATAAAATGGTTTATGGTAAAGCATGTCACTTACCTCTTGAACTAGAACATAAGGCATATTGGGCCATTAAAGAGCTCAATTATGATTTCAAACTTGCCGGTGAGAAGAGGCTTTTTGACATCAGCTCACTTGATGAATGGAGAACCATGCCTATGAAAATGCCAAGCTATTTAAAGAAAAAGTTAAAAGATGGCATGATAAAAGGATACAAAAGCATGAGTTCAATGTAGGTGATTACGTATTGCTATACAACTCTCGTTTAAGATTTTTTGCAGGAAAACTTCTCTCCAAATGGGAAGGTCCTTACGTCATCAAGAAGGTCTACCATTCCGGTGCCTCACAAATCAACAACTTCGAAGGCACAAATCCGAAGGTGGTAAACGGACAAAGAATCAAACATTATATCCCAGCTAATCCCATAAATGTTGAAACTAATGTTATTGAAACTGTTACCCCGGAGAAATACATAAGGGACACTTTCCAGCACATTTCAGACTCCGAAAAGGAATAGGTACGTGGTATGGTAAGTAAACCTACTCCAAAATATTTCTAATGGCAATTTTTCTCCGTTTTGGAATATTTAAGAAAATAGGAAAATAAGAAGTAGTCCGGGGAGGACACGAGGGTGGAGGGAGCGCCCTACCCCCCCTGGGCGTGCCCCCTGCCTCGTGGTCACCTCGTGTGCCCTCCGAACTATGTTTTCTTGCATGATACTTATTTTAGTCGGTAAAAATTCACTATATAATCTCCCAAAGGTTTTGACCATCGTATCACGCAAGAATCCTATGTTTTTGTTTCGAGCTGTTTCTACCTGAGATTTAGAGCAAGATGTCTTCCCAAGAGTCAGTTGGGGATAGTCGGGTGTCCCATCCGACACCATGGCCAAGAGCAAACAACAATGATGACCACTTTGGGCCATCAACCGAGGAAGAGATGGTGGCTAACTTGAAAAGGATAGATGCCATGGAAGAGAATGAAGAAGTTACTTCTCATTTCTGAGCCGGATTCACGATGGGGGAACTATAGAGCTTAGCCATTCCAAACTCGGTCATCCCTTCCAATGTTAGATTTCTATCTTATGAAAATATTGAAAAGAGTGTTATTTGTTCTCCAGCAGCTATGCAACATCCATGGGTGAAAGGAGCTTTAGCCGTTACGGGCAAGCTCCGTAAGGAAATAATGGACCTCAAGCAGCAAGTCAATAAGATTGAAGAGAGAATCATATCCTGAAGGGCATCATCGCCAAGAATATCATGTTACCATATCCGAAGAAGGAGACATAAACACACGGGTATGGGCACTCCCCTTGGCAACTGCCAAGCTTGGGGGAGTGCCCCGGTATCTTATCACCATCACTTTTATCTTTACCGTTTTTCTTAGTTCGATCCTTTTGATAATATCTTGATCTAGTAGAATAAAGTTTTAGTGTGATCAAGTTATGAGTTTTGCTTTATGATCTTCTTATGTAATCGAGTCCGTGAGCTATATATAATAAATATTAGTGTTGAGTCAAGAGCTTGATTATTTTTCTATGATCTTGAGGGAATAAAATAAAAGAGAAGACATAAAAAGAAATAAAGAGATCATATGGATCTTATGGAGAGTAGTGACTGAGGGAGTCCTGGAATAAGGGGTCCTCGGGCGTCTAGCATGTTATCCATGGGCCGGACTGATGGGCTGAGAAGACATGAAGGCCTAAGACTGTACCTGTGTCCGGATTGGACTCTCCTTGGCGTGGAAGGAAAGCTTGGTGACCGACTATGAAGATTCCATCTTATTTAACCGACTCCATGTAACCCTAGATTCCCCCCCCGGTGTCTATATAAACCGGAGAGGTTAGTCCGGAAAGGATATATTCATTACCATAGTCATACATGCTAGGCTTCTAGGGTTTAGCCATTACGATCTCGCGGTAGATCAACTCTTGTAACACTCATATTCATCAAGATCAATCAAGCAGGACGTAGAGTATTACCTCCATAGAGAGGGCCTGAACCTGGGTAAACATCGTGTCCCCCGTCTCCTATTACCATCGATCCCAGACGCACAGTTCAGGACCCCCTACCCGAGATCCGCCGATTTTGACACCGACATTGGTGCTTTCACTAAGAGTTCCATTGTGTTGTCGATGAAAGGTTCGATGGCCCCTTCAATCATCTATAGTGACGCTGTCCAAGGAGAAACCTCCCCCCGAGAAGATTTTCATGTTTGGCGGCTTCGTACTGCGGGCCAACTCGCTTAGCCATCTGGAGCAGATCGATAGCTATGCCCCTAGCCACCAGGTCAGATTTGGAAGCTTGAACTACGTCGCGGATATCCGTGGAGACTTGATCTTCAATGGATTTGAGACCGCAGCGATCGCCCCCCTCGCCCCGATGAACATGATTTAAATCTATCATCGTACCAGATTCAGGAGATGGCTCATATTGCTGCAATGGCCTTAGAACCAGAGCAGATCGTGCCATTAGAGGCCACAGAGTCCGCAGTGCTAGAGCCGCACGCAAACTCGACACCCTGCAATATTTGCATCAATGGAACTACGAACTCGTCTCCGGCTATAAGTTCCGGACCGGGTACGCCTGCAGACACCGAGCTGGATCAGTTATCGATTTTCGAATTTAACGCCGCAGACATCTTCCAGCACTCACCTCTGGGTGATGTGCTAAACTCTCTAAAGAATTTGTCCTTGGAAAAGGACTCACAGCCAAACTAAGTTCGGTCTGAGCCAGAGGCTAATGATGGGAAATTTCGCTTCCCACCCGCCACCCACTTCATAGCCACCATCGATGACTTAACCGACGTGCTTGATTACGGCTCCGAAGACATCGACGGTATGGACGACGATGCCGACCAGGAGAAAGGCCAAGACCTGCCATTTACTGGACGTTGGATGGACACCTCTTTGTACGATGTGTACATGGTCGACACACCTAACAAAGCTAGCGACGATGACAAAGGAGATCCATTTGCGAATAAACCTTCTGAGACACAGTCCAAGCACCGGCGCCCTAAACGCCGACGTAAGCCTCGTCGCTGAAGAGATGACGACACTAGAACCGGAGAAAATAGTGCTCCGGGCGACGCCGAAAATAATGAAGACCCTGTCGGGGCGGCATCCGAACTGGAGGAACAAGACAATGGGCAAGATAATCACGATAAACAGGCCATGCCCAATGACCCAGATGATGATAGTTATCGTCCAGTCTCTGAGGATGATGAGAGCCTCGGCAATGAGGACTTCATCGTGCCTGAGGCACCCCTCGAGTAGGAGCACTTCAAGCGCCAGCTAATAGCCACTGCAAGAAGCCTGAAGAAGAAGCAGCAGCAGCTCCAAGCTGATCAAGACCCGCTCATTGACAGATGGACTGATGTCCTGGCAGGCGAAGAATACAGCCTCGAGCACCCAGCCAAGAGTTACCCAACGCACAGACTGGTACCTCAGTTTGATGAGGAAGCACGAGATCCCATACCTCCCTCACACAATGCGGACCGACCACCACGTGGTCGGGATAGTGCGGCGGACCGACCACCCCGCGGTCGGGATAAAACGACAACTTAGGCCGAACAACAGCCCGCACCACCGCCTCGCAAAAACAGGGACATAACAGCTCGGGACCATACATACGACCCTCGGCAAGAGCTAGACAGTAGAGCAGGACACACCAGATCAATCTGCGGATCACGAGGATGCTTCCCGACTCGGGACGACGGCTACCTATTCGGACATGATAAAACCTGGTCACACCCGGGCAATAACCGCAAACAGACTTCATCGGAGGTGTGCCGTGACGTGGCCCGATATAGAGCTGTCGCACACCCTGTCTGCTTCACAGATGAGGTGCTGGATCACGAATTCCCCGAGGGATTCAAGCCCGTCAATATTGAATCATACGACAGAACAACCGATCCTGCGGTATGGATTGAGGACTTTATCCTCCACATCCACATGGTCATGGAGACAACCTCAACGCCATCAAATACCTCCCAGTAAAACTCAGAGGACCCACTCGACACTGGCTAAATATTCTTCCCGAGAATTCCATCGGCAGCTGGGAAGAATTGGAAGAGGACTTCCTTGACAACTTCCAAGGTACATATGTCCGGCCACCCGATGCCGATGACTTAAGCCACATAGTTCAACAACCTGGAGAATCAGCCAGAAAATTCTGGACAAGGTTCCTAACCAAAAACAACTAGATCCTTGATTGTCCGGATGCCGAAGCCCTAGCGGCCTTTAAACACAGCATCCGTGATGAATGGCTAGCACGCCACCTTGGCCAAGAAAAGCCAAGTCCATGGCATCCCTTACATCACTCATGACCCGCTTTTGCGCGGGTGAGACATGCCCCTCCGAGGCCAAGAACAGCTCTAGCAAGCTCTGGCGCAATAGACACAAACGCCGAAGCAATCGCGACAACACCGATGACACCACCATTAACGACGGATTTAGCGGCTCCATGTCGGGCTAGTGAAAGAAGCCCTACAAAAGGAACAGTGAGGGACCATCCAGCCTGTATCGCATACTCGATCGTCCGTGCCAGATACATGGTACCCCAGATAAACAAGCCAATCACGCCAACAGAGACTGTTGGGTTTTCAAACAGGCTGGCAAGTTAAATGCCGAAAACAAAGAAAAGGGATCACAAAGTGAGGACGAGGACGAAGAGCCCCGACAGCCGAACCCTGGGGGCAAAAGAAAATTCCGCCTCAAGTCAAAACGGTGAACATGATATACGCTACACACATCCCCAAAAGGGAGGGCAAGCAAGCACTTAGGGACGTCTACGCGGTAGAGCCAGTCGCCCCAAAATTCAATTCGTGGTCGTCATTCCCGATCACCTTCGATCGTCGAGATCACCCAACTAGTATCCGCCATGGCGGTTCAGCCGCACTAGTCCTCGCCCCAATTATTGATGGGTTTCACCTAACACATGTCTTGATGGACGGTGGTAGCAGCCTCAACCTGCTTTGTCAGGACACAGTGCGGAAGATGGGCATTAACCCCTCACGAATCACGCTGGAGGTGGTCTTCGGTTCTCCGGACAACTTCCGAAGCGAAGAGTTAATCTTTGATATCGTCCCCTTCTACAGCGGCTACCACGCACTGCTCGGACGAACCACATTTGCTAGATTCAACATAGTACCACACTATGCCCGGTCCACGTGGCGTCATAACAGTCAATGGCAATACTGAACGCTCCCTCCGAACAGAGGAGCACACCGCCGCCCTAGCAGCAGAGGTATAGAGCGGCCTTCTCAATCAGCACCATAGTACGGCTATCGAGCCCCTGGACATCATTAAGAGGTTCCGGACTACACTGCAACAGGACAGTGCGGCTCGTCAAGAGCTCGATCAGCAATTCGGCCTACGTCCCTGTCCCGATGAAGTAGTGGCATTCGCACCATGCATACATAATTACGCACTCAAAATTCCATGGACATCGACGGAGGCACAAGCTAGACCGGGATCTACATTTCGGTTAGACCGATCCCGGACACAAATATAACTTTACTGTCTCCTTTTTCCTTTTTTCAGGTTTTCTTATGCGGTCCTCCTTTGACGGCCTGAATAATGGTCTTGCCAAAGGATAAACACACCGGATTGACATTGAGCACAGGCGTACATGAGAAGCCCTAGAGGCTAACTATACGATTACTCTATCACTGTTCTCCCTCTGTTTTCCTTTAAATTACTTATTTTCTAGCAACCGTATACTCTGGTACGTTTCATATTTTCCAGGGGCTCCCCATCGCCCCACGATATGGCAACAAAGTCCGAACAATCCTTAAAGATAAGTTCGGCACCCCGAATTTAGCATTATATGCATTGGCTCCGAATCATGTCTTTGGTCAATAGTTGGGTTGCCCGGCTCCTGTGCTTGCTACCCTACATTCTGCTAAATCGGGTAGGGTAGTAAAGAGAGAACTACTGCGATTGTGCCCTGGCCTTGACAAGATGAGCACCTCGGCGGAGAAAGCCAAAAACTAACTGTCATGATATGGCGAGAGACGGTCAGCTATTCGAGGGTTACAAATCGTTGGAGATTTTTTCCGCATTATGCGAAAGATCGGCACTTCCCGATCACATGCTGATAGCACCCTGGCTTGAACCAAGGGCTGCGCCCATGCTTTATTATAAAACTCCTATGGCTAAGTGAGGGCGTTTAAGCCATATAGTCTGATTGCATTGTTCATTGCGCTAAACAACTCCTTCAAGGACCATATAATTGGATCAAGATTGTTTAGATTCCATCCCGAACACCTCCGTACTACCTATGTGAGGGCAGAAGCCGATGACTGGCCAACCCTCAGATTACATACAACACGGCCGCACATGTGGAAACAATTAAAGCATAACAAAATTACATCACAAAACATGCTTTGTTTTTTATAATACAAGGCAAAGGAAACATGAATACATTTATTCAAATACAACGTCCTGTGAACATTGTGCTGCCGCAAGGCGAGACCCCTCCAGGACATCTGCAAAATGCCGTTCGGGTGTGCTATGCTCCTTGCCCTCCGGTGGCCCTCTGGTCACATCGACGGCGTCCATCTTCGCCCACCACATCTTGCAACGGGTGAAGGCCATGCGTGCACCTTCAATGCAGGTCGAGCGCTTGACGGTGTCCAGTTGAGGACAGGCATACACCATCCGCCTCACGAGTCCGAAGTAGCTGCTTGGCATAGCTTCGACTGCCATAGCCGGATTATCAAATCCTTCATGGCTAGTTCGGCGACCCTACGCAGCTCCACCAGCTGTTTCAGCTGATCGGTGAAGGACACGGGATGCTCTGGCGCCGCATACTGCGATCAGAATAGCTTCTCCATAGAACCCCCTCCTTCCGCTCGATAGAACTCTGCGGCATCTGATACACTGCATGGTAAATCCGCAAAAGCTCCTGGGGAACTCCGAACCCGGGTTAGTAAAATGTACTACTTCTCCACATACTTGCTTTGCATCTTAAATTCCTTACCCGCCGTGATCTTCTTGGCCTCCTGGATCTCCTGAAAGGCAGCCTGGGCCTCATTCCGTGCGGTTTCCGTGCTCTGACGAGCCTTGGCGAGTTTGGCCCCTTGAACCGACACATCATGCTCCAAGGCCTCACATTTTTTCACCGCATCCTGGAGCTCCTGCTGGACTTCTTTGACCCAGGCCTTGAGCTTCTTACGGGAGGCTTGCTGCTGGATAGCCTTCTCCTCGGCCTCGCCGAAGGCCTTCTTTAGGGCCTCGACCTCGGTCGTGGCTCCTGCACATATTACGACACTGCGGTCAATATACAGCGCCTACTCCTTCTGAACACATAGCAAGTCGTCACTCACCTTGCTTCTCCTGGAGTCGAACCCTAACCTCACCGAGCTTGTTCTCTGTCCGCTCGAGCCTCTGCCTGAGTTCAGAGACTTCGGCAGCTTGCGAGGTTGCGGCCAACAGCGACGCCTACTTATCCATCCATATTACGTTAGTCTCCTATAACAAAGATTGATCCTCTGTCCGGTTCTTCTTGCCGAACACCGGATAGTTTCTCAAGGGCTACTATCTACACGGGGGTTTTCTCTTTCTTACCTCGAAACCTGTCAATAGGCTTCTGCAGGCTTCATTCAGTCCACTCTTGGCGGACTAAATCTTCTCGATCACCGCACCCATAAGGACATGGTGCTCTTCCATGATGGAGGCGCCTCGAAGCTCCTCCATCACGTTATCCGGCGCCCCTGGATGGACAGGGGCCACCAGTGGAAGCGGCGCACCCCCCTCCTTCAAAGGGGGCTGCTTGCCCGACTCTGAAGCCATATGGGTCTCCGGAATCGTATTCGGCTGAAGGCTGTAGCAGGCTAGGCGGGACTCCGGATGTCACCGCGTGACATTTCCCCGAAGGGACAGACACAGGAACGAAGTGAATCACATGCCGGCCAGTCAAGTGTTCCGGAGCAGTAGTGCTGGGCTAGCAGGACTCCGGTGAACCGGGCTATGGCGGACTACTATGGCTCATGGAAGCACAAGACTACATTTCCCCATAAGAGAGGCTACCAAGGATAAACAACTAGGTTGTCGGATCCCACACATACCAAGGATTTCAATCATAGACACAATATGCTCGATATGTGTAAATACAACATGGCATCACAACAAAACTCTACGACTCAAAGTATTTATTCATTAGGCTCCGAAGAGCTAGATAATACAAACATGGGTCTCATGACCCAACATCCAGACCATACAAGTCAAAGCACATGTAGAAGCTTAACATGTCTATGTACGGATATCTACAAATGGAAAAGGCTGAGAAGCCTGACTAACTACCAGATCCTGCTGAGCCACAAGATCGTAGCTGAGGTATCAAGCTAAACGTCGAAGTCCACATGGAACTACTAGCAAGACTGACGTCTCTCTGTAAAACATACAATAGGCAAACGTGAGTACAAATGTACCCAGCAAGACTTACATCAGAACTAGCTACACATGCATCAGTATCAACAAATGGGTGGTGAAGTTTGACTGGAGCAAGCCAGCTTTGACTCAGTGGCTATCCTAAACTATGAATGCAAGTAACTCTTTTGAGGTGGCGCACATGAGTCCACATATTCACCATATCAATACACCACTATTGATCCGCTCTCGTCTCCCTACGAGAACGCCATCCATAGCACTCACGCTTATATTGCGCATTTTAGAGTATCCACTTTCACTTGTCTACTAACTATGCAAGGGGTCCAAGTTTCCATATCCGAGGAATCCGTCTATTCGAATAGATAATGAAAACCCTGCAGGGGCGTACTTCTTCACACACGCTCTCGCCACTTACCACCATGTACACGTCGTGTATCTCGGCAACCTTCAAGCGGAAGCCTGGCCAGGGAGTCGGCCACGACCTGACTAACCGACAAGTCTCTTGTCCAGGTTTATCCCCTATTCAGGTTCCATCCGCAAGTAGATCCGGCCGGGGTGTTGCTTATGGCCCCAAACGATGTGTGTAGGGTTCCCAAGCCCACCATCCGGGTGCCACTTGGTACACCGTGCCACTATGCCTAGTCTTTCCCAAGCCCACCTGTATCGGGTGCCACTTGGTAGACTACTAACACTACGTACAAACACCAGAAACTAGTTGCAACTCCTGGAAAGAGATCGAGTTGATTAATAAGCCGAGAGGGGCCGAGTTATCGAAACCCAATCTGTGGTAGTAACTGTTCATGTATCACAAACACAGAACTCAGTTCCTGAGAACGGCTGCAATGAGACAACCCACCATGTACACCTACATGGCCTCTCACCGCTACCTTTACCAAATTGTGTTCACACACTTAGCTCTCAACGGTAGAACATGTTCACCATGCTTCAATTCATTCCTGATGAATCAGACCTGACTCAACTCTAAGCAGTAGCAGGCATGACAACAAGCATGAATGAGTAGGCACATCTGGGCTCAAACAATTCCTACTCATGCTAGTAGGTTTCATCTATTTACTGTGGAAATGATAGGTCGTGCAGAGGAAAGGGGTTCAACTACCGCAGCATGTAACAGTTGAATCTTTGTTGTTGTAATGCAGTAAAAGAGAACAGGAGCGAGAGAATGGGATTGTATCAGAATGAAAAAGGGAGTTTTGCTTGCCTGACACTTCCGAAGATAGTATATCTCTTCATCAGTGTCATCGAACTTATCGTTGGAACAACATCTACTGAAGGGGGACAAATACCGGCAATAGAGAGGAAAGACAATCAATGCAATGCAACAATACTGGCAATAAGCTGTTGATTGAGCTAATGCAACTAGCAACCATATTAAATGAAGTTGTTTTGAACCCTAGGTTCAAATTCAAACTCCATAAGTTAATATTCAAATGCCATTCACTTAGTTTGTCCTAAACAGTGATGTTAACTTGCTCAAATATGCATGAAAATGCCATAAACAGATTCCTTGAATTTTTTTGATAATTTTTCATATATAACTTATTTCATTTGGAGTTATGGTTGAATTTCTATGAATTTTAGAAGTTTAAGCCTTTTTCTAGATTTTCTGATTAAATAGAATTAAACTAATTCCAGAAAAGGATTTACTGCGTCATGCTTGCGTCAGCAAGTCAACAGCGCTGGCCAGGTCAAACCTGACCAGTGGGTCCCACTGGTTAGTCGCACGGTGCCAGCTCGAGCCACAGACAGGTGGGATCGGTCAACAACCACGTCAGCATAGTCAAAACTGACACGTGGCCCCACGGTAATTAGATTAACCTTAAACTATTTGGTTAGCCGGTTAGTTATGCAATGGGGCCCGGCTGTCATTGACTGCAGGTGGTAATTAGCAGGGTGCTTAGGCCCTAATGGCTGGTTACGCCGGCGGTTAGCCACCGGCGACCACAGCCGACGGCGGAGGTACTCCGGCCGGCCGATTCTGATGACCGTTTGAAGCGCGGCTAGGCTCTTTCGAATGCCCACAAAGAGGTGCGTCGGGTGGTGCAAGTGGCAGCTGCAAGGGAGGGCTGTAGCGTCGCCGGCGTCGAGGTGGGCGGCGGCGGCGCTTGGGCATGCGGGCAGCGGTGCTACGGGGCACGGGCGAGCTTGCAAAAGGGATAGCCGGCCTCCTGGAGGCACGACGAGCTCATTGCCGTGCTCTGCAACGACGGGCGCGTGCTGCAATGGTGGCTCACGACAAGGCAGGCGGCGGCGGAGCTCGGCCATGGCGGCAGCGCTAGCTAGAGGTCGAGCGAAGCAACGAGGTTAGGGGTAGGGGAAAGAGGGGCTCACGGAGGACTCGCAGAGAAGCTCAGAGTGCTCGGGGAGGTCCTGTAGCTCCTGAATCGGCAGCGAGGATCCGCGGCAACCGACGAGGGGAACGACATTGTTGGCAAGTCTTCAGGGTGTCTAGCATTGCGTGGCTCAGCCAGGGGGTCTAGGACGAAGTGTCGGAGCTTCTGGGTGCGTCGGTGAGGCGTGGGGTGGCCGGTGGCCACGGTGGTGCTTGTCGGCGGCGACGGTGGTGCTCAGACCGTGCGAAAGGGAGAGAGACAGAGGGGAGGAGGAGCATGGGGAGGGCGAGAGAAGACCAGAGGCGTTGTGTGGCGACGCAGGTGGCGTCCAGGGCGGCGAGGGAGCAGCCAGGCAGGGAGGAGGTGGCCGACGCGTGCGCACGCGCATCGGGCACACGCCCTCCTGCCTACTGGCAGGAGATTGAACAGTGTTGGGCTGCACAGTGTTGGGCCTCTGGGCTGAAGGTAAGCGCCAGGTATTTCCTCTCTCTCTCTGTTATTTAATTTGTTCTCTTTTTCTATTTTTTCTATTATGTTTTGGTTTAGTTCAAAGACCAAACCATTTTCAAAATTAATGAAAATAATTGTGTGAACTAAATGGACTTATCCAAAGCTACACAACAATTTCCAGAATTATTGAACATTTATTTGTTATATAGAAAATATAGATCCAATTCAAATATTTATTGGATTATTTCAAAGGCCCAAAATAATTGTATCTGAGATTCTAGAAATATTGGTTTGAATTTTATCCCTTGTCAATATTTCCAGAGATTAACAGCAACATTTTCTTGGACTCATTTGATGAGATTTAAATGTTGGTTATTTTTAGAGGTCTTCTGAGGCTTTTGAAAATTCCTCAATTCAAATTTCATTTGAATTTAAACATGATGCTCACATGAAGGGCTAGCCTAGTGCATACTAGAACTAGGGATGTGACACTCTTGCTAGCCAATTTCTTTGCACCAAGTAGAGATACTACTTGTGCTTCCAAATATCCCTAATCCTAGTTTTGCCATGAGAGTCCACCATATCTACCTATGGATTGAATAAGATCCATCAAGTAAGTTGTCATCGGTGCACGCAATAGAAATTGCTCTCTAAATATGTATGATCTATTAATGTGTAGAAAATAAGCTTTATACGATCTTGTCATGTCGAAGAAATAAATGCAACGGACTGCATAATAAAGTTCCATATCACAAGTGGCAATATAAAGTGATGTTCTTTTGCATTAAGATTTTGTGCGGGTCATCAGCGGGCGCAGGGTTGTGCGAAGAGCGGGTCTGGCGGTCAGCACACAAATCGTTTACCGAGGTTCGGGCTATGGGAACGTGTAAAACCCTAGTCCTGCTTGTATGTGTATTGAGGTGTTCTTGTGTTCTTGAACTAGCTGTAGTGGCTCTCTAGTCCAAAAGACCCCCCCAAAAATCCCTGCCCAGTACACCTCGGGCCTCCTTTTATAGACAAAAGGGGTTACCACAATGGCACACAGGCTTTATTGGGGACGGCAAGGAAGCTCGTCCCATCTGTCGTCGCCTCGCCTGGCTCTGACACATGTCCAAGCTGACAAGGTGTTGGAGCACCACGTTGGCCGGTCGCTGGGCTGGCGCGGTGGTGGAGCCTTCACGAAGATCTGTATGCCACCACGCCGGTGCTTGCTGGGTTGGTGTAGAGGCCGCGCGCTGCCACGCAGATGCCTGTTCAGTTTGTCAAGCTGGCAGCTGTATGGGAGCAGCGGTGGAACCTTTGGCAGACGCGGGCCTGGCTGCGGCCCTGCAGGCGTCCTCAGCATGGGCCTTGCCGAGGGCCCGGCAAGGGTCACGCTGCGGCACCGCGGTCGTCCCCGGCAAGGACCTTGCCAGGGGTCTCATGGATTTCCATGGCAAGGATCTCATCAAGGATCATCGTCTTCTGGTTTCCATCTGATCTTGCATGTCTATGGTCTCTACGAAGATCTTCATGCCACCACAGAGGCGCCTCCCGAGCGTTGGTTCAAATATGGCGTAGGAACCCCTTAGGATCGAGGGTGGCGTGCTCTGCTGGCGTCAGGCAAGTTGCCTTGGCAAGGATCTTGCCGAGGCTGCGGAAGCCACCCCGACAAGAGTCTTGCCGGGGGAGTCCACCTCGCCCTCTTGCTCTCTTTGCATCTCTGGTCTTGGCGTTGCCCGGCATCCCTCCCCTGCTCTGCTTAGTGTGACCGTGGGCTCGGCTCTGACTGCCCGTGCACAAGTTAAGGGGTGCAAAAGGAGAGCCCCTACTTTTGTACACCGACAATATTGAGGATTCAATGATGATGTAGAAGACTCTAACACTGACAGATAGCCAGCAGATCGGAGGGAAGGCGGTCATGGAGGATGCTGCTTATTGCGCGACAACACCGCACAAGAGTAGCTATGCATCAACTGACCTCGGCGACACCGAGACTGTAGCTGCTCATGATGATGCTATATCTGATCTATCTAGAATGAAAGACGGACTGAAGGGCGTGCTTACACATTATGAAGGTACATTAAAATGTGCAATAGCGTAGGTTTGCCCACCCTTCTTGGAAGAGGGCCTCTTGTTGGACAATGTGCTATTGAAGCCGGGCTGTGTGAAGTGCTACTTGACTGAAGTAAAGCCTGTATTCTATGAATTTGCCCCGATGAATGTCCTAGGAGCATTGATGAGCAAAGGACCTTGGGAGAAACATTGTTACATCACATCAAGTGGCCAGAAAAGTAAATAGAGTTCATCAATGAGATCTCTGAAGCCCTGCCATGAGCAACCAATGTTGCCCCTCAACCGGTGATGCTCTCCTTGCCATAGTTGGTCTCGCGTGCTTCCCCCAAATAACCTAATACTCGTAATCCGACGGCTGATGCATCAACTTGTGATCAACCGGCCCGACTTTGTGTCGCACAACCCATGTCATCCTCCTCCCTAGAGCAGCCAGTGGCAAGGCCTACAACTGCTGAAGACGCACCACCAGTTCAGATGCCAGCCGCTGAAGCAGCAGGGGGAGACCCAGCTGCAGCACATGCTCAGTAGACCAACCTGGTGGAACAGACTGCTAAGCAGTCTGATGCTTTGGAGCTGCCTGCTAAGCAGTCTGTAGGTCCACAACTAACTCCTCATGAGTTCGTTGGTCCGTAGTCACGTGACTACCATACCAATGCGTCAGCACTTCCTGCTCAGCAAACCAACGCGTTGGCACGGCCTCCTCAACACACCGACAAGTTGGCACCACCTGCGTAGAAACCTGACATAGCTTCAACGCATGGTCAGCAGTCTGATGCCTCTGCTCTTATAGCCGTGCGTCTGTCACAGCAGCACCACCAGCTCAGCGGTCCGACATAGATAACCCGTCTCCTAAGCCGTCCGTCGAAGCTTCACCGTCTGCTCAGCAATCTACCTTGTAGCCAACCAGACATTCTACCAGAAATGCTTCAAGTACCAAGAAGGAAGCGGCCAAAAAGGCTGCATGCAAGAGGAAGCGCAGCGGGAGAGCGAAGAGGAAAGAGAACGATTGCATCTTACTTAAAGAACTCATCACCCAGAGCCAAATTAACAACAGGTTGCTTGAATCGGGGAGTAATATTATTTCTGACGGCATGAATGATGAAGAAGTAGAGCTGTTGCTTGCTAAAAGTAAAGCAGCCATACTTGAAGCACACAATTACGTCTATGGCTAGCCATTTCTTGTTCGCGAATACTTTGATGAGTGCAGCTTCGGTTGCCGCGAGTTACACGAATATTCCATGGATCTAATGTCAGCAGGTCATCATGGTTTGCTAGTCCACTACAATAGAGATCATTTTTGACACGATGCTGGTTCCATCAGTGTTAGTTTCAAGGACTTACATCTCTTCTTCAACTTCAACCAGCTCGATGCCACTCTTGTTAGATGCCTGATTTTGTAAGAACTTAACAAACTCTGATCAACTTCTCCATACAAGGCTATAAATGATAAACAGCTAACTGCATTTTATTCCTCTCAGGGGATTGAGCGCGCAGAGAAGAAAAAGTGAGAGTGTGTATTTCATAGATCCTGCATTGGCAAATGCCACAACATTAGATGGTTAGGACCTACGGGACTGGGCCATTAACACGGTTGTCCATCTCTTCGAAAACATGTACCATGCATACACTGTTTGTCTTTCACATTTCGACATAATTCGTAAGTTCATGGTTTTCTTAATATGTAGCAATCACTGGATATTGGTATTCATTGTTCCAAGCAAGAACATACTTTACTACATGGATTCTCACAGAGAGTCAACAAACACTCAGGATCTGACGCATCTTCAACAAGTCATGGATAGGTATTGAATTCTATGATGTTGCAATTAATTTTTGCATTCATATCTGGTTCAATAATTGATGTTGTCAAAATTCATCTTCATTTGCAGTGTGCTCGCATTGTGGAAGACTAAACCTGGGAACATGTTCAAGAGGGAACTACCTCTGCAGCACGAGATCATTTCTTACGCTAGTCAAATGTTCAAGCTTATAAATAAACTTGTTTCTATTTTTGTCCAAAGAAAAAATAATACATCTAACACCGGTTAGGTTGTTCCTAACAGGACAAATACATGAGTAATTCTGTCCAAAAAATTCCAGTCTCCTTAGTAACAAGCAGGGACCAACCTTTGTGGATACTATTCTTGCAGACACATGATATCCATCTGCAAATCTGTTGATAGTTGTGACGATCCTCGCAAATTAGTACCAGTAAGTCTATCTTAATTAATATCTTCTACTCCACTCATATGGCACATTCTGATCTTAAAAATACTGCAGCTCATCTTAGAACCGAGGACACCTGAACCACTTGTAACACCCTCGATGCGACTATAGCTCCCACGTGTCGAGGCACGACTTAGAGACATAATCGCATTGAAGGCATATGTCGCAAGTTAGGCAATCTTCACAACATCCCATGTAATGTAAATAATAAAGGGGAGATAACATAGTTGGCTTACACTCGCCACGTCAATCAAGTACATAAATAACATTACATCATCCAAACACTCATGGCCCGACTACGACGCCAAAATAAAAGAGAACTCAACATGCGACAATGGTCCCGTTCACCCCCAACTGGGCACCACTACTGATCATCGGGAAAGGAAACATAGTAACGTTGAGAGTCCTCGTCGAACTCCCACTTGAGCTCAAGCGCGTCTCCTGGAGCGGAATCATCAGGACCTGCATCTGGTGTAATAGTAATCTGTGAGCCACAGGGACTCAGCAATCTCGCACCTTCGCGATCAAGACTATTTAAGCTTGTAGGTAAGGCAAGGTAAAAAAATATGTGGAGCTGCAGCAAGCGACTAGCAAGTATGGTGGCTAACTTATTCGCAAAAGAGAGCGAGAAGAGGAGGCAAAGCGCGAGCGAGAAACTAGAGAGCAACCTGCGCAAACATTACTCCAACACCGTGTCCGCTTCCCGGACTCCGCCGAGAAGAGGCCGTCACGGTAACACACTCAGTTGATTCATTTTAATTAAATTAAGGTTCAAGTTATCTACAACCGGACATTAACAAATTCCCATCTGCCCATAACCGCGGGCACGGCTTTCGAAAGTTCAAATCCCTGCAGGGGAGTCCCAACTTAGCCCATGACAAGCTCTCACAGTCAACGAAGGAATAGACCTCCTCCCAAGACGTTCCGATCAGACTCGGTATCTCGGTTCTTCAAGACACTTCGACAGGTTAAAACAAGACCAGCAACACCGCCCGAATGTGCTGACAAATCCCGATAGGAGCTGCACATATCTCGTTCTTAGGGCACACTCAGATGAGACTAGCTACGAGTAAAACCAACCCTCAAGTTTCCTCGAGGTGGCCCCGCAGGCAGCTCAGTTCAGATTAACACTCAGAGGAGCACTGGTCCGGGGGGGTTAAAATAAGATGACCCTTGGGCTCCGGTAACCCAAGGGAAAAAGAGGCTAGGTGGCGTATGGTAAAACCAAGGTTGGGCATTGCTGGAAAAGCTTTAATCAAGGCGAACTATCAAGGGGTTCCCATTAAAACCCAACCGCGTAAGGAACGCTAAATCGGGGAACATAACACCGATATGACGGAAACAAGGGCAGCAAGAGTGGAACAAAACACTAGGCGAGAGGCTGAGCCTTCCACCCTTTACCAAGTATATAGATGCATTAAGATAACAATATAATATAATGATATCCCAACAAGTAAATAAATGTTCCAACAAGGAACGGCCTTCCAATCTTCACCTGCAACTAGCAACGCTATAAGAGGGGCTGAGCAAAGCGGTAACATAGCCAATCAACGGTTTGCTAGGACAATGATGGGTTAGAGGTTGGACATGGCAATTTGGGAGGATCTAAAGCAAGTGGTAGGCATCGTAGCAATTGCATAGCAAAAGAGCGAGCAGACTAGCATAGCAAAGATAGTAGTGATTTCGAGGGTATGATCATCTTGCCTACACAATTGTCAGAGTTGACTGGATCCTCGAAAGCAAACTCAATGGGCTCCTTGTTAGCGAACTCGTCTCCGGGCTCTACCCAAAAAAGACAAACAAGAAACAAGGGCACAATCAACCACGTGCAAACTCAAACAACACAATGCAAAGATGATATGCTATGCGGGATGCGATGCGGGATGCAAAATGCAAGATATTACAGGAAATGCATGAACCTGGCCTCAACCTGGAAATCCAATTGTGCCACTGGAAAGATGATATGAAATCTCTTGAAAATGATATAAAGAACGCCGGAATCGGAGTTACGGTTTGGAAATGGCAAGCGATTCAAAAATGACACCGGTGTGCGATTTACAGCAAGTAGCCAACTAAATGCAATGAGATGAACATGCTACGGCAACCAAACATGACAAAAAAATACATGTCAGGGATGCATAGAAGATGCTTAACAAAAGTCTAGCACTGAGCTACGGCCAAATCATCCATTAACAGGTTCAAACAAGCATGGCAAAAATGCATATGACAAACAGATCTCAGACTTAGTGAAATCAACACTTGTCTGGAATTTCAGATCAGGTAGCTCTCTTCGGAGCAACAAAACTACATGCTACAGGATCTGAACATGGCAAAGTAAAGCATGACCTGGCACTACTCAAAGAGCTTAAAAAAAGTCCCTTAGTGACCTTGACCTAAAAGGGATCAGAAAATACAATTGCAAGCATGTGAAAATAGCAAAAACATTATCAGTTATTAGACTTTGTGAAAACTGGCACATGCTGAAATATAACTCAAGTAGGCATGTTTACGAGCTCGATGCACTCACTATGGTGCAAGTCATGGCAAGAAAAGCATACACCCATCAAGAAGGCACAAAATTCAATCAATAGATGGCAAGAACAATAGCATAGCATGCACGGATCAACTACAACATCATCGGAAAAATTGCAAACAAGTTGACAATCTGCCCAGATTCACAAAGTAGCAAAAGTAGAGCTCGATTGACTCAAGCTAGGCTGCTCCATAATTGCAAACAAAGACATGGATGGATAGAGCACTACAATATTAACAAAACATCCTTACTGATCATCCTCAAAAGAGGCACGGATCACTAGGAAACAACATGAACATACGACATCATGAAATAAACAGATCAAGGACTTAGTGGAAATGCTAAGTCCCTGAAAACAGAATTAACAAGTGCACCACTTTGCAAGCTTGTGCTAGTCACCACACACATCACAAAAATACATGGGTTGCACCTCTGGAAAGATGACAAAACCCTTAACAAAACACATGGAGAGAATTAGGGCATATCATGCACACATTAATCATGGCAAAAATGACAAAAACCTAAACGGATTAGCAGATCTGACAATTATCTCAAGTAGCCCTCTTCTAACAGCATTTCGGGCATCATGATGAACTCAAATAAAAATGATGCAATGGAATGAAATGATGTACTCTCAGAGATGAACATTTTGATATGATATATGCATGAATCGGGGCTACGGATGCAAAGTTACGAGGCTATGAACAGGGGCACTTGGATCTGGAATTTAGGGACTTGGACGAAATTTACCACCGGATCTAGGGTTGACCCGGCACGCAGATCGAGGCGGCAGCGCGCACTATTCACCGGCGGGGATGGAGCTCACCGGAGCCGGCATTGAGGAGGGAGGAGGAGGCCGGAGGGTGCGGCGTCGGCGGCGGAGATCCGCGGGGCGGCGACAGCTTGGCGGTGGCGTGGGCCGGGAGGCGTGGGGCGGCGCGGCCGCGGCGTCGCCGGTGAGGGGCGAGGCGGCCGCAGCGAGGGCGCGCGCGGGCGACGCGGGGGCGCGGGCCGGGAGGAGCAACGGCGGCGGGGCGAGGTAGGTGGCGGCGGGCGGGAGCGGGTCGCGGGGGCCGGATCTGGGCTCCCGGGCCACGGCGGCGGCTGGCGGCGAAGTGCCATGTGGCAGCCCCCGGTTGGGGCGGCGGCGACGTCCTGCGCGGGGCAGACAATGTCCGGCCGCGCGGAGACGAAAATTAGGGTTTCGGGGAGGGGGAAGGTCCGGATTCGGAGGGGGTCTAGTTTTATAGGTAGAGGGAGCTAGGAGAGTCCAAATGAGGTGTGGTTTTCGGCCACGCGATCATGATCTAACGCTCTAGATGATGGAGCAGAGTTAGGTGGGTTTTGGGCCAAATTGGATGGGTGTTGGGCTGCAACACACACGAGGCCTTTTCGGTCCCTCGGTTAACCGTTGGAGTATCAAACGAAGTCCAAATGATACGAAACATGACAGGCGGTCTACCGGTAGTAAACCACGGCCGCTTGGCAAGTCTCGGTCCAATCCGGAAATGTTTAATCTCCACACACGAAAAAAGCTAGAAATGACCACCGGAGGAGAACGAAGCGCTGGAATGCAAAACGGACAACGGGGAAAATGCTCGAATGCATGAGACGAACACGTATGCAGATGCAATGCACATGATGACATGATATGAGATGCATGACAACGACAACAACACACGGAGACAAAGAACCCAAACCCGAGGAAATAAATTAACTTAACGCCGGAAACGGCAAGAGTTGGAGTACAAATTGGGAAAGTTACATCCGGGGTGTTACAACACTCCACCACTACGAAAAGATCTCGTCCCGAGATCTAGGACTGAAAGAACGCCAGGTACTCAGAACGGAGGTGATCCTCGCGTTCCCAGGTAGCTTCACGGTCGGAATGGTGTGACCACTTGACTTTGAGAAATTTGATTGACTTGTTGCGAGTCTTGCGTTCAGTCTCTTCAAGAATAGCAACTGGGTGCTCACGATAAGAGAGATCTTCTTGGAGCTCAATGTCCTCGAAGTTGACGGTGCGGTCAGGAGTCTTGAAGCACTTTCGAAGCTGAGAGACATGGAACACGTCATGAACATTTGCAAAGTTTGAAGGAAGCTCGAGTTGATAGGCGAGGTCGCCTCTCTTGCTGACAATCTTGAAAGGTCCCACGTATCTAGGGGCAAGCTTCCCTTTGATACCGAAGCGACGAGTACCTTTCATAGGAGAGACGCGGAGGTAAACATGATCTCCGATCTCGAAAGCCAAATCACGGTGCTTACTATCATAGTAGCTCTTCTGGCGGGATTGGGCTGCTTTGAGGTTATCACGAATGACTTTGCACATTTCTTCTGCCTCTGTGATTAAGTCATTACCCAAAAGCTGACGTTCACCGGTTTCAGACCAGTTGAGAGGGGTACGGCACTTCCTGCCATACAGAATTTCAAATGGGGCCTTGCCCGAACTTGCTTGAAAACTGTTGTTGTAGGAGAATTCAGCATAAGGAAGACAATCCTCCCACTTCATGCCGAAGGAGATCACACAAGCCCTGAGCATATCTTCAAGAATCTGGTTGACACGCTCGACTTGACCGCTAGTTTGAGGATGGAAAGCTGTGCTGAAGCGGATGTTGGTGCCCATGGCCTTCTGAAAAGAATCCCAAAACTTGAGTAAAGATGCTGCCACGGTCTGAAGAGATCACTTGTGGAATACCGTGCAGAGAGACAATACGAGAGGTATAGAGTTCCGCCAATTGAGCTGCAGTGATCGACTCTTTGATAGGCAGAAAATGAGCCACTTTGGTGAGTTTGTCGATGACAACGAATATAGCATCATTGCCATGCTTGGACTTTGGAAACCCAGTCACGAAGTCCATTTCAATGTGGTCAAACTTCCATTCTGGAATGGCAAGAGGTTGGAGGAGACCAGCTGGCCTTTGGTGTTCTGCCTTCACTCTTCTGCAGACATCACATTCATTCACGAATTGAGCAATCTCACGCTTCATTCGAGTCCACCAATAAGCCTGCTTGAGGTCCTGATACATCTTCGTGCTCCCAGGGTGGATGGAGAGGAGAGAATTGTGAGCCTCGTTCATGATCACTTTACGGAGGTCACCTTTGGGTACAACAATACGATCCTCGAAGAAAGAGTGTCCTTGTCATCAAGGCGGTAGCACTTGTACTTGGGCTGACTCTTGGCAATCCCAATCTTCACCTTTTTCACCATAGCATCAAGAAGCTGGGCTTGGCGAATCTGGTCTTCCAAGGTAGGAGAGACTTGAAGGTTGGCGAGGAAACCTTGAGGAACAACTTGCAGATTAAGTTTGCGGAAAGCTTCACAAAGCTCGGGTTGATAAGGCTTGAGAATCAGACTGTTGCAGTAGGCTTTCCTGCTCAATGCGTCAGCAATCACATTGGCCTTGCCTGGAGTATACTCGATACTCGGATTATACTCTTGAATCATTTCGACCCATCGAGTTTGCCTGAGGTTGAGATTAGGCTGAGTGAAGATGTACTTGAGACTCTTGTGATCAGTGAAAATGTCCACTTTTCTTCCCAATAGAAGATGTCTCCAAGTCAAAAGAGCATGCACAACTGCCGCCAAATCGAGATCATGAGTGGGGTAGTTCTTCTCATTAGGCTTCAACTGGCGAGATGTATAAGCAACAACTTTCTTCTCTTGCATCAATACTGCGCCAAGACCTTGGAGAGAGGCATCACAAAAGACCTCGTACGGCTTGGATTCATCAGGCGGAGTCAGAACTGGAGCAGTGATCAATTTCTCTTTCAAAGTGTTGAAAGCAATGTCACACTCCGGAGACCAAACGTACTTGACGTGCTTCTGGAGAAGATTTGAGAGAGGCTTCGCGATCTTAGAAAAGTTTTCAACGAATCTTCGGCAATAGCTTGCGAGACCGAGGAAGCTACGGAGTTGCTTCACGTTCTGAGGAGGTTCCCAATTCACAATTGCAGACACCTTCTCAGGATTCACGGCAATGCCCTTGGCAGAGATGATATGACCAAGATAAAGAACCTCATCGAGCCAAAATTCACACTTGGAGAACTTGGCGTAGAACTGATGTTCCCTGAGCTTATCAAGAACCAAACGCAAGTGCTTGGCATGATCTTCCTTGTTCTTGAGAAAACCAGAATGTCGTCGAGATAGACCAAAACGAAGTCATTGGTGTAGGCGTTGAAGATGAAGTTCATCATGCGAGAGAACGTCGGAGGAGCGTTGACGAGGCCAAAAGACATGACAGTGTATTCATATGAACCAAAGCTTGTCCTGAAAGCCGTCTTGGGAATATCTTGCTCACGGATTCGAATCTGATGATAACCCATGCGGAGATCAAGCTTGGAGAATACTCGAGCACCTTTGAGTTGTTCGAACAGCTCATTGATGTTGGGAAGTGGGTATTTGTTCTTGATGGTCTTCTTGTTCACTGGACGGTAATCAACACAAAGTCGGTCCGTTCCATCCTTCTTCTTCACAAAAAGAACACCACAACCCCACGGAGAAGAACTAGGCCGGATAAGACCCATTTTCTCTTGAATATCGAGTTGCTTCTTCAGCTCCTTCAACTCTTCAGGTCCGAGCTTGTAAGGACGTTTGCACACAGGTTCCGTACCAGGCTCAAGATCAATAACGAATTCAACTGGCCGGTGCGGAGGCATTCCTGGAAGCTCTTCTGGAAAGACGTCTTGATATTCGCAAACGACTGGAATTTGAGAGATGGCATCCAATTCACCCCTTCTCATTGAGAGAAAACAGACGGATGGTATTATCCCGAGCGGCAAAGACAATTACATCCTCAGACGAATGAGTCAATTGAATCTGCCTGGCTGCACAATCAAGCTGAGCCTTGTGCTTAGAAAGCCAATCCATCCCGAGAATAAGATCAATATCCGAGTTACCAAGAACCATTGGAGAAGCCAGAAACTTGAAATCACCCATCAAGATAGAAATATCCGGAACCATCATACTAGAACTCAGACGCTTAGCCGGAGAGACGACTTGCATAGCTCTAGGTAAAGCCTTAGTACTAAAATTGTTCTCCGATGCAAATGGGAATGACATGAAGGAATGCGATGCACCAGAGTCAAAAAGAACTTTTGCGGAATATCATTAACAGGAAGGTTACCCATGATCACATCTGACGAATCCTCTGCCTGAGCTGCATTCATCAAGTTGACCTTGGCGTGCTTGGGGTTATGCTTGACCACAGCTGTACTTGCCGATCTGACAGGAGGAGGAGGAGGAAGACGCCTCTGGTTGAAACACTTGTTGGCATAGTGACCCTTCTGTTGGCACTTGTTGCACGTGACCTCTGAAAGCGGACGGTGATACGGAGCACTCGATCTTGGAGCTTGAGACGAAGTCTTGTTCTGAAAGCCAGGGTTGGGTGGGTGGGAAGAACCACTGCCACCTTTGCTCTTCTGCTGATACGGCTGACGGAACGGAGGAGGAGGAAGCCAATACTTCTGCTGCTTGGCCACTTGAGTAGAGGAAGAAGGAGTAACATCTCTGACTCGCTTCTTGGAAGCATCACACCTCAACTGAGCAGCCTCTTGCTTCAGTGCCATGTTGTAGAACTCATCGTATCTCAAGGGCTCAAAGAGAACAAGAGCTAGCTGAATTTCTTCTCTGAGACCACCCCTGAACTGGTATATCATGCTCTTCTCATCAGGGACGTCCTGCTTGGCAAAGCGGGCGAGCTTCTGGAACAACTTGTTGTAGTCATAGACAGACAAAGAGCCTTGCTTCAGGTTGCGGAATTCCTCACGCTTGCTTTCAACCACGCTCTGGGAATATGATGAGCTCGGAAATCTCGACGGAAATCATCCCAAGTGATAACACGTCCACCTCTGGAATCCTTGTACTGCTGGAACCATTCTGCAGCTTGATCTTTGAGTTGGAAGGAAGCGAACTTGACAAAGTCCTCAGGCCTGACGTTACTGCACTCGAAATGCTTGCACAGATCCACAAGCCAATCGTCAGCATCGGTTGCCTCAACACAATTGCTGAAAGTCTTTGGCCCGTTAGCAAGGAACTGGTTGAGTGTAGCAAAGTGATTCTGATTGTTGCCTTGATTCCCTTGGTTGCCTTGATTGCGCTCTTGGAGAATTTGCATGATCAACTGTGTGTTTGCATTGGTTGCGGCCATCACAGCTTGCCATGCCTCTGGAGGAGGTGGAGGTGGTGGCGGATCAGGATTCGGAGTCGTGCGCGTTGGAGGAGCCATCCTGAAGAGGTTGACCACCATTAGCACATTGACAGACAAATATTGAAGCTGAATCCAACGGAATGAAAATTGCAACATATAGTCTTCACATCCGAACAAAATGAACGAATGCATTCCTCTTGAAATGGTCACATATCCATAAATTGAGAAGCCACGTAGAATTAAGGTAGAGAAATAAATCAACAAGGTACGGATCAAGAACGAATAATCGGTAAGAAATCCCAATCTCAAACCAATATCCGTGGAAGAAGAACTAGAGCTACAAGAATTCCCACCTATGAAACTCCCGAACCTTTCCGGTTATGCAATCAGGTGTTGGGGATACAGGGGAAGCATAATATCTCACCCAAACTAGCAAATCCTACATCCAGCTGTATCCATCCTTCAACACATAACCAAGAAACCTTCGGAAACCATCTACCTCAACCTTCGAAAAGCATCCGTTATACAAGTTATGGCGATACTCCCGAACTCCCGCCCCAGTACTGGGTGGCGTCGAGGTTATCTCACCAACGAACTGCATAAAAGAGATTTTCGATGTCGGCGTACTAAACTCAGGTATTCCAGAACTGCAACGATAAAATTATGATGACAACACCTCAGAGCTCAACTCCCGGGACACTTCCACTAAACCCCTGACAGGAGGCACCAAGACAATGTTCTCATCATAAAACCATCGGAACGATTCCAAGATACCCGCGTGATCCTAAAAATTTTTTAGTGAAATTTGAGAAGAGAAGAGTCAAAACTCTACGTCAGGATGCCTTACCAGAGCGATGAGGAGACTGGGAAGTAAAAAGAATTCCTAAACTCTCCGATATATAATTCCTAAATGACTCAAAACATTTTTCTAGACACAACTCGGCCGCTAAAACGATCAAGCAATGGGGCTCCTAAGGTCGGGGAAGGCTCTGATTACCAACTTGTAACACCCTCGATGCGACTATAGCTCCCACGTGTCGAGGCACGACTTAGAGACATAATCGCATTGAAGGCATATGTCGCAAGTTAGGCAATCTTCACAACATCCCATGTAATATAATAATAAAGGGGAGATAACATAGTTGGCTTACACTCGCCACGTCAATCAAGTACATAAATAACATTACATCATCCAAACACTCATGGCCCGACTACGGCGCCAAAATAAAAGAGAACCCAACATGCGACACGGTCCCGATCACCCCCAACTGGGCACCACTACTGATCATCGGAAAGGAAACATAGTAACGTTGAGAGTCCTCGTCGAACTCCCACTTGAGCTCAAGCGCGTCTCCTGGAGCGGAATCATCAGGCCCTGCATCTGGTGTAATAGTAATCTGTGAGCCACAGGGACTCAGCAATCTCGCACCCTCGCGATCAAGACTATTTAAGCTTATAGGTAAGGCAAGGTAAAATATATGTGGAGCTGCAGCAAGCGACTAGCAAATATGGTGGCTAACTTATTCGCAAAAGAGAGCGAGAAGAGGAGGCAAAGCGCGAGCGAGAAACTAGAGAGCAACCTGCGCAAACATTACTCCAACACCGTGTCCACTTCCCGGACTCCGCCGAGAAGAGGCCATCACGGTAACACACTCAGTTGATTCATTTTAATTAAGTTAAGGTTCAAGTTATCTACAACCGGACATTAACAAATTCCCATCTGCCCATAACCGCGGGCACGGCTTTCGAAAGTTCAAATCCCTGCAGGGGAGTCCCAACTTAGCCCATGACAAGCTCTCACGGTCAACGAAGGAATAGACCTCCTCCCAAGACGTTCCGATCAGACTCGGTATCTCGGTTCTTCAAGACACTTCGACAGGTTAAAACAAGACCAGCAACACCGCCCGAATGTGCCGACAAATCCCGATAGGAGCTGCACATATCTCGTTCTCAGGGCACACTCAGATGAGACTAGCTACGAGTAAAACCAACCCTCAAGTTTCCCCGAGGTGGCCCCGCAGGCAGCTCAGTTCGGACCAACACTCAGAGGAGCACTGGCCCGGTGGGGGGGGGGGTTAAAATAAGATGACCTTTGGGCTCTGGTAACCCAAGGGAAAAAGAGGCTAGGTGGCGAATGGTAAAACCAAGGTTGGGCATTGCTGGAAAAGCTTTAATCAAGGCGAACTATCAAGGGGTTCCCATTATAACCCAACCGCGTAAGGAACGCAAAATCCGGGAACATAACACCGATATGACGGAAACTAGGGCGGCAAGAGTGGAACAAAACACTAGGCGAGAGGCCGAGCCTTCCACCCTTTACCAAGTATATAGATGCATTAAGATAACAAGATAATATAATGATATCCCAACAAGTAAATAAATGTTCCAACAAGGAACGGCCTCCAATCTTCACCTGCAACTAGCAACGCTATAAGAGGGGCTGAGCAAAGCGGTAACATAGCCAATCAACGGTTTGCTAGGACATGGTGGGTTAGAGGTTTGACATGGCAATTTGGGAGGCTTGAAAGCAAGTGGTAGGCATCGTAGCAATGGCATAGCAAAAGAGCGAGCAGACTAGCATAGCAAAGATAGTAGTGATTTCGAGGGTATGATCATCTTGCCTGCACAGTTGTCAGAGTTGACTGGATCCTCGAAAGCAAACTCAACGGGCTCCTCGTTAGCGAACTCGTCTCCCGGCTCTACCCAAACAAGACAAACAAGCAACAAGGGCACAATCAACCACGTGCAAACTCAAACAACACAATGCAAAGATGATATGCTATGCGGGATGCGATGCGGGATGCAAAATGCAAGATATGACAGGAAATGCATGAACCTGGCCTCAACTTGGAAATCCAAGTGTGCCACTGGAAAGATGAGATGAAATCGCTTGAAAACGATATAAAGAACGCCGGAATCGGAGTTACGGTTTGGAAATGGCAAGCGATTCAAATATGACACCGGTCTGCGATTTACAGCAAGTAGCCATCTAAATGCAATGAGATGAACATGCTACAGCACCCAAACATGACAACAAAATACATGGCAGGGATGCATCAAGATGCTTAACAAAAGTCTAGCACTGAGCTACGGCCAATTCATCCATTAACAGGTTCAAACAAGCATGGCAAAAATGCATATGGCAAACAGATCTCAGACTTAGTGAAATTAACACTTGTCTGGAATTTCAGATCAGGTAGCACTCTTCGGAGCAACAAAACTACATGCTACAGGACCTGAACATGGCAAAGTAAAGCATGGCATGGAGCTACTCAAAGAGCTTAACAAAAGTCCCTTAGTGACCTTGAGCCAAAAGGGATCAGAAAATACAATTGCAAGCATGTGAACATAGCAAAAACATAATCAGTTTTCAGACTTAGTGAAAACTGGCACATGCTGAAATATAACTCAAGTAGGCATGTTTACGAGCTCGATGCACTCACTACGGTGCAAGTCATGGCAAGACAAGCATACATCCATCAAGAAGGCACAAAATGCAAGCTAGACATGGCAAGAACAATAGCATAGCATGCACGGATCAACTACAACATCATCGGCAAAATTGCAAACAAGTTGACAATCTGCCCAGATTCACAAAGTAGCAAAAGTAGAGCTCGATTGACTCAAGCTAGGGTGCTCCATAATTGCAAACAAAGACATGGATGGATAGAGCACTACAATATTAACAAAACATCCTTACTGATCATCCTCAAAAGAGGCACGGATCACTAGGAAACAACATGAACATATGGCATCATGAGATAAACAGATCAAGGACTTAGTGGAATTGCTAAGTCCCTGAAAACAGAATTACAAGTGCACCACTTTGCAAGCTTGTACTAGTCACCACACACATCACAAAAATACATGGGTTGCACCTCTGGAAAGATGACAAAACCCTTAACAAAACACATGTAGAGCATCAGGGCATATCATGCACACATTAATCATGGCAAAAATGACAAAAAGCTAAATGGAGTAGCAGATCTGACAATTATCTCAAGTAGCCCTCTTCTAACAGCATTTCGGCATCAAGATGAAGCTCAAATGAAATGATGCAATGGAATGAAATGATGTACTCTCTGAGATGAACATTTTGATATGCTATATGCATGAATCGGAGCTACGGATGCAAAGTTACGGAGCTACGAACATGAGCACTTGAATTGAAAATTTCGGGACTTAGAAGAATAAAAACACCTCCGGATCTAGGGTTAGACCCGGCACACGAACCGAGGTTGGATCCGGGCTCGCCGGAGTTCCTGTACGCCGGAGCTCGCCGGAGGAAGGAGGAGGCTGGCGAGGTGCTCCCGGGGCTCGCCGGAGTGGCGGCCGGAGCGCGGGGCCCAAGGGGCGGTGAGGGGCGCGCGGCAGAGGCGGTGGGCGAGGCGGCGCGGACGGGCGGGCGAGGCGGCGAGGATGGCGCGGTGATGCGGCGCGGTCCGGTCGGGCGGCGGCACGGCGGAGGCGGCGGAGCTCGGCGGGGAGCAGGGAGGCGCGAGCGGCGGATGGATGGGCCTCGGGGCCGGCTGCGGGCTTCCCGGGCCCGGGCGGCGCGGGGCTCTGGGGACCGGGCGCGGGCGAATGAGAGGCTGCACGTGGCGGCGGGATTTTTCGTCCGGTCGGCGGGCGGACACGTCCGGCCGCGCGGAGAGGAGGGGGATCTAGGTCTAGGGTGGATTTGATCCGGAAATTTCGGGGGAGATGCTATTTTATAGGTAGAGGGAGCTAGGAGAGTCCAAATGGGGTGCGGTTTTCGGCCACGTGATCATGATCGAACGCTCTAGATGACGGAGCAGAGTTAGGTGGGTTTTGGGCCAAATTAGAGGGGTGTTGGGCTGCAACACACACGAGGCCTTTTCGGTCCCTCGGTTAACCGTTGGAGTATCAAACGAAGTCCAAATGATACGAAACTTGGCAAGCGGTCTACCGGTAGTAAACCAAGGCCGCTTGGCAAGTCTCGGTCCAATCCGGAAATGTTTAAACCCCACACACGAAAGAAAGCTAGAAGTGACCACCGCAGGAGAACGAAGTGTAGGAATGCAAAACAGACAACGGGGAAAAAGCTCGAATGCATGAGACGAACACGTGTGCAAATGCAATGCACATGATGACATGATATGAGATGCATGACAACGACAACAACACACGGAGACAAAGACCCGAACCCAAGAAAATAAATTAACTTAACGCCGGAAACGGCAAGAGTTGGAGTACAAATTGGGAAGTTATATCCAGGGTGTTACACCGCTCCCGGCTGGTGAATTGCTGATGGTTGGGAGATTTATCAGTGACTTCTTCCTGAATCACTACATCAATCCCACTGGTGATAATGAAGATTTCAGCATGTGTTTTCCTGAAACGTTGAGTAAGAGTTAGCCGCTGAATATATGGATCCATTGTTTTCCATCTGATGAGGTCTTCGTATTTCATACACTATGATTTATTATGTAATGCATATATGTGTGGACAAATCATTGGAATTTAGCTACCATATGTTCAATTGCGATTGTTGTGAAATCTAATGAATGTTCTTCCTGTGGAAACTATTTGTTCAATTGAATATTGTGGTGAATTTGCTTTTTGCATGCCGATTCAAAATGGGATATTTTTGTTTTAACCTGGCAATTGGTCCGCACACGGTTCAACTAAATGAGTTTGTGCGATTCACATCAGAAAGCATACATCAATCGTAGCTGAACCGTCGGTGATACACAGTAGATAACAAATGATTTGCAGTGCTACTACGTGTGCGTAGGGTCTCCAGAACCGTTTGTGATATCACGGTATCGCACATGAGAGCTGAGAGTAAACCGTGCCCAATGTAAAATAAAATCCCAATTGTAATTTTCAGGAAACATGTGGGATCCCAAATGTCGGTGTCAAAACCGGCGGATCTCGGGTAGGGGGTACCTAACTGTGCGTCTAGGCGGATGGTAACAGGAGACGAGGGACACGATGTTTTTACCCAGGTTTGGGCCCTCTCGATGGAGGTAAAACCCTACGTCCTGCTTAATTAATATTGATGATATGGGTAGTACAAGAGTAGATCTACCACGAGATCAAGGAGGCTAAACCCTAGAAGCTAGCCTATGGTATGATTGTTGTTTGTCCTACGGACTAAAACTCTCCGGTTTATATAGACACCGGAGAGGGCTAGGGTTACAAAGAGTCGGTTATAATGGTAGGAGATCTACATATCCGTATCGCCAAGCTTGCCTTCCACGCCAAGGAAAGTCCCTTCCGGACACGTGACGAAGGCTTCAATCTTGTATCTTCATAGTCCAGGAGTCCGGCTGAAGGTATAGTCCGGCTATCCGGACACCCCCTAATCCAGGACTCCCTCAGTAGCCCCTGAACCAGGCTTCAATGACGACGAGTTCGGCGCGCAGATTGTCTTCGGCATTGCAAGGCAGGTTCCTCCTCCAAGTACTTCATAGAAGATTTTGAACACAAAGGTAGTGTCCGGCTCTGCAACATAAGTTTCCACATATTGCCATAGCGAGAATAATATTTGCACAAATCTAATCTGCTGACGTATTCCATAGCGTGACATCGCACCACGGCCAAGTCTTTATTCGAATTGTTTTACTGTCCCACCTCAGCGCGTTTAGCGAGGTGGTTTCCTTGGCACGTCTTGTCCAAGCAGAGATCGTGTCCCCTTATTATGGGATTCTCATCAATACAGGCATGGGTAATCCAACCGCGCCATTGATTACGGCGCTTGGGAGATAAGCGAGTTTTACCAGGATGGTGGGGACGCATAGTCGCGCCCATATAAGGGGATAAGGATCCACCTTTTCATCCACGCCTTCTTCCTCCTTTGCCTATCCATTTCCGCGCACTCGAGCTCCAGCGCCCAAGTCCGCACACCCCACCTCAACCTTCTCCTGCCATGTCCGAAGCGGGAAGCAAGTGGATGGTCTCCTCCGTCACGGAGGGACACATCAAAAAACTGAGGAAGGCCGGATACTTGTCTAACGACATTGCGCACCGGCTTCCCGAAGAGGGGCAGCTCATCCCCACCCCTAGGCCCCATGAGAGGGTGGTGTTCCTCCCCCATTTCCTCCATGGACTGGGCTTCCCTCTCCACCCATTTGTCCAGGGGCTCATGTTCTACTATGGCCTGGATTTCCATGATCTGGCCCCGAGCTTTGTCCTCAACATCTCGGCGTTTATCGCCGTGTGCGAGGCTTTCTTCTGCATCCGCCCCCATTTCGGCCTATGGCTCAAGACTTTCAATGTCAAGCCAAAGGTGGTGTGCCGTACCCAGGCGGAGTGCGGAGGCTCCATGGTGGCCAAGATGCCCAGCGTCCTATGGCTCGAGGGCTCCTTCGTGGAGTCCCTAAAGGGGTGGTAATCGGGGTGGTTTTACATCACCGAGCCGCGCGACCCTGAATGGGTCGCAGCCCCCGAGTTCCGATCCGGACCCCCTACGCGGGTCGCCTCCTGGAAAGAGACGGGCCTGTCGTGGGGTAAAAAAAGAGAGCTGACCAGACTCCAAACATGTGTCAAAACCCTGGTGGACAAGAAGCTCCAACTTGTCAACATAGTCCAGGTTATGCTCATTCGCCGGATCCTCCCGTGTCAACAACGGGCTTTCAACCTGTGGGAGTTCAACCCAGCGAGACACCGAACTCTGAGCAGGCTCTTCGACACGACGTACGAAGATGCCTGAAAGGTGCTTTTCAAGGGCGCCGAGGCCCCCGCATCCGCTACCGAGGATCGCGGATTCAGCACGCATCGTCACACTCGTGCAGTAAGCTGTTTTTACCTTTTACAGGGTATTAGTTTTTCATAGTTTGACTCCATGCGGGATCTAAGCTCCCTTACCTTTGACAGGATTGGCAGGAGACGTCCGGACAGATTAACTGTCCGGCTCCTTTGCCCGAAGGCCCAGCGGACACTTGCTTGGCGAAGCTGCTGGTTCCGGCACCCTATGTGGTGCCGGAGAAGAAGGCCAAGAAGAAGGCCACGGGGACTCGAAAGAGAGCCCGGCGCCAGGAGGTGTCAGATTCATCATCCGACGACTCCAAGGCGCACTCCTCACATGAAGACGAGGAGGAGGAAGAAGAGACCTCTCCCCCTCCAGCGGGGGCAGGGAAGAAAAGGAAGGCCGCCCCAACTGGGGAGGCCGAAGGGTCCAAGAAGGGGAAGACCCCTCCTTCGGACTACTCCACCAACACCGATGACGGCGAAGAGGAGTGGCCGCACAGGGCCAAGCCCCTGGCGAGATCGTAAGTATCCGGATACCAGAGTGATTCATAGTATTCCCCCATTGCACAGCTTTTCCTTACGTCGAACATGTTTATGCAGTCCACCCAAAGACCGGCTCGACGTGTCGTCAAGCGGTTCCCTGGATTCCTCGGATGTGAATTCGCTTCCGACGGCTACCTCCCCCCATCCTACGGACGACGCCGCAGTGGCGTCCCAACAGGTTCCAAGCCAGGAGGAGGTGGTCCCGGAGGCGCCACAAGGGGACCTCCCGGACTCCAGCCGTAAAGGGGATAGAACCCCCAAGGGCTCCAAGTCCGGCCTTCAGCCAGACACCGCGCCGGTACCTTCAACAGTTCTAGACTCCGGTAGGCAGCCTCCCTCCAAGAGGATCAAGCCTACCGAGCCGGCGACCTCCGTCCAACCGGAGGCACCTGACAATTTGCTGGAGGTGCTTAACGGCGCCTCCATCGACGAGGAGCACCGCACTATTATGAGTGCGGTGATCCAGAAGGTTCAGTCCACCAAGAGCGGACTGACTGAAGCCTGTGCCAGCCTTCTAACAGGCTTTGAGGTAAGTAAAGAATATGTAAAAATATTACCGCATAGACAGTAGCCCCTGATGCTCTGTTCGGCATTCGGAAAGAAAAGCCAAATAGAGGATCTAATAACATTCACAGGAGTCTAACATAATCAAGTCAATATGCGTATGCAGGCTTCGCTGCTGGCCTCCACCACACTGGTTGTGGAGGTGGATACGCTGAAGCAAAACCTCGCGCGGTCCGAGAATGAGCTTGGCCATGCCAAGAGGCAACCCGAGGAGAAGGAAGGTAAGTAATACCTTGCGCAAGTATATAGAGAAGATGTGGTTGCAAAAAATGACAGGATCAACGTGCTATTATAGGGGCTATGACCGAGGTGGCAACCCTTAAGAAAGCGATGTCCGAGGCTGAAAACAGAGCAGCCGCGGAGCACACGGAGAGAGGGAAGCAGGAGGCGCGGGTGGAGGAGGTGCAAAAAAGAGCTCTAGGCTCTCGTGAAAAAACACGAGAGTTTGGAGCTTGACTCAAAGACGCAAGCGTCCGAGCTTGCGGCAGCCCTTGAAAGCGCGAAGTCTGCCAAGGACGAAGCCTAGAAAGCCCTCCAAGAAATTGAAGCGACGAAGAAGATAGCGGCGGGTAAGGCATTCATTATGCAAAGCAAGAACGTGAAAGTGAATTACTTGTTACTTACCCGAGTCCGAAGCACTCCAGGAGCATTCACATATTTGCCCCATAGTGCGTCTGATGCCGCCGCCTACTACCGATCCGAGGAGGGGAGCTCGACGGAGAAGGTGTTCTGGTCTCAGTATGCTGAGGCCGGACACCTGGTGCCTTTGAGCGACCAACTGAAGCAAATGGTCGAGCTCCACAAGGTGGCCGAACAGGCCATAAAGGGCCTCGTAGTTCGGCTTTGGCCTGGAGAGGCTCTGCCTGGGAGCTACTTCGGGCTAGTGAGCCTGCTGGTGGATGCCTGTCCATGGCTTGAAGTAATCAAGTGCTCCATCTGCATCGAAGGTGCCCGTAGGGCACTTGCCTGTGCTAAAGTGCACTGGGGAAAGATGGATGCGGAGAAGATGGTGAAGGACGGGCCGCCGCCGGGCAAGGAGCATCGCGTCTCGGAAGCGTATTATGAGGGCGTCCTGAAGGGTGCCCGCCTTAATGGATGAATGCTCCAAAGATGTAATTTTTGAGTAAACTCGCATTCGTGATCCTGTACGCTGAAAACTTGTTCATATGCGCTAAGCAACGTTTTTGAATTTAAAATATTACCTTCTGTGCAGCCGTTTATCAAATTTGAGAGATGGCGAGTCATCGGCTTCGGCCCCCGTGCCACGAGTGCTGGGGTGTTCGGGGTAAACATGAGCGCTCTTTTTCCCATTCTTGGGTCCTTCGAGGGAGGCGCTCAACACAACGAACAAGGCAATCGGACTATAATGCTTGAACACTCTCACTTAGCCATAGAATTCTATAATTTTAAATTTCGGCGAAGCCCCTAGTGTTCGGAAGACCGAGTTCGGGGCGCTATCCACGCCTAGGCCGGAAAAAGCCGACTCCTCGCTCTAAGCGGCATAAGTCTTTAGGGACTCGAAAACCTCTCGAACAGCGACGAACTCTCGCCTCATCATGACGGTCAGTCTTAGCTTTCTCTACTGAGGTGCTTAGCCCAACTCAACTGGGGCACAATCACAGTTGTTCTCCTAGTGCTACCTTAGCCGATATAACGGAATGTAAGGTACCAAAACATAGGAGCCGGGCAAACCCAACTATTGACCCAAGACATGATTCGGAGCCGATGCATATAATGCTATAAGTTCGGGGTGCCGCACTTGTGAAAGTGTTCGGACTTCTCACACCATATTGTGGGGTACTTAAGCCCCTAGCGTATTGGCCGTACCAAAGTGTACGAGTGCAACATGTCATTAATGAACATATATTCGTAAAAAGGAGTAATGCAATAATAGACGAAAGCTCTGCATTGTTTATTTAAAAAGGCTGCGATCAAAGCAGAACGATACAAATAGTGCAATAAGCAAAAGATGGGACTATTTAACATGTCCTTTCCAGGGGCGAGCTGCGGAATGTTATGTGAAACAGGTATACTGCTTGTTATAGAGACCACCTTAGAGTTCCATAGTGCGGCGTAGCTTTCTGCTTCCCTTGTTGTATCGTTTGTGCGGCAATTGTACTACCGGACAAGCCTTCCGAAGAATGGAGTCCTGAAAATAAGAGAAAATTAAGAAATCGGCAGCCCCTAGTGCGGTTTAAGCCGCGTTTCGGGCGTGCCGTGATGGTGCCCCTCCCCCTGTGCCCATGGTATTTCCAGAGTGTAGTTATGTACGCGCAACACTGGTTTCGCAAGTTCGCGAGGGCTGGGGTTGGGGCTGCATTGCTACGCTTGCTCGGAACGTGCCAGGCGGTCTTGTTGTAGGTTACTCCGGGCGCGCCTGACGGTGTCCAGACGTTTAATGGCCGGACTGGAGAATTGCCTTGAGAGGCTGCTTTGTACTTCCGCTGCGATAGCCGCCGTATGCTCCTCCGTTCGGAGAGAGTGTTCGGTGTTTCCATTGACCGTGATGACTCCTCGAGGGCCTGGCATCTTGAGCTTGAGGTATGCGTAGTGCGGCACCGCATTGAACTTAGCAAATGCGGTTCGCCCGAGCAGTGCGTGATAACCACTGCGGAACGAGACTATGTTAAATATTAACTCCTCGCTTCGGAAATTATCCGGAGATCCGAAGACCACTTCAAGCGTAACTGAGCCTGTACAGTTGGCCTCTACACCTGGTATGACGCCTTTAAAGGTCGTTTTAGTGGGTTTGATCCTCGAGGGATCGATGCCCATTTTCCGCACTGTATCCTGGAAAAGCAGGTTCAGGCTACTGCTGCCATCCATAAGGACTCTAGTGAGGTGAAATTTGTCAATAATTGGGTCTAGAACCAATGCGGCGAATCCGCCATGACGGATGCTAGTAGCGTGGTCCCTTCGATCAAAAGTGATCGGGCAGGAAGACCATGGGTTTAATGGTCGGACTGGAGAATTGCCTTGAGAGGCTGCTTTGTACTTCCGCTGCGATAGCCGCCGTATGCTCCTCCGTTCGGAGAGAGTGTTCGGTGTTTCCATTGACCGTGATGACTCCTCGAGGGCCTGGCATCTTGAGCTTGAGGTATGCGTAGTGCGGCACCGCATTGAACTTAGCAAATGCGGTTCGCCCGAGCAGTGCGTGATAGCCACTGCGGAACGAGACTATGTTAAATATTAACTCCTCGCTTCGGAAATTATCCGGAGATCCGAAGACCACTTCAAGTGTAACTAAGCCTGTACAGTTGGCCTCTACACCTGGTATGACGCCTTTAAAGGTCGTTTTAGTGGGTTTGATCCTCGAGGGATCGATGCCCATTTTCCGCACTGTATCCTGGAAAAGCAGGTTCAGGCTGCTGCTGCCATCCATAAGGACTCTAGTGAGGTGAAATTTGTCAATAATTGGGTCTAGAACCAATGCGGCGAATCCGCCATGACGGATGCTAGTAGCGTGGTCCCTTCGATCAAAAGTGATCGGGCAGGAAGACCATGGGTTGAACTTTGGGGTGACTGGCTCCATCGCGTATACGTCCCTTAGCGCACACTTCCGCTCCCTCTTGGGGACGTGGGTTGCGTATATCATGTTCGCCGTCTGCACTTGTTGGGGGAAAACCTTTCTGTCCATTATTTTTCGGCGGGCGGGGCTCCTCCTTGTCATCGCTATGTAGCCCCTTGTCTCTGCTTTCGGCATTTAACTTGCCTGCCTGCTTGAACACTCAACAATCCATGTTGGTGTGATTGGCTGGTTTTTTGGGGGTACCATGTATCTGGCATGAGCGGTCGAGTATTCGGTCCAAACTGGACGGGCCCGGAGTATTTCTTTTGAATGCCTTTTTCCGCTGACCGGGTTTAGAGCCTCTAAATCCGGCATTAACTGCCGTATCCTCAGCATTGTCGCCGTTAATGCGGCGCTTATGCTTGTTGCGACGCGACCTGCCACTGCTGTCCTTGGTATCCGAATTACCAGGGCTCTTGGTCATGTTATTGCTGCGAGCTAGCCAGCTATCTTCTCCCGCGCAAAAGCGGGTCATAAGTGTCGTGAGGGCGGCCATAGATTTCGGCTTTTCCTGTCCTAGGTGTCGTGCAAGCCACTCATCGCGGATGTTATGCTTGAAGGCTGCTAGGGCCTCTACGTTCGGACAGTCGATGATGTGATTTTTCTTGGTTAGGAACCATGTCCAGAATGTCTGGCCGATTCCTCTGGCTGCTGAATTATGTGGCTAAGGTCATTGGCGTCTGGTGGTCGCACATAAGTGCCCTGGAAATTGTCGAGGAATGTGGTTTCCAGGTCCTCCCAACAACCAATTGATTCTGCTGGCAAGCTGTTAAGCCAAAGCCGAGCTAGTCCTTTAAGCTTGAGTGGGAGGTATTTGATGGCGTGTAGATCATCACCGCGGGCCATGTGGATATGAAGGAGATAGTCTTCGATCCATACCGCAGGATCTGTTGTGCCATCGTATGATTCGATGTTCACGGGTTTGAAACTCTCGGGGATTTGATGATCCATTACTTCATCTGTGAAGCATAGTGGGTGTGTGGCGCCTCTATACTGGGCTATATCACAACGCAGCTCAAACGAGCTTTGTCTATTGTGTTCGGCCGGGCTAGATTTACTGTATCTGGAGTGACGATTACCGTCTCGTGCCGTGGGGCGCCCACGCTATCCGTAGATCGATCTTGTTTGCCTTGCCTTGTCCTCCAATATATCTCGCAGGTCTGGCGCATTTTCCCGTGCCTTGGTATTTTTTGAGCGGTGCCGGGGTGCGGCTTGAGTGGAGGGCCAAGAGGCCTCTCTGTCGCGGCCACGGGGTGGCCGGTCGGCCGCATCGTGCACTGGTGATGTAGGTTTAGGTGCTTCCTCCTCTAATCGGGGTAGCAACCTGCGGTTTGGGTTGCTCTTGGAGGGGCGTTCGAGTTCATACTCTTCGGCCGCAAGTACTTCAGTCCATCTGTCGGCTAGCAAATCTTGATCAGCTCTAAGTTGTTGCTATTTTTTCTTGAGGCTGCTCGCCGTGGCCATAAGCCTGCGTTTGAAATACTCTTGTTCGACGGGATCCTCCGGCACGACAAATTCGTCGTCGTCGAGGCTTGCCTCGTCTTCGGAGGGAGGCATATAATTATCGTCCTCGACCTCTCTGTCTGCCGCTCTCTCATGAGGGCTGGCTTCTCCATTCCCCTGTGCTGAATCTTGCTGGAGGTGGTTGTCTTCGGCACTGTCCGGGGTGTTATTATCTCCCGTGCGGAATCACCATTTTTGCTTTGGCGGGATTTAGAGTGGCGCCGCTGACGCTGGCGCTTAGGCTGCTTCTTGGAGTGGTCATCCTCCGCCGTTCCATCGCCATTGCCTTCTTTTGGGGTGAGAACCATGTATATATCATACGACGAGGTGGCTTTCCAGTGCCCTATAGGCGCTGGTTCTTGATCGTCTCCTGCATCGGCATCCATACCATCAATGTCTTCGGAGTCGAAGTCGAGCATGTCGGTTAAATCATCGACAGTGGCTACGAAGTGGGTGGTGGGTGGGCTTTGAATTTCTTCATCATCTGCATCCCAACCTTGCTGACCATAGTCCGGCCAGGGCTCTCCTGATAAAGAGAGAGACTTTAGTGAATTTAGAATATTGCCGAAGGGCGAGTGCTGAAAGATGTCTGCCGCGGTGAACTCCATGATCAGCGCCCAATCGGGTTCGATCGGTAGGGGCGTGGAGGGCTCGGAGTTTGGAGAGGTGTCCCGCTCCTTGGAGTCACGGGATTCGCAGAGAATAGGGTTGGTGTTCGGCTCGATCGCCGTAGAGATTGCAGCCCCCGAGGCAGTGTCCAACCACCCATCCTCGATTGGCGCAGTTGGCTCCGAATTAAGGGTCGGAGCTGATGCGGGTGCGGCCTCTAGGGCACTGTTCGGCGGCAGAGCTAGATCATGCCCATCGTGGCAGTGCGGCGCGCTCGGCTGCGGCTCGAACCCGTCGAAGGTCAAGTTTCCGGGAAGGTCGGCCGTGTAGTTCAAACTTCCAAATCTGACCTGATGACCAGGGACGTAGCTTTCGATCTGCTCTAGATGGCCAAGCGAATTGGCCCGTAGTGCAAAGCCGCCAAATACGAAGGTCTGCCGGGGAGAAGAGTCTCACCCTAGATCGCATCGTCGTTGATGATCGGAGGAGCCATCAGGCCTAAAAGTGACGACACAAAGGAACTCTCAATGAAAGCACCAATGTCGGTGTCAAAACCGGCGGATCTCGGGTAGGGATCCCGAACTGTGCATCTAGGCGGATGGTAACAGGAGACGAGGGACACGATGTTTTTACCCAGGTTCGGGCCCTCTCGATGGAGGTAAAACCCTACATCCTGCTTGATTAAAATTGATGATATGGGTAGTACAAGAGTAGATCTACCACGAGATCAAGGAGGCTAAACCCTAGAAGCTAGCCTATGGTATGATTGTTGTTCGTCCTACGGACTAAAACCCTCCGGTTTATATAGACACCGGAGAGGGCTAGGGTTACACAGAGTCGGTTACAATGGTAGGAGATCTACATATCTGTATCGCCAAGCTTGCCTTCCACGCCAAGTAAAGTCCCTTCCGGACACGGGACGAAGGCTTCAATCTTGTATCTTCATAGTCCAGGAGTCCGGACGAAGGTATAGTCCGGCTATCCGGACACCCCCTAATCCAGGACTCCCTCACCAAACAAAAAGCACACGTTACTCTTGCCGCAATCATCGGCGATACACAACAAATCACAAACGGTCTGAAACACTTGTATGTGTGCGAAGGAGCTCCTGAATCATTTGTGATAGAACATTATCGCACATGGTAATTATTGGGAAACGTGTGCGATGGAGTCTTGCATGGAAGACGGGTTTCGCGGAAAACACATGTGCGATGTGGCACATCTCGCACACAGTTCATATGTTGGCCCATCGTGCCTTACATATTGTTTCCCAAACGGTTCATTATGACACATCATTTGGTTTCACTGCGTTATTAGTAACGTTTCATCACCGATCCCACACGTGCGAAAGAATTTAGTGTGTGCTGCATCGCACACGATTATAGTTTGCAAGTCCTCTGGATCATGGCTCCATATCCCTGACGGTTTCTGGGTCGTGTGGGAAGGACCCCCAACTGCTCACACTCACATGGCGATGGTTCGAAATGCCGTCGCGGAAAGGGGGTAAAAACCATGTGTATAGCACCGATGCGTAGCAGTGAGATATAATAGATGGAAGTCAAAATGATTCCCATAAGATGGAAATAGAACCAAGGTTGTATATCTAATACAGTCCAAGGTAATATTGCCGATCCAAGGGATGCTAGTAAGTGAGCAAACTTCAAGAGATCCTATAATGATCTGAAGCAAGCATAATGGAGTTGGAATCTTTGTACTACTCAAATATTCAAAAATTTGATTTCATCAAGTAAAATGTAGATGCTTGTATTTGCAAGAAAGTAAGTGGGAGGGATAATATTTCTAAACATTATATGTGTATGATATATTGTTGATTGAAATTATATATATTTCTTGACACTGATTAAGACTATTGAAACTAGTTTTTTGGTAAAGTTGGCAATATATAGTCCTGGTATTTGGCATAATGATCTATGGAGATAGTAGTGTCTAATCGGGCTTAGCCAAAATACATATTGATAGAATACTAAATCAGTTTAGTATAAAATACACAAGAACAGTTTCTTATCATAGTCACATGGAAGGAGTTTTAAGCAAGAATTGGTATCCTGAAATACTGATGAGCGAAATACACTTGTTTAAAATATTCCATGGTATGTAAGCAACAAAAGATGTCTAGTACTCCAAGTAGGTTGTGAGTAAAGTTACTAGAATGACCAAATTGTTGATCATAGGACAACAGTGAGAATGTTGTTAAGTACTAATGACATGTTTCTCGCAT